>NW_021605262.1:2481388-2503686 GCF_004785775.1 Grammomys surdaster | reverse complement strand
GGAAGGGAAGGGAAGGGAAGGGAAGGGAAGGGAAGGGAAGGGAAGGGAAGGGAAGGGAAGGGAAGGGAAGGGAAGGGAAGGGAAGAAGAGAAGATTCTGGCTTACTAGTCCAGAGGGATGAGAGCTGATCACATCAGGGAGGCTTGCAGCAAGAGGCAGGCATGGCAGCCTGAGCAGGAAGCAGAGATATCCGACTGGCAAGCACAAAGCAGAGACAGTGAACTGCAGGTGACATAGGAATGAATTCTCAAAGCTTGTCCTCAGTGACATACTTCTTCATGCAAGGCCATATCCCCTAAACCTCCCCAAGCAACATCACCAAAGGGAGACAGAGACTTCAAATGCCCAAGCTGATAGAGAATGCTCTCACTCAATCAACCACAGGGAGGTCATGGAGCCTGTAGAAGATATCCTCACCCAATCATCCACAGGGAGGTTGTGGAGTGTTTAGGACATGGAGCCTTGATGAAGAAAGTATATCATTGGAGGGACCAGAAAAGGGCATTTGAATTATTAGTTGTGGGCTGCTGTATAGGTGCTAGGAAATGAACCCAAGTATTCTGCAAGAGCAGCAAGTGCCTTTAACCACTGAGCCATCTCTCTAGAGCCTTTTTTCCACCTTCTTTATGTGGGTTCTAATGATTGAACTCAAGTCATCATGCTTGACAGTGAGTATAGTACCTCTTACACAGGGAGTCACCTTACCCAATAGTCACTACACATAAACCTTATAAATTTCATACCAAGCTTGGAGAGTGAGCTTTACCCACAGAGTCACCACACCCTACAGTTCCCGCATGTATAACTCTATAAAGTTCTTAGGCATCTGTGTCCAGAGGAAAAATGATGAAGTCCCTCCAAATTAATCCACATTTGTCACCTCGTTGGCTGGCACCCCTCCTTAGTGGACAACTGAGGCTGAAGGAGGAATCTGTCCATAAGCACAAGAGCTTTTTGCTCGGTAACTCTCAGTGTTTCTTAAAGGTGCAGCACCTTAGCCCTGGTGCAGATCGACTACATTCTATGGTTGGAGCTTCTGCTTCAAACTCACAGAAAGGAAGGCAGGACACCCAGAGTCACATCTCCACTGCCCCTTGCTGACATTCACCTCCCAGCTTCCTGCTTCCTCTTCTTGATCCCATGTTGTGACAGCTTTCTCTGTATAGGTCTCCACAGCAGCGTTCTGGAGCTCAGAGACTCTTCTCACTTCTCAAGTTGTATGCTCTTGGTTAACAAATTCATCTTTTGCTATACAAGTATGATTTGATTATTTAAAAAATCTCATGTAAAACATAGCTATGATATGCATTTAACTAATATTTAATACTTGGGTACCTAATTTCTTTTTCTATGCTGGAGTTTGAATCCAACTTGTGTATGCTAGGCAAGCGTTCCTTCATTCCACTAGCATGGCTGGCTCACCCCTTCCTTTCCTCCATTCCCTGCGGCCCCTCATTTGTTTGAGACAGGTCTTGCTAAATCGGTCATACTGGCCTCAAATTCATGTTATAACCAAGGAAGGTTTTGGATTGGCAACCTTCTTCTCTGAACCTCATAAATCATTGGATTACAGGCTTATAGGCCAGATCGTCATTTAAATATAAGCCATGCAATACAAGCTAGCTGCAACCCTTCTGGGTCAGGTACAGTTTGGAGCAGTAATTGCATTAGTTACTTGTGAGTCTCCACTGCCTGCACCAATCCCACAAATGATGTATCTTCATATATGGACCTTGACTGATGAAACAAATAACTGGTTGGTAAAAGTACAGAAGATTCTCTGGGAGACAAGAATAGAACTTTAAAAGCATCTGCTGCTGGCACAAGTGTTTGGCTAAACAACCATGCAGTGCTAACCACTCTGAAAGGATTTGTATCTTCAAACTACATGCTTCCATAAGACAGTTTGCCACCTAGACTTTCAAGATGGATTCATTTGCTTTGTGGAAGCAAATGAAGTCTACCTGGAGGTCCGAGGAAGCTCTTTATGACTCCCTCAAAGCTCAAGAACTTTCTGGATCTTAAAAGTGTTCTTTGAAAAAATGGAGGCAGGTGGAGCAGCCCCTGGGGAAGTTTGATTTGGAGCAACCTTCCAGCTTAAAGCAAGTGACCAAGTGACATTGATGGGGACTGGTGGCTGCTGTATGAAAGGTCTTGCTTTCCTCTGGCTTTCCCCATGTAGTCATTGACTATGACTTAGTGTTAGCAGCCTGTCATTGACTCATGTAATTAAGACCTGGGAAGTGTCTTTGAGACTGATTATATCTTCCTGAGAGAGAAAACACATACCAAGGATAACTCGTCTTTGACTAAAATATTTAGTAAATAATTTAAGTCGAAGTGTGACATCTAATTTAAAAGAAGTTAAAATATTGTTGTGGTAAAATTCATTTTAATGAGCACAGTTTTTTGGTTTTTTTTTTTTTTTTTTTTTACTGATGTGAAAATGATTTCTTTTTCTTGAAACTTAGTCTCTTTAAATAGTTGGAGCATGCCCAAGGACCATCATTAAGTATTAAGAGGGGAGAGAGAGCCATATGGTCACCTCTGAGGGACTGCAACTTCTTGATGGCACTCCATCTGCACCTGTAACAGTTTTCTCATTACATCAAGGACGTAGAAAATTCAGAAATAGGTGCTTCTGGGAGCAAGCTCCAGTCCGAATGGCATGATGCCATACATGTTAGATGCAATCACTTCCTCTTGGCACAGTGTACTTGGGCCTGGTTAGACTTGCTTAGCTTATCACTACAGCAAGCTATACATCTACCCAGTAATGTACACCGTTGCTTTCTAAAGAAAGACTCTGTTCCTTAAGGATGACATCATCTGCTTTGCAGAATAGATCTTAAGCAAGTGGTGGCTCCTACGTTTGTGAGCAACCCATTTCACCATCACACACGGGTTATGCAAAGCTTGTTCTTGGATGTTGACATGAAGAGTTGCTTTACAGATGAGCTTGATTTTATTGCACTCAAACTCAGTCTACTACTCTCAAAATCCATAGTCAGAGGCAAAGGAATTATACATCTAGAGTTGAATATGTCAGCTCTGTGTTCTTGTGTTAGCACCCCAGCTACTCAAGCCCTAACCTCAGCTCCAAAGCTCACTGTACCATACTGTTGGAATGCCTGTTGAGTTCAGACCTCTAATGAAGCTGGTAGCATGCCCCTACTCTGGGTTGTGAAATAGCTATCTGTTAGGAGCTCTGGCTTAGTGTATGTTTATCTACCTAAGCCTGTAATTTTTCCCAACACCAGTCTGCTTTACTGCCAAACCGGGTGCAAACTGCCAGCTTGTCTATGCATTGTACACTAAGTGTTGTGAGTCAGGAGAGTGCCCATCTCATATAACCAGTAAGTGATTGAACATGAATCCAAACCCACATCTTCTGAACTACAAATGCCAACATCCCCTTTGTAAGATCACTGCAAATATAACGAACTCAGGAAAGATCATATCAACATTTTATTACCATAGGCTCTTTAAAGGCATGCCATTAAGACTGAAACTTTGTTACATTCAAGATGACTAATATATATATATATATATATATGTATATACATATATATGTATATGTATATGTATATATATATATATATATATATATACATATACATATACATATATATATATATAAATGGTAAATTGTCCTGTGCTGTTCAAGCTCACTGAGAAACTACCCCTACCATCAGGATTGCCTTCCTGTATTCTAGACCTGAGCACATGTGTGTCAAGTGTTCCCCAAGCAGTCCTCCAACTCTGTGACAGGGAGGGAGAACAGAAAGACAGCCCAAGAATAGAGCTATTGTGTCTTTAATTATGGCTGCATGGTCTACTGTGTCTCTTCCCATGTATTCTTTTATCTTGGTTTGCTATACACTTAATAAACTTACTGACTGAAAACAGACAGTCTCGTTATTGTATATTAGTCTCTGGGTGACACAGAACAAGTCAATATATTAAAACACATACATTTTGCTTTCCATATAAAATTAAACTTAGAATTTATCCCATCAATGCATGCTATTTGTACATAAGGGGTGTGTAAGCACTGGCTTCCACCACTCCACCTTCAGTGACTATGGAGGGCTGAGTGCATTGTAATTATTCTGCTTCTTGTATATTTTTAGTTAAAAGTGTGATTTTAGCCTATAACTTGCTTGTAAATTTACTAAAACCCATAAAGCATTATTATTTTAAGACATTACAATTTTACGTCTTTAAAAATATTTTTAAATAATTCTTTGAGAATTCTACATTATATTTTGATCATATCCATCCTGGGCTCTTCCTACATCTTTCATCACCTCCCTACACACTCAACTTCCTGTTCTCTCTCTCTCTCTCTCTCTCCCTCTCTCTCTCTCTCTCTCTCTCTCTCTCTCTCTCTCTCTCTCTCCCCTCTTTCCTTCCTTCCCTCTCTCCCCCACTCTCTTCCTCCCTTCTACCCACCTAGTTTAGTTTATCTTTGCCTACTACTGTCAGATGTAGGGCTTACCCTGGAGTGAGGTCAATATACTAAGTGCCACACTGTTCAGTGTTTCTTCCCGTCTCAGCAGCTCCTAATGCTCCTCAGTTAGGAGTGGGCTTTGTGCTCAATTTTTCTGGCTTGAGCTTGTGCAGATCTTGCGCATGCTATCACAGTCACCATCTCCATGAGTTTGTGTGTTATCTGCACTGCTCAGTGTTCAGAAAACACTCTTTTATTGAGGTCATCTATGGTCTATGGCTTTTATAATCTTCCTACCCCTCTTCCACAGAGGTCCCTGAGCCTGGAAAGGAGGGTCTTGATGTAGGCGTTCCATTCAGGGCTGAGCTTTTGCTAGTCACTTATTCTCTACATCCTGACCTTCTGTGGGTCCTCCCTGCATTAGTTGTCATCAGCTGCAAAGAGAAGTTTATTGGAATGGGGGTGGAGAGATGCACTGATCTAGAGTTATGCATCAGACCAAGGCATTCAAAGTTTTAAACACAAGAAAGTCCAACTAGTCACAGCCATGACCCTGAGAGGATGATGTCACTCTCGGGAGTTTGAACTAAAGAAGTTTCTAGACAGGGAGGCCATCTTGTGCAGTCACATGCTATGGAATGGGACTTTAAATGGCAAGCCCTTGATGTGAGACTTTAAAATTTTTCCATAAGTACTTTCCCATATAAAATCAGTTTAGCAATTTTAGTGAAGTTACAAATCCTTTACTGATTTAAGGGAAAGGTGATGCGCTCTGATAGGTGTGACTCTAAACAGGCCTGGGACTCGGTGAGCCTGTGGACTGGCGTTCCTTCCTCACACTTGCATACCTCTTTTAAAATGTTTGTGTTTCAGACAGGGTCTCACTCTGAAGACAATGCTGACCCTGAATCTCAGGCTTCTGTTTGGTTGTTTCCTGCTTCTGAAAGACTCCCCCAAGGGAGATCCTGAAGGGACGTGGACCCAAAAATACTTCAGAGACTGTCTTGCTGCAATCACATGAGTCAGGTTCTTTATTATCGAAGCTTTGGGCCGATATGTGCCTCACACAGGAGGTAGAGGAATCAACCTCAAGGCCCAAAAGCTTAGGGTTAATATAGGCAAAGGCGGGGGGGGGGAGGGGGTTGTGGTGTAGTCACACACAATTGGTTGTTTCAAATGTCTGTTATGTGTGTAAGCAGATCTTGGGCAAAGGTTTGACAAATCTTACGGGAACAGTCTCTGGTCCCCTTGGCCTTGGGACCCAGTGAGAATGCTTCTCTGAGCCAACAGACCATCTGGCTGAATTTAATTCGCAAGTCCTTGGGACCTCTGGTGGGAGGAGGCTAAGTCAAATATCACGGGAACAGTTTCTCAGAACACTCAATTGACCTTTGTTTCACCAGCTCTGCATCCCCTGCGAAGGCCTTGGGTTAGCAAGCTAGCTGACCTGCAATTTTAACTACCCGTATCTCAACCAAGGCTCTCTGTTATATCATTGATCTCAACTAACTCAAAATTCCTTTTCCCTTCTACCTCCTTACTCCTTAGTTTATAGTCATGCTCCATCAAACCCAGCCCTGGTCAGCATTGGTAATTATCTCTACATAATATAAAGTGGAGTATATGAACGATTAAGCCAGCCCTCAGTGTCCGATTGCTTTTTGGAGAAAAAGAAAAAATAATTGAACCCAAAACTCCTAAGGACCAGAATGGTGGCTCCTCGTTCCAATACCTGGAAAGCTCAGTGCTCACAGAGTGTCTGAGGAATCTGTCGGTTTATAAGGAGTTGCAATGTTAGGGTACATGACTATGAGTTAGTAGAGAACTGAAGGCAGTCCAATCACACTGTCCTCAGACTCTGCTGAGGGATGAGAGGCCTAGTGCTGGCTTTGGATTCTGTTCTAAGCCCATCAGGATTCTGCAGATCTCCATCCATTATGGGCACCCAGAGTGCACTCCCCTCCAAGTACCCATGCCCTGGGCTAACCCTCTTCTCCATGAACATGGCACCAAAGCGTCTAATTCACTTATTCACAGTTGTTCACATCCCTGTTACTTTCCTTCAGTTTGTGGTAGGTCAGTCATGTTGTCTTGCACTCCTATCTGCAATATTGATGAAATTTGCTCAATTTTCCCAGTGACACTGGCTCAGATCCTCCTATGAGGTTGATCTCTGGAGTCACTGATTTCATCTTTGTTCCCAATTCCAGCCATATCGCCTGCTTCTGCTTTACATATACCATAATCCACAATAATCTATATAATGTGTAATATAAAATCATACTATGTTGTATCTCTGCCCCATTTCTCACAAAGCATTTCTACTTCCCTGTGTGCCTCAGGGTTTTACTGCTGTGAACAAACACCATGACCATGACAACTCTTATTAGGACATTTAGTTGAAGCTGGATTACATACTGGTTTAGAGGTTCAGTACATTATCATTAATACAGGAACATTGGAGTGTCCAGGTAGGCATAGTGCAGGAGGAGCTGAGAGTTCTAAATCTTCTGAAGGCCTCTAAGAGAACACTGGCTTCCAGGCAGCTAGGTTGAGGGCATTAAAGCCCATGTACACAGTGACACACCTACTCCAACAAGGCTACACCTACTCTAACAAGGCCACACCTCCATGTAGTGCCACTTCCTGGGTCACATGTATACAAAACACCACACTTTGCCTTAAGAGTGCCCTCACAATGTGAAATGCTTTATAGCTCGTTGGAGAGAAAGCATCTTTGGCAATGAAAATTCGTGTGCCACCTGGATTCTGAATTAAGTTACAAATTTAAGAAAAGCAATTAGGACCCTCACATATTCCAGCATAATTTCTCCAGTTCCTGAGAAGCTTCTGGTAGCCCAGTACACATGCACACAGCATCCTCATCTGGAGTACATGGCTGTGGGCACATTGTCATACTGACATTTCTAGGTTCTCTTGAATACATATATCTCTACCTTCTGTGTTCATTTCAGTCAATTTCTAATAATTTTTAGTGGCCTCTTTTCAAAGTTCTATCTAGAAAACTCCATGTTACCAGGTCTGTGGCTTGTCACAACAAATCTTAGTAAGGGGCTATTGTCCAGGCTGCTATACAGATGTTATAAGAAGGGCTGTTTATGGTCACTGTAACCATGGTCAATTTGTCATACAAGAATTTCGTTTGAGTTCAGGAAACTGGTGTGCTAAGTTTACCTCCTGTAAGTTTTCTGAGCCCCACATTTTCTGCTTAGCAAAATGAATTTCATTAAAGTTTATGAATGTCCATTTCTAGATACTGTCCTGTTCAAAAATTTTAATGTCTTTGTCTCCTGAGGTACCTACTCATCAAGGCCCAGCATGGAGACGAGATGGAGAAGTCTACATTAACAATGCAGGCACCACCATTTCTAACAAACATTCTTCTTCAAGTACTCAGGACAAACTCAGAAAACCTTCTCTGAAACAGCCCAATGGAGGAAAGGAGCCAGAGAAACTAACTGTGTGGTAGACCAAGTAGGAAGTGGAGGGGGGGTGAGGTACAGCATATCTCAAGTATATGTGTCTTGCAGACGTGGAAACTCAATAGCCAGGGTGTCCACAGAAGCCCCAGCCTGAGATGGCAGTCAGGTTGAGATCACTCAGGGTATAGCCCAGCATCTTCATGGGGCTCATAGAGCTGAGACTGAGGTAGTAGAAGGGCATTTTAGAAATGTCCCAGTGTTTAATATCAGAGCACAGGCATCAGTGATAGACCCAGGGATTATCAGGATGAGTAGAGCACTCTGGTAGAGTAGTTTGTCTGTAGGGCCATTTCCCAATCTCCCACTGCAAGCTAGAGATCCAAGACTGAAGGATAGTTCAAGTGAGTGGGTAGGAGGGTGATTGAGGGAAAGATACTGAACTACCTAGCAGGGAATAAGGGCCTTTGACCAACTGAAGTAGACACTAGCTAACAGGCAGCCACAGAGGCAGTCCTAGTACACGCTGTGTGTCAAATGGGCTCCCTAAACAGGAACACTAAATACCCATTAATTAAACCCATCCATAGTTGTACATAATTACAAATGATCCCAAACACATAATTATTCATTCCTCATCCCGGGTAATTGCCTGCTATATTTCAGCACTCCATAATAAGCAAGAGGAAATTACCTGATCTGGACACATTTGAGCAATTTTATGAACTTAATTTTGCCAAAAGCACACTTCCTAATCACAAGACTCATAAAATGTCAGCGTTAAATGGAACTTAAAAATCTTCCTTGATTATGGAATGCAATCCGGTGTTAACAGTGAGGGTTTATTGACTGCTGACCTCTGCAGACTCACTTAGCCTTCCCTTGAGGCTTTGCAGTCGTTCTTTCTGAACCTTGAGATGAGGTAGCCACACAGGGAACAGTTGGAAATGATAAAGAATGATCATCTGCTGCCATTACCCAAAGTTGTCCCAAAGTACCTTGGCAGGCAAAACTATGCTGAGGGCTGCTGATCCAGGCTCAGGCAACATGGAGAATGTTTCTGTGAACACAGTGACCTCTCATGGTATAACTTCAGATTTAGCTTTATTTATTGTCGTTGTGCACCAAACAGCCTGGAATTCCTCTGCTCTGACTGGAAGGTTTCTTCTCTGTCGTGGCCCACGGTGAGCATTTACCACAAGTCTCATCATTCAGCTGCTTAGGAACCTCTGAATGTTTCAAGGTTAGGGATTTTTCTGGTGAAACTGTTAGAAATATTAGTGTGCAAGTTTTCCACGACAACACTTTATGGTTTGCTCTTTCCCCTCTTCTATGATGACATAAATACATGGGATACTGTCCAGATTATCCAGTCATGTTGAAACTTCTCTCTCTCTCTCTCTCTCTCTCTCTCTCTCTCTCTCTCTCTCTCTTTCTCTCTCTCTCTGTGTGTGTGTGTGTGTGTGTGTGTGCACGTAAGTGTGTATATGCATGCACACACATGTATGTATGTATGTATATATGTGTGTGTAGTGTGTGGATGATATGGATGTATGTGTGTACATATGTGTTAGTGGTGTGTGTGTGTGTGTGTGTGTGTGTGTGTGTGCATGGGCACCGTGATTTTTGAGGTCAGAGAACAAGTTCAACAGTCATCTGATATCAATCTCCCTGGTGCTGGGATTAGAAGCTTGCTTGACATGCTTTTCTTTTTTCCCTGTGGCTACTCATATGAGTTCCGTCTGTCATCATACAAGTGTCCTCACCTCCCTGAATACACATGGACACACTGTGCTATTCCAGTGTTAGTGATCAGTCCATTCATTCCAATGAGTGGGCAGTGACAACAGTAGGTGCTGACTCCCCTCCTCTAATTGATAACCGGGTTAGATATCTTTTCCTGTGCCTATTGCCTGCTTGGATATTCTGTCAATCACTGACAACCATTCGGAGTCTTCTTAAAGTATTACTTTTAGTATAATATCCAGAGCTCTTCACTGTAGTTTGTGAAACGAGTAGAGAAAATAAATTTATTCCGTTCTCTTAGAAATTAATTTTATCTCTGCTTTTGTTACTGTTCCTTTTCTTGACTCAGAATGTCTCATTTTGTAAACCAGGCTGGCCTCCAGTTCTTCAGTCTCAAGTGCTGGGGACACAGGCATGCACACTGACAACCAGTTCATACTTGCTTTTGTGTGACCCCTGTTTGTCAAACACCAGGTACATGTTACCTTAACAAGTGAGTGGAACCGAAAAGGGACAGCAGACTTAGCATGTATTGCTGGAGTACCTGCTGTGTGCCTTGAGCAATACAAAAATGGGTGTACTGCTTCTTCCTACTGAGCAATAGGGGCAAAGAGTGGACGAGAGAATCACTAGGGATGGGTGATCATCAGGAACACTGTCTTCCCAAGGGACTTTATTTACAGGCTTGAAGGTAGGAATGGATTTCAGGAGAGGAATCACGAAAACAGATGCAAAAGTGAAGCGAAGCCATGATAGCTTTAAGAAGATCCCCAGGTACCCAGTTTCCACACAGCAAATTAGCCAAGTCTGCAGGCTTGGTATCAAACTCATAATTCCCTAAGCTTGAGAAATTTTCAGAACACTTACAAGAAGAAGCGAATGTTCTAATGAGAGTTTCCTTTTTAAGAAGGCAGAACTATGAGACACAGAAACCCTTTTTAAAAATGACTTTATCATTTTATGCTTGTGGTTCTTTGCCTGCATGTGTGTCTGTGCACCACCTGTGTACTCCATGCCAGAAGAGGCCAGAAGACGGTATTGGTTCCTCTAGAACTGGAGTCACAGACTGTGATGAGCCATTGTGTGGGTGCTGAGAATCAGAATTGAACCTGGGTCCTCTGAAAGAGCAACTTAAACACTGAGTCACCTCTCCAGCCCCAGGAGCCGTGTTCGTAATGAATACTAATGAAATAAGTTTAGTAACTTAATCAGAAGTGAGATTGAGTAAAAGTACAAGGAAAATTTCATGGATTAGACTCTGCTGCTCATTTTGTATTTTAGTACAGCTAAGGTTTATATGTTTCACATGCATGGGAATACATTTTCTCCAGATGAATATTATTCTCATTTCATGAGACTCAAAGTTTTGGATTTTCAGGCTGACTAGCCATTGATTGAGTTTAACACGATCTGGCTGTCATTCTGTATCAGGACTGATAGAAAAATTTTGCAGAAAGCTTCTATCATCCCCCCTCCCCTTTTTAAAGCAGATATCGACTTGATATAAAAATATTGTTGTTATTCTGGCTGTCATGACAGCGATGTGTTCTTTCAAGCCTCTGTTCTAAACAAATGGACTTAATATTCAAAGTTGTTGTTTAAAAACAGCAGGATTGTCAAAGATTTGTCAGGGGAAGAGACAATGAGACTTCGGAGAAATCTTTTCTATCGCTTTCTCTGTATGAGTCTAAGTTTCCCATCTCCGAGTAGAGCTGATCTGCAATTAGCTCTGAGTACATTTCCAATGCTCCTGACTGCAGCAGCAGTTCATCAAACATCTTAGGAAACGCTGGTGGCAGCAGGTATTGCTGAGGGCTCCACAGGAGCCTTCATTAGAGTCAACTCAGCGAAGGCAGTGTTGTCTCAGGGCAAGTCAGATGACAGCCAAGCCAGGGCAGATTTCAGGTGCTCACTGTACTGTGCTCTGTCTGCCCATTGATGTCTTTAATCACCGAAAACTTTATGGCTTATTTGTCTCTGCATCAGTTGAAATATTTTAAGGCGAAAGTTATGGGACACATTGCCATCAGCTTAACACGCAGGCTTTAAAGCACTATGAGCCATGTATGAGTGGAGGGAGCATTGCTAAGCACAGTAAAGGCTGGTGACTTTTCCACCTCTATCATGCCTTTCCAAACTGATGTGAAGTAGGCTAAGCCAGAATGCTCAGTCAGACACACACACCCTCTCCAACTTATCACAACCCCCCTCCCCGACCTACAGGAGAATGCCCTTGCTCTGAGGCTCCGCATCTGATTACACACTGGTCTGACAAACTCAGTTCCCCGAGTTTGCAGTGAGAACATCTCACTACAGGCATTTTGAGAGGTCTCGGCACCAATGGCAAGTTAAAGGAAACATATATCCACTGTGAATCCTGCCTAGAGGTAGTGTTTCCTTGGGGTACTTCCATTGCAAATTAGGGTATGGAATATGGGCTTTCTTTCTCTCATGATTTCTTATTTCCCTTCCTTAGTCCTTTAAAGAGACCCTCCCAAGAGCTAAACCAAAATGATTTCTACAAACCTCTTCTCTCTAACCCCTGCAGCAGCTTCTACATGTGAAGCTATGTATGTTCAAATAAAGGAAAGCATGACACTGGGTATCTTCCTCTATCAAGTTCCTCACTTGCCGCTTCTTTAAAGGAAGAAGATAACAGGTGGTTTGGTTTTGCTTTTGAGCCAAGTATGTGTGAGCATGACCTGTATCTGGTTTCTCCAAGTAACACACTCCAATGTGGAAATGGTTCTATGAAGTATTTTATAGTCAGAGAGTAAAAGGAAGTCAAAATCAAAGCATTTTTAGGTATGTCTATGGGACATCGGGAAGGCAGGTGCCTCTGTTACTTTTGTGTCCTTGTGTTAACAAGCTATGACAGGGCAACTCAGAGAAGGGAGAGTTCATCTGTCTCATTGGTTTAGAGGCATGGCAGCAGGAACAGACATACAGCCGAGAAAGCACATCTTCAGCCAAAAGTGCAAAGCAGAGAGAACAAGCAGGAGAGAGGCAAGGCTATAAACTCTCCAAGCTCAGTACTGGGTGTCCTTTCTCCAAGGATTCTCCCTCCCCACACAGCACCAGGAACTGTAGGCCAAGTTACAACCAACACAGCAGATCACTGCAAAGTGAAGAAATCTCCACTGTTGCTTCCAGACACTGTATGGTGGTCTTCTTAGCTTCAACACTGGTGGATGGGAAGGGTCAGCCAGTTAAAACATTACAAAATGTTGTACTTGAAAGCCATGGGTGTTTCAGACAGGTGTGCTTAGTGAGTGTCTCTGAAGAAGACAAGAAGACAGCTCAAGGTATTTTGACTCTGGATTTATAGCATTCCAACTCTCCGCACATATGAAGTTCTAATTAGTCAACTGAACTTGTAGAACATTTTATATAGGCATAACTTTTTAGCAGAGACTTCACCTCATGATTCTGACTCAGGATCACAAGAATGTTTGTATGCCAAACTGTTCATGCCTGCCATTACATAGCACTGTATGGAACAGAAATGTCCTAAAGGTTGTTAGGGTTAGATACTTGGACGAAGCTCTAATACTCCCAGATACAGACAGTCCCGAACTCATCCTATAAAATGTATGCTGTGTTTTTTTGAAAATAAAATACTATGCAAACTATAACCCTTGTTTGATAATGACAAAAATTCTGAGGAGCTAGTTCATTCAAAATTGCATTTCTAATAAAAATTTACCTCATTATCCTTAAAATTTATGAAGCGTTAAGTATGTATAATAAAGTTTTACCTTGTTATCTTTAAACTTTATGAAGCATTGAGTATGTTTCATGGTTTCAATTATATACTAATATTGTTTATAGCTTTTATATCTTTAGAGCCTTGTAGTATGGAAAATATGAAAAAATAAAAATTTGAATCTATATATGCATTTTTTTTGCTTTAATGTTAATAAGGTGATCAATAAGAGACTGAACTACACAGGAAATTTCTTTTCTTTAAACATAGTTAGATTCATTTATTCTTCTTTATTATGTGTTTTATTATTACATATCAGACATCCAAATGATGTATCTTGGTCTTTAATCTTAGTATATTTCCTTTATCTCATCTACCACTCCCAATGATCCCCTTTCCAAACTGTCCCTTCTCGTTGTCATGTTCCTCTCTTTCTTTTGTTTATTTTAATTAATTAATTAATTAATTAATTGTTTTGGTGACCCACTGATCTTATTTAGGGCTGGTTACTGGAGCACAAATAAAGGATTCAAATGTGGGACAGATATAATGGATTTATGTCAGGAGGAGTTTAGGGTGTCAGTTATCAATCATTACATTGTCAACATTCATACCTACAGTTTGCAACTGTTTAAATGGACATCATATAGAAGTGCAGGATTGGAGGGCTGCAGTGGAATGCCATATGCTTGGCTACCATGTGTCTCAGAGTTCTCTCCCTAGTACCATGTAACCAGGGCTCCATCCCCAGTATCATGTGACCAGGGCTCTATCCAAAGTTCTAGGTATTCAGGGCTCTATCCCCAGCACCATGTGACCAGGATTCTATCACCTGCACCATTTAAAAAAACCATTAATTGTATCCCTTCTATAACAAAGAACTACAGGTGACCAAAGAACACTGAGATTGTGTGTGTGTGTGTGGGGGGGTATTCTTCTCCAGGAAACAATATGCCAATTGTATATCCAATACCAAACACTCAGTCCTGAAAACATACATGCAAATAACATTATGCAGATTCGTTAGGTTGTAAATATGCACTTAGAAATATATGCTTTTGTATACATATATGTATGTAACAACAATTAATTTTAAAAGGGCCATGGTTTGAAAGAGAGCCAGGAGAAGTATGTGGGATGACTTAGAGAAATGGTAAAATATGTAGTACAACCTCAAAAAATTAAAGAAATAGTTAAAAGTGAATTGTGAGAAATATCTTACTTTTAAATGTCATATTTTAATCTGATGGAAATTGCTAGGTTTTTTTTTTAATTGTGGGGGGATCTGTGCACAAAAGTACTGGTGGTCATGGCTTTATGAGCTGAGTCTTTTCCTTCAGGAGTCTTCTGCTCAGATCCACAGGTCTCTTGATTCTCTGCAGGAACTTGGAGCTGAAGATGACTAGGAGTGAAAATAGGCCCTGGTGAGCACTGACTGATATACCTGTGGTCCTGCAGCTCCTGGCCAGACAGCATGGGTCCACTGCTCATGTGACCTCCATAGCACCAAATACAGAATCAATATCATAGAGTTCTGGATACCTGGCATCACATAGTTGGAGCCCTATGAGTTAGAAGAGGCATGTCTCTGGTGATGTCTAACTAGGAAAATAAGGCTACACACAGACCCTAGGGACAGCTTTCCTCTGTGTCATTTACTGACTCATTTGCTGCTGTCACTGTGGGGCTTCATGCTTTATGTATCAGGTTATCTTTATACTAAGTCTTTGCCTTGGAGTTTAGCATGATCCTATTGGATTGATGTCCTCTGTCCCTGCTCTACTGAAACCATAAGCTAATACACAGTGCTCTGTGTAGACATGAGATATCACTGCTCTGGGGAGAAAGACAATATTAGAACTAAACATACCAGTATGTTCTGTTTCTGCCTAATGATTAGAATAACATCTTTAAAGCCACAGTAGGCAAATTGAATACTCTAAAAAGGAGATAACATTTGGTTGAAAAGAGCTAAGAAAAGCTTTGACCAGATCTGAGCAACTTGAGGAAAAACAGAAAATATATACATTAGAAATAGGAATGCAAAGAAGTCTGATGTGTCAAAATTGGAGAGAGGCATGGAGGCCATTGCTAGTTCATCAAGAGATCTCGTGGTAGATGTCTACTTTTGATGCAATTGGCTGCCTGCAGTTCCTGGCTCAGTTTTCATTCTCAGTTCAAACCCCAAACCCTGAGTGCAGTTGTATTCACATCAGTTTAGAATGCATATGAGCTAACCAACAATTTTGAATGACTGTGGAGAGTCAAGGTGCCAGCCATGGATGTGTCAACTGCAGGAAGCATTTACCTCAGTAAGTACTACTATGCTCTGGAAAGTCCCCCCAAAGGTCTCATCTCCTCTTTCTACCACAGATGTCTGTGGGTTGACAGATCAACTCTGAGGAAACTGTTTCTATCTTTCCTTTAAGGCACTGTGGTTCCTGCATGAACACGTTCAAGTGGGATTGTCTCCCCCAAGAATGCTATGATAAAAGTTCTAACTTCTACCCTGAGCTTGAACTTGTCTGGAGATAGGATCTTCATAGATGTCATTAAGCCAAGATTGTCTCAAGGCAACCTTAATCCAGAGTTGTTCTCAGAAGCTGGCATGTGGAGAGGGGAGATCATCTGAAGAGTCACAGAAAGGCTGATCACTTGTCTACAAGCCTAGGAGGCAGACCTTCCCTCAGCGGCTCAGAAGGAGCTCTGGACCTGTGCCTGACCTCAGACTTCAGCCTCCAAAGCTGGGATAGAATATGTGTCAGTAGACAGTGCCATCCAATGGGTCATCCAATGAATAACACTGGGTTAAAACTGTCCTAGAATTAAACAAACAAACAAACAAACAAAACAAATGCCTGTGGCTAATTCTGAGTCACAGTGCTTTCTATACACTCACCATGCTTTCCTTTGTTTGTTTTGATCTTTTTGATACAGGGTCTGATGGACTGCAGGCTAACCTCCAGAATTCTATGGCTATGAACTTTTAATCTTACTGCCTCAACCACTCAAGAGCTGGGATGACAGGGATCCACAATCACACCCAAATTTAGCAACAAATCCATCCAATTGTGTAGGAGCTCATTTTTTTCTCATTTTTCGTGGGATGGAAATACTGTTGCTGACACCCCACTGAGGTTAGAAGTTACTCCTGATTATTCAGCTACTGAGAATACTGCTCTATTCAAGGTTATTGACACTAACATTTGGACAGCAATCTCATCTTCAAATGCTTACTTATGCTACATAACGGCAACAACAGTATGTTGGCAAGCATTAACTTAGGACCCACCCAGGATAAATAAGTCTAATTCTGGTAATAGAAATATGATTTAAATGAGGACAGATGCTGTTTCTCTTGAGCTCAAGCTCAGAGTAGTTAGGAGTGGGCATTTCCCATTTGCTTCATTGAATGTACAACGTGTTTTATGATGTCTTCTGAGGGATTTGCCTCCTGACCTCTGTAATGAAGTGCATTGGCTTGGCTTTCAGCAATATCTTTAAGTAGGGCATTAAGGAAAGCATGCATTTTGAATCAGGGGTCAATGCTGGGCCTCTCGACTTCCACTTAAATTAGAAAGAACAGCTTGGAAATTCATCTCCCATGTTGTGACATTTCTTTTAAGATACTCACTACACTTTTCAAAATTACAGTTGCCAATGCATGCCCGACATATTTCTTCCAGAGCATAACCGGCATTTGGAATTACACATTGGTTACTTAGTTCTCTTATTTTATGTTTTGAAGTAAAGCCGTCCATTTGTTAAAATACTTAGAGAGAACAGGCTAAGAAGGGTGTTACCGTCTGTGATAGACTTGTAGTATTTACGTAGGCTTGGACACTGAGATATGATGGTATCCATAAACTGTAGCTGAGATTTTTGTTTTAAATCTTCCTGTTAAAATACATACCCAGACTTTTTAATAATTGACTCAAGATCCATTTGATCTATGTCATTTAACAACTCAGGGTGTCTACACCTGACAAGCTTTGTATTAACCAACACCCATTTGACATGCTAACCAAGCCTGACCATGTATAATGGGAGACAATTGGAAGGAATGAGAGATGATAGGCTTTTCATTCATTACATCAAAGTCATCACAAATCACAAATCACTAATTATTAAAGACTGCGGACTAATAGTGGCCATACTGGCTGGTTTTCTTTGTCAACTTGACATAAGATGGAGTTACCACAGAGAAAGGAGCTTCCCTTGAGGGAATGACTCCATAAGATCCAGCTGTAAGGCATTTTCTCAATTAATGATGAAGGGGGGTTGCCATTGTGGGTGATGCCATCCCTGGACTGGTATTCCTGGGTTCTATAAGAAAGCAAGCTGAGCAAGCCAGGGGAAGCAGCACCCCTCCATGGCCTCTGTATCAGTTCCTGCCTCCAAGTTCCTCCCCTGTGTGAGTTCCTGTTTTGACTTCCTTTGGCAATGAACAGCAATGTGGAAGTATAAGCTGAGTAAACCCTTTCCTCCTCAACTTGCTTCTTGATGTTTTGTACAGGAATAGAAACCATGACTAATACAGTGACCAAAAAACTTTCAGGTCCTCTGTGGAAATACAGAAAAGGGGTAAAGATTGTGTGTAAGCTTGGATTTTTCCTTTTAAATGACGTGACACTTAGGGCTTGCTTCCTTATGTAGACACCAGACTATTGTAGTAGTATGTGGTATTAGGTCTTATCTATAGATTTATTCATCTATACCAGGTGGAATCTAAAGGGCAGTAGCCCACACTACCCCTCTGTTCACTGTGTGTATTAAGGGGCAAAGAGAATCAATGAAGATGGAGAAGTATTTGTCAAAAACAATAATCCAAGAACCATGGGATTCATAGAGCATTATTTGGCGTCGTCTCCCATCTTTCCAATAATGTTTATAGGAGATGATACCAAATAATGAGGGCTGTAAGTGCTGGGGAAAGGGGCCCCACAGGACCTCCTGGACAGGGACACAAACTCAAAAGATTTTTCTATGGATGGCAGGGCAGTGAAAATGATTATTTGTGAAGTGTCTGTTAGACATTTGAGCCTGTATTGTTTTACAATACCTTCATTATTGACATCAGTAACCATAAACCGTCATCTGAGAAATTTTGAATAAACCATAACATCCAACTTTAGATAAGTGTTGATTAAATGACTCCCACGATACACGTAAAGTATAGGAAAGTATTATTAACAAAACAGAGAAGCTTTTTAGGGGAGTGGGGTGGCTCCTGAGCCAATCAAGAAACAGCTTGAGAGCTTGAAGCTGGACTGAGAAGTACAGGTGGATTAGAAGATGAAGTCAGTGTGAGGGGTGGCTTGATTGTATGATTTGAGCATCTTTTCAGAGTCCAATAAAAGGATCCTTGAGATTTTAATTGGCTTTGATGGATAGGAGACAAGAAGAAGCAAGTAAAAGTCCAAGAAAGTGAACAGAAGGACATCCATGTCAGAGTTGGGTTTATTCATGATGAGGAGGAAAATTGGAGCTGTAGTGTTCTGAGGATAACCAACAACACCTTTCAGTTATTTATTCAACTAAGCATTTATTTAAGACATATGTTCATGTATCCCAGGCTGATTTTCACTTGGCTGTGTAGTCAAGGATGACCTTGAATCCCTGGTCCTCCAGCCTCTACCTCCTGTGTGTTGGGATGCACCTAGTTCTATGCAGTGCTGGAGATGGAGAGAGAGTTTGTACAGATGAGTCAAATCCTCTACGCACTGAGCTCCATCCTCATGCCTGTCTCAGTCAGAAGCCTTTATTCTTAAAAAGCTCTGTATTGTTGGAACAGATACCTTCAATAGAAAGAAGTAAAAGCCAAAGCTTGTGTGTGCAGTGCAACCTCAGTATTATTTCAGTCACTGAGGAGCCACTGTGAATGACAGGCATGCCAGTTCTGAGAAGGCCTTAAAACAAAGAAAGAATGAAGACGGAATAAAAAAGTTTCCAATATGGTTAGATTTGATTTTTGTCAAAGGGATGACTAAACACTAATTGGAGAAGGAAGGACGATATTCTAAAGTGACAGTCGTGCTGTGCTCCAAGGGACTGTACTGGAGGACACGGAGCTTCAGCTTCCTAGACCTGGTGCTGCAAGAGAAGGTGAACACATGGGTGACACGAGTGACAGCTGCATAAACAGCCTCAGTGAAAACTCTCACCTGCAAGAGAAGCCAACAGTCCAAGGTCTAGCTGAGACCAATCACAAGCTATCCTCACAGGACCAGCCCTGTGCTTCTGTAGGTTCACACTTGGAAGAACGGTGCACAGCTAAAGATGTCAAACTTCACAGGCATTCTAGAACTTCCTTTGTTCTGATAAATTCAATGGAAGTACATGTAGATTCAATGGTGTGGTATAAGTGTTGGGGGAAAGTTGAAGAAAATAAAATTCCAAGCATCAATTCATTCATTAGATACAGTTTCGAGAAGTACTATTTGTATAAAAACCAACACTTTTCTTTATGGGAAAGTTGACTGCAGAATCAGATGTGTAGTGTGAGCCTAAATGATCAAGGTGGGCATCTGTGAAGGACAGGTTGGAACCACCATGATGGGCGTCCATAAAGGAAAGGTTGGAATCAACAGGATGACATCTGTGAAGGACAGGTTGAAAAGGATTTGAAGAGACAGGATTAAGACAGTCAGCAGCAGAGCTATGCTTGGTCTGTCTCTCACATCATAAACAAACAGAGTTAAATGTATACTTCACGTAATTCTACATCACTCTTCAGCCACAGGTGGTCTTCAGTCAGTTTCAGACTGAGAGTTGTAATATTTCTAGGCCCTGCCCTCACAGGATTGCAATGTCTCTCAGTCCCAGTTCTCTGGCACTGCTCATATTACTGACAACTTCTTAGACTGTGTTTCAGGATGAAAGGAGAATATCCTAAATCCCCCTGTAGACAGACATGGAGTAGACACTTCTGTGTGGTAATGTGGAATGGGAAGCACTTTACTTAAGCTGCAGCTTCAGACTGACTTACCAGATCTTCTCACCAGTGAACACAAAGTTAATTTTAGTGGGATTGTTCCCAAATAGATAAAAATTACCTCCTAGTACTCTTTATTTTGTTTTTACGTAAAATACCCAATGATCTTGATTTATTTTAAGTGCCGATTGCTTTATTAGATTTTTTTTTTGAGACAGAGACTATCAACCCAAGAAAATGAATGAGAGTCAGGAAAAGGTCACATGTGCCTATTCTAAGGTCACATGTGCAGATACAGAGGGGAGTTCTGGAACAGGGCCAGCTCACCAGCACAACTCACTTCATCCGAGAGTCCTGTAAACTGTGTCCATTACACAGCATTCAGTGAGAAACGGGGCTGAGACAGCAGCACAGGGGTTTACAAATCAGTCCTTCACAGAGGGAAACTTATCTAAGGGAGCACTTATGGACATGTCAGACAAGCACACTTGCTTTATAATGAATCCTTTGCCTTGTGGGTAAATGTAAGGGTCAACCCTAGACACTATTCTGTCTTTACAAGTAATGTACCGAAAAGGGCCTGCAGTCGTGTTCGCAAGCTCACAGTCAACACTGAGAAAGCTTAAAGCATCTTAGACTCAGCAACTTCTTCCTCAAGCTTCACTCTTCCATTAACCCTTGAGAACAATTCATCTGTTCTCCATGTCTGCAAGTGTCTCCTTTGAGTGTGATCAAACAGAATTACATGGTCTTACAGGTCATCCGTTTTGTTTAGAAACAAATATGGATGTCTTAATTAGCATTTATCTCAGCATATAAATGAAATACAATAATACTGATTATATATATATATATATATATATATATATATATGTGTATATATATATATATATAGAGAGAGAGAGAGAGAGAGAGAGAGAGAGAGAGAGAGAGAGAGAGAGAGAGCGCACCAGCTTGGCCATAAGCATAAACCCAAACAACAAGAAAACAACTCCAACCTTATTAGCAATGAAAAGGTAAACACAGAACACAGTGAAATAGTAACTCATTCTTTATCCAATATTTTATCAAACTCTATCTGAACTCTATCCACATTTTATGAAGAAACACTTCTTATGCACTGTCTCAGAATATAAATTAATGGAAGTGTTATGAGCAGCAGAGCAACATGGAACTGGACAGATGTTTTAGCAGTTAAGGGCATCCATCCACTGCTCCTGCATTGGACCTGGCGTTAGCTCCTATCACCACAGTGGGTGGCTCACAACTGCCTGTTACTTGTCATGAGACACCCTCCTCTGTCTTCCATTGGCATTCATACTAGAGGACACATACACTCAAAAAGTATGAGTTACTAAAGTAACTCAAAAGGTAAAACTAAAGAACTATGTAGTAACTCAACTGTTGTGGCCGTCTTTCTGTACAGGTAGGTCCATGAGAGTCTGACTGGGTCTGTTAATTTTTCCTTTTCCTTCACATTTACCTACATCCTCTTCACACTCCTGGGGTTACGGTGTGCTTGGGATGAGGGCTGAAGGCTGCTTGGGCACAAGATGAGCATCCTTACCTGAGGTAACTCAACAGCTTTGCTTTCTGCTGCATCCCTTCTCTCCTCCCATGAATGATTCTACTCAGTCCACTCCTGGATCCTTGTCACCTGTGCCAGCTTCTTCTCCACAGAACAGCATTCTCAGTCCTCCCTCTGTCCCTCCTCAGAGGGAAATGGGGCTTCTGTTCTAGATGAGGCTTTGGAAAGTACAACTAGTGACATTAGAATGAAGGAAAAGGTGCAGGCTACTAGATACACACAGTGTACATAGGTGTGGATACTAGATACACATGGTGCACATAGGTTCAGATACTAGATACACACAGTACACATAGGTGTGGATACTAGATACACATGGTGCACATAGGTTCAGGTACTAGATACACACACTGCACATAGGTGTGGATACTAGATACACATGGGGCACATAGGTGCAGGTACTAGATACACATGGTGCACATAGGTGCGGA
>NW_021605262.1:2471214-2481378 GCF_004785775.1 Grammomys surdaster | reverse complement strand
CAGGTGCTAGATATATACATGATGTCCATAGGTGCAGGTACTAGATACATACATTGCCCTGTGACACACAGGGCATAGTGAAATAGTGTTGAAACCATAGATTTATCAACATGGATGAACTAAAAATCTTGATTTGAACAAAATACATATGATGCTGAGAAATGTGTGCGATGTCACTTACACTTTAAAAGTGAAAGATGTGAGCTGGGTGTAATGGCACACGCCTTTAACCCCAACATCCAGGAGGGCAGACACAGGAAGATCTCTGTGAGTTCGAGGCCAGTCTGAACCACATAGTGAGTTTCAGGACAGCCAGAGGAGATTCGTGGCAAGACCTCATCTCAAACAACAACAACAATAACAACAACAATAAAAAGAAAATGAGAAATTTGAGAAATGTAGATGTACACATAAGCATGACCATTTTAAGGAAAAATATAAGGAAAGCAGATCCATCCCAGGGTAGCTGGGCAGAGCGGGAGGTGAGCATTGTGACTTTTCAAGATGGGAATGGTGCCTATTTTATGTTGTTAGAAAACCATCTGAAGGAAACTTGAGAAAAATCACAGTGTCTCATTCAAATCCAGAGATACGTGCATAGGCGAGTATTGCACCACTCTGTGAATAACTCAGTTTGGAGATAAATTTTGGAGATAAACAATGCAAGCCTGTGTGATGGGGAGCGGTCCAAGGGGTGGACAGACTCTGCAACCTTTCCCTGTGTTTCTCTTAAGCTTCTGCTCTACTTTCCCTGACCTCTGAACTGTACTTTTTGGTGGAAAAAATGCACCATGTACATAATGATTACCTGAGAATGATGCAATGAAAATTGGCCAGGGGAGCGAGGCCGGAAGAGTCAGGTGAATGATAGAGGAGCCAACATATGCATCTGAGACAATGGCCATGAGAAAAGGTGGGATTATAACCCTTCTTTAGAGTTACAGGGGATGTCCCTACTTACTTCTGGAAAGTCACCAGGGCAAAGTAGGCACACAGGCAAACGTCGTATGGAGTGAATTTGGGATGCAAACCAGAACCAGGGTTTGAGGAAAAAGTGTCAAATGTAAGGAAGGCTTAAGAGCTTCCAGAGACGATCTGAGGGAGCTATACACAGAGCACAACTTGAAGCACAGGGCCCTCTAGGTCTCAAAAGAAACCACAATTACTTGTTTTTTTTTGTTTTTTTTTTTAATAAGCATTGAGCATATACGGTAGAGGGATAATGAATGGGCTCACTTAAACTTACAAAGCAAGAAAGAAGGATGGAGACTCATGATGGACGTGTGAACTAGACGTAGGTCTTCAACATACATGTCCAAATCACAGCATTGCCCTCAAATCCTATTGCTAACACATTCAATTCCTTACATGTTTGCTTAAAGAAACACTCTTGTGTTCATAACAATTTTAAATCGATGTAAATGATCCCTTCAGGAAATCTGATAAATAATTCCAAGTACATAGATACCCATATTCCCATGTCATAAAAGTTTCACCAAGCCAGAAAAACGTAACAGACAAGAGAACTCCACAACAAGACTCTTAACACAGGGGAAAGGGAGACAGCTCAAGACATAATGGTGCTTGCCGCCAAGCTGATGACCTGAGTTTAATCTCTGGGGTCCACACAGTGGAAGGAAAGAAAAGAACATTAACATAGGCATTTATGATGCTACTTGGACACACTGTAAAGAAAATAATATTGCTGTGAGATAAATACTGCATAAAATGAAATACAGAAATATGTAACAATTTATATGTAAAGTACAAGTATCAAACACAGAAAACGATGAGGGAGGACTAAATTCAGAATTGTGAACAACTCTGGAGATGTGGGGTTATGCTGTGATATAAAAAGACATGACAGGGACTTTTGCATCCTGAGTGAGCTTTCAGTTTTAATTAAGTCCTTGCTTCGTAGACACCTGTCATTTGCACACCCTAAATGCTCACTGCAAGCATTTGCCATTGCTGATGAGGGTCTCTCTTCCTGGTTTATTCAGAGATAATTTCTTCTCTCCTCTCATAGCAAGAAATATAAGATGGATGTTTATAGGATTGTTGTCAGGAAAGTCCCAACCCACTACTAAGCAGAGTACTCTCATGAGCTAATGGTCTCCTAAAAATCTCACTCCCAAGTAACCCCACATTGGGGATTAGATATCACATACTGACATGGGTGAGATATAACTTCTCAGTCCATAGACACACTGGGGATTAGATACCACGTACCAATCTGGGTGAGGTATAAACTCTTAGTCCATAGCTCAACAATAACTCTCTGTAGATTGAGAAACTGCTCAGGGTCACAGAATTACCTTTGAAGATGTTTCAAATCATCTTTCTAATAAACAATCATGTGGTACTTGTTATGTCTGGTCAGTATTCATCTGGTCTTGAGTCCTATAAACATTGTAGAGAATGACCACATATATGGTGGCATAAAATAACATAAAGGTAAAAAATAAAGGTAAAGCAAAAATTATTAGGAACCTGTCCTCCCACCTGGACAATGATTATTCTGCAGAATATCTCTGTTGCAACTGCTTTCTCTTTTGTACAACTCTAGGTACCATGGAAACTGAACATCCAGGGAAAGGCTGGGGCAGAAACCTGTCCATTTCCTATACATTATCTGTCACTATCTGCCTCCAGTCTCCAGGCAGACATATGTTCCTGAGTCAACCTGTACACAACTTTCCCAGGGCAAAATTCAGAAAGGACCTTGCACTCTAAAATATTGAGTATTGGTGCTTGATCACTGACTATCGTTTCTGATTACAGGGGTGCTAAGAGGTTGGTGACTGTGATTTCTTCAAGTCTCCCCTTCCCTCTCTCAAGGTTATCCCAAGATCTCTACAGGGCCGGAACACTGCTTTCCCCCTACCCCAATATCCTTCACTTCCTGATTTTCTCCTCTGGAATCCTAACACTGAACACTCAAAAGCAATTGCATACATGAATAAAATTACAAGCAGGTCACTACTCAGGCTGAGGAAGAGATGCAGGCTTGGAGAAGTGTTGAGATCTTGAGAGATCTTAAGTATATAACTCAGGTTAATCCTTGGTACAGATAGAGCTTAGCCTAAACTTCAATTTAAACAAGATTGAAATCCCAGCAAAGCTGTGGAAATAGACAGAATCTGATTTCCAGATATACTACATTATTAGATACAAATATATGATATTTTTAAAAAAGATTTTTTAAAAAAAAAACTCACACAGCTACAAAAAAATATAACAAAGTATAAATCAGTCTGGGGAAAAAGTAAACTAACAGAAATTGTCTCTGAGAGTTTCTCTGCAGACTTACTAAATCATCTTTGAGAGCCTTCCTGTAGACCTAATAGACAAAGACTTAAACTGCTCGTTAGCTTGGTAGTATAAACAGTGTGAACTGGTTTAGTATAGAAGAAACTACGGGTATGATTACCAGCACTAAAAGTGCCCTTATATAGAATAAAAAAGATAAATAAAAAACAAAGTGCTTTCCTTAAAGATGCTTAGAATACTAAAAGGCCATATTAGTGAAGAGATAGGAAACCATAAAAGAAAACCCTACTGGTGAAGACATCACATACTTTAGGAACAGGACTTGGAGAAATTAGCTAGACCTGACCTGGAAGCCATCTCCCTTGGTGACTGGCTGAAGGTTCTATGCAAGCTGTCAAGAGAAAATGGTAGTCATACCCAGTGGTAAGGTTTATAAACCACAACATTGGCAAGATATAAGATATCCCCAAGGATGCAAAGGCTGTACTTTTATATTGGGGACAGCCATCAGCTGCTTACCTGGACTTAAGACCTGCTTGATGGGAGGGATCTCATGCTTAGTACTCTAAATCTAGCGAACTCTCTAGAGACTGGAGACGTCATAGAGGAGAACTTACGGCTGACATTTCCCTAACTGAAGTTATCTGCAGGGATCCACAACTGGACAAAACAGAGAGAATAAATGTTGCTGTGGTGCCCGACCTCAACTGAAACATGTGCAGCTCAATCTACACAATCAAGGTCCAGGGGACATTGTGGAAAGACTGTAGGATCCAGAAGGCCAGGACATATGTTGCTTGATGGGGTTCTCTAGACATGAAGAGAAAAATGCATGCACAAATCTTCAACAATGATCACCTAAGCCAGACTGGCAACAGCAGGTGACAGGCCAACATGGATGGAGGAAATTCCATGAGATCCTACCACAAAATAAAGAGTTACAGGGGATCAATGGTCACTGTCTCCTTCATCATGTGGCTCTCCTCTTGGTCCCCCTGGATTCATATTCATGAAAGGGCACCTGCCTAGAGATGGACAGGAAAGATTTAATTAAACTACCAGAGGTCCCTGTAAATTAGGCTATTTGTGCTTTATAACTATCAAAAGGAAATAATCAGGACATGAATTAGTATCTAATCGAAATAAAAATACCTTGCGAATAAATGTGTTATATAATATCATATTTAACATAGATAATGATGTAAGGCACGGGTTATTATCCAAAGTATTTTAAAATTGGTATCGCTAAGTAATACTAGCAAAGATGGTATTGGTAAGTAATGCTGTCTTCTGAGGTTCGAGGTAGACACAATGTTTATGACACACATTCCATCTTATGACACTTCCCATCTAGTTACCTCTTTCATTCTCTGAGCAATGCATGCAGGCCAGATTCTATCCCCTCAGTTCAATATTCTAGCAAGTTCCTTTGCTCTACCCTCTTCCGTTTGACAATATCAAGGCCTGGCCTTAAGATAGAAGGAATTTCAACTCTGGCTCTACTTTCCTGATAATCTACACTTAGCATGTGTACATGTGCAAGTTCTTGCATTTGTGTGTGTGTGTGTGTGTGTGTTCGTGTGTATCACTTTATCCTCCATAAAGGACACCCCTTGTTGGCCTGCTGTCAATGGCTAAACTGACAGTGGGTCCTTGTTATCATTCCCACCCTGCACACTTCCGAGGATCCCAAGCTGTGACCCCAGAGGGTGTGGCAATCATGGGTAATCATGCCCATGGGTATTGGGTTCACAGCTGTACCTCAAACATTATAATCATCTGAGAGGCGTGATTATCTGCTGTCATGCTTTAATTCTTAATTAAAACAAGAAACAGGATCGGGTAGGGGACTACAGTCCACTGGTAAGATGAGAGGCAAGAGAGCTCCTGAAAGCCTGTAGCCAGAGCTGAGAGGTCCTCTGAAGACAAGACAAGAGTCACTCCGGAGAAATACTAATGTCCCAAAACTGCTGAGAGCCTCCAAGAAGCAGAGGTTCTGAGACTGATCACTTCTTGGTACTCCAGGGTCCCAAAGTCACAGAAGCCTGGGATTGTGGGTGTTGCTGCACTACAGGGCAGTCACAGACTCACTCTCCTGACCTTGTAATCCACATCTGGGGTGACATTGTTCTCCTTAGAAGATTTTTGTTGAGAATAGGGAGGGGCTGATACTCATTAGGAAGACTCCAGAAAACTAGAGTAGCTGGGTGCATGCATAACACAGGAGTCCAAACCTACAAAGAAAAGAATTTGAACCCTTGGTGGAATATTAATATTGAAAGCATTGCAAGGAGGGGAATCCAATTAACACAGGTTAAAGGAGGTCTTGAAGAGATTTGGTTTTACGATCTCTCAAGTAAAAATTAACCTGAATAGAGAGCACTCTGAAAGGTGACATTGATTAAGAAAAAGAGGTTCCAAGCACCGTGACTACAGTGGATTTGGACATGACAGCTTCCTGTCCACATAGCCTCTCTGTCGTTAAATTGCATGACGTTTATATAGGCCGAGTTTTGAAGCAGTTGAGATGAAAAACACACATGTGTGGCCCCCTTCAAATGGAGGGGAAGGGAAGAGGAAGAAGAGAGGTGGAAGAAAGAAAAAAAACATTTTAGTATCAAATTTATTCCAAAGAGAGAAGAGTGGCTTTTCTTTGCTTTCTTTTTTCTTTCTTTCTTTTTTTTTTTCTGATGGTGGAAGAAAGACATGCAGAGAGGTCAGAGGTCATGCGAAGAGGAGACAGTATTATGTAGGAGCTGTCACGCATCACCACCTAGTTTGACATGCACGGGGCCGTTTGTTGTCTGTCGAACATGCAAATCAAGTGCCTGCTGTCATAGCCAGCCGATATCTGGAAGTGGAAAATGAGGCCACCTGTAACCAGTGAATGGAGTGACGGACAGGCATTCAGGGCTCCTCATCTCGGAGGCCATTCACACCGCCTTCGAATTGCATATGACATGTAAAAATCTTTTCTTAATATTCACACCCGGGAAGTTTGGGGAATTACGGAGGCTCCAACTGCTGCCTCTAATGGGTTCTCCACGCAGACAGCTGTGACTGGGAGCTGGCTGGGTAATTAGGTGTCCGGGAAGATTTTATGCTACGAATCAGTTAAAAGGGAGAGAAGAAAAAAAATAATAATAAAGGCAAGCAAAAGTGGCTGAGATGGAAACTGGGTTAACCCTTGGCTGTCTCTCTGTTCATAAACACCTCCTGGATTAGCTGTCATTACACCTCTCTGTGTACAGGTTTAATTTGTAAACATTCCCTTGGGGACGGAAACATAAATGGTAGCTAATTCAGCTGTCGTCTCTGCAGTGGTGGAAGTGGCCACTCAGCAACGAATGGGGTAATACTTTCCAAAGTCATGCAGTGATCCCTAACCCATAATGATTTTCTTTTCCCAAAATGAAATCTGTGAGAGGTATATTCTATCAAAACAGGGGTAAGAAGAGACAATGATGGTGCCTTCATACAGATCAAAGTCTTTCCCGTAGGCCTTCAGGCTGCAGCAATATCTCTGCTCCTGACATTCCCACTTGATCTTGCGTGTGCATCAACGGAGAGCAGAAAGAACCAGAAGATAAAGTTAGACTGAGAATATAGTACTTCACACCTTAGACCAGAAGCTCTCCCCTTTCCTGACATTCGAAAGCCTTCATCACAAGTCCTCAAGTTGTGGTGACCCTTAACGATAAAACTATTTTTGTTGCTATGTCATAACTGTAAGTTTGCTTCTGTTACGAATCGTAATGTAAATATCTGATATGTAGGTTATCTGATGTGTGACCTTGTGAAAGGGTCGTTTGACCCCCCAAGGGGTCGGGACCCACAGGTTGAGAACCACTGCCTTAGCTGGCACCAAAATAGGAAAAGCACGGGGTTGCACCTCTAACTGGAGAATACAACAGGAAAAACGTTGTTCATGGGGCTTCAACTTCTCTTTCTCCTGTCAAGCTTCAAATTCAAAGCCAAGCTTCATTTACCGTGGCAGCGTCAACATCGCTCCAGTCTGTCTTCTCTTGTGGTGCCCTTCTGTGACAGGAACTAGGAGAACAATGTATACTGCGTTACGAGTAGATGTCTGAGTTTGAGCTGAGAAGCATCCAGGACTGGCCAGGAGCTTGAGTCTTTGGGCTCCCATCTCTGGTTCTTTCCAAACAAGGGGTACCAGCAGGACCATCCCAGTCCCAACAAGGAAGCGCTTACCTGAAGGCTTAAACAATGGTTGCAACAGGGACCCTGCCAAGGGTTCACCTTTTCTTCAGGGATTGAAAAGTTATATTGCAAGGACATAGCAACATCACCCCCACGGCTCTGCGAGTGACTTTTGCTTCCTCCTCTGTTTGAGTGTGGCAACTGCTGTCTGTGTTACTTCCAAGCTAAGCATTCTCAATGAGAGAAAGGCAATGAGCTTATATTTGGCAAGTTCTCTTCCATCTAACAAGTATTTCAGAGGGACACTGTAGTCCAGAACACAGACAGCCATGATGTATGGAGAAGCATGAGGGCCAATTCCTGCTACCCTGACTCTGAGACGCTGGTACAGAGAAACCCCAGACTGCAGGAGCAATAACCGAGTTAAAAGACCATACCACAAGGTCGATGGAAAATAAATTTTGTGGAGTAGAAGGGTGAAGTTGGTGGGTGCCTTCCAGAGGACCACATGGGCTCAGGGGGAATCTGACATAGTTTCTAGTCAGCTGTTTGTTGGAGGATATTTAATTTAAAAAATTAGAACTGTAGTCCTAATGACAGAAAATGTTCTTTTAAGCCTGTTTTCAATAATACACAAAAGCCATTCTGTAACAGTGAACTGGTTATAACAAATTATTATGATTATTGTATTAATAATTACCCCTAATATAATTAAATGTATTTATGAAATGTATTATGTTATTGTATATGAATTATATACCTCTGCAGTCACTGGTTACCTTGACGTTTCTGGTTCTCTAGCAGCAGTGAACAGACACTACCTGGGTGACTGTTACACACCTGCTCCCATGAGCTCACTCAGTGATTTTAGGTTAAAAACGACAATGGCAAACGCCTTTTACATTGGGCCTTCCCCTCTTCTGCGAAGATCTGCTTGTTGATGAATGCTTGCCCAGCGGATCTTCTATTTACACACTCACTCCCCGAAGCTGAGCATGGGGCTCTCAGCTGTGGGATACTACACACATCACATTAAAATCACATGGAAATAGAACGGATGGCAGGTGGGTTGGCAGGTACCCATCTTGGAGTCTGGACTCTGGCCTTAGTAAGGCTGTCTTTGTGAGACACACCCTGCCTTTTTAGGAAATCTCTCCACTAATGGATCTTATGTTTCCTGGTGTGAAGTTGACCTGGAGACCATCAGTCAAATCGCCACCTTCACAGTCAATAAAATTGTTTCAGAAAGAGTCACATTTACAGTTGACTCAAAAATTGGGGCACTTTGAAAGAACAGGAGGTTGAGCTTGTGGGATTCTGGTACAGCAGGTGAGCTGTCTTTAACAGATCCACCTGCCAAGTACTTGGTTCTGGGACTTTCCACAGGAAACCCAGCAGTGCATCTGCTCTGACTGTTGCTTCTGAAGTGCCTGAGAACAGCTTCTGCACAGCTCCTGGGATCCTCACAGCAGGTAACATGAAAGTGTCTGTACTGTTGAAATCCAAGACTGACTGTGGACAAGGGGGCACCTGTGGGACACAGCAGGGCAGCCCAGACTATGAAAGGAGAAATGAGACAGAGAGTCAGCTAAGAGAGCCTGCAGTGTGTTCACCATGACAGCTCTACCTTCAGTCAGACCATCAACTACACGCCTCCAAATCTCATTTATGCTAGTGTAGTTAAAGAAGCAGCTTAGAAGCTGCTGAGTTCCGTTTGGGGAAAATTGTCCCTGTTTGCACAGAAGTAAAGTAGAGGTATCTTATAAATAACAGGTTTGGTTAACTGATGTATCCATTCAAGATTCCAACTGAAGACTTGAGATCTTGCTAAGGAGGAAGACCCTGTTTCAAGGAGAGTTCTGTTTTACCCTGCCTGGACTCTTCACTTGTTCAGTTAAGTGGAATAATCAATTTTATTATCACTGAAAAAAATATTTTGTCTTTAATATTCAAATATATACATAGCCATCAGCCTCAACCATGCTAAAGCTGTTATGTGTTCAAAATGGTATGTAATATGTGTGTGTGTGTGTGTGTGTGTGTGTGTGTGTGTGTGTGAGGGGGGGGATTTCAGAAAGGTGTGTAGTATATGTGTGAGAAGTGGACATAGTGCATGTCACACACATACACACACACACACAGAGAGAGAGAGAGAGAGAGAGAGAGAGAGAGAGAGAGAGAGAGAGAATCAACTGTGTAGCTACGAGGAGAAGGAACTTTGAGTGTCCTTGTGGCTGCCTCTGCTTGTGACTTAAATGATGGACAGGTCTATTTTTAACATTTATTTTTTCTGGCTAACAGGCAAATTTGCTCCCTAGCATTGAATTTATGCTGAGAGGCTGGCATTTGGAAAGTGGGAAGGGGAGTGGAGACGGGAGCCCCCAGAAAGGTTCTGCATAAAGATTTACTGGTCAGCCTTGACTATTGCTCTGGTCCATCACAGGCACCCACATGCTCAGAGGGGAAGGTCTGTACTCATGGAGGCTGGAGCGTAACAGTTGGTCTCAAAACCTACCACCACGAGTATCAAAGAAAAGTCTTCTCTTGAGCCGGGTTAAACGTGTTTGGTGGTTTGGGTTTACGTGTCTGGTTAGGATTTTTGGATTTAGCATCTATGGTTCTAAAACTCACTATATGCTTCTGCAGACATTCCCGACCATGCTCCATTCTGCAGACATTCCCAACCATGCTCCATTCTGCAGACATTCCCGACCATGCTCCATTCTGCAG
>NW_021605262.1:2421374-2471204 GCF_004785775.1 Grammomys surdaster | reverse complement strand
GACCATGCTCCATTCTGCAGACGACATTCCCGACCATGCTCCATTCTCAACCTCAAGTTAGTTCCAAGTTGAGTCACAATGCCCAGCTGTGTACATAGGTTTTATGGTGGGTTTTTTTTTTGCTTGTCCTTTATAAAAACAAAACAATACTCCCTTGTGTTTGCTGCAAGCAATTATTGATCTCTAAAATATGAAGCAACCCCAAGGAGAAAGGTGGTACAGCTACAGCGTTCCTTCAGATCAGCGAACGCTGCTGTGCTGTGTGCTAGTGCCTGGTCACTCAAGCTGTAGTGGATTCTTTGTGCAGTGTTGGTCAATGAACACTGATACTGGGGGTGAGCACTGTGTTCTTCTAAGAGGCTTAACTTAACTTTAAAACTTTGTATCTCTCTGCTTTAAAACGCAAATCTACACAACACCCGCAACTTTGTATCTTTCTGCTTTAAACGGAAAATCTATACAACACCGGCAAAGGCATGCAACTTATGAACCACTGACTCAGAGAAGACACTTACTTATACATTTAGTCAGGATGCTTTAGCTGAACACTCTAGGTTACTCATGTGTCCTCAAGGATCTCAGACCCTGGAGGAGAAAATCCGTTCTCCCAGCTCACAGGCCCCTCTCCCATCTAGTCCCTCCTGAGAATGTATTTGAGATTATTTGATTTTCTTGTAATGTCTGACTAAAGTCTAACCTCTGTCAGGGCAGCCCTACAGCCTGAGAAAACTCTGATTCTTAACATGCACTCATGGCTTTGATCCTCCAGGCCTGGAGTCAGCATATTTTTGATTCATTGGGGAATGATTTAGTATGGGCTCAAGCCTATGGAGTTCATCATGTACTGCTTAAAAGACATTTAAAACAAATTCCTTTTAAGTAATCTTTTACAAAGTCTTCAGAGAAGACTCCCTCCCTCTCTTTGTGAACTCTGGGACTCCTCCAGCTTTGCACACCTAATACAAGGAAATGTGTCCGCTCTGAAAACGTCTTCTTCTAGCTTCTGTTCCACAGAGTTCATTTTCTAAAGAGGACTGGCAAAACCCACTGTACTTTGCAACACGTTATTTTACATGCAAAGTTCTAAAGGAGTCCTGAGCCTTAGGGCTGTGTCCCTATGAGTACAAGCATGGTGAGGGGGTCTGGTGGTGGCATTACCTACAAAAGTCCATGATGTGGACAATTACATACAGGTGCTTTGGGGCATGAGCCAGGCACCTTCTCTGTTTCCTCTTTCCAAGTGGCCAGGTTTGTTTATGGTAAGACCCAAGTAAGCTAAAGAATCCTATAAATGTATAATTACAGTTTGATTCAGGCTGTGGGGAGAGTTTCTGTATCTCCTGATGCTATCATTTATTTCAAATGGGGATTCCCCCGTTGAGCACAAAACATTCAATGACAGATTATGTTTTAACTAATGATAGCAAAAATCTTAGGAAGTTTGTGTGCAAACCCAAAATAGTGCTTGTTTTCTGTGTTAACCACATATCAAAACTCCATCTATTTCTAAGGAAATCTTTAAAGTTCCATCTCCCTGGTACACTTGAATGCCCTTAAATATCATAAAGTCTGATTCCACCCATACTCGAGAACTATTTCTGTCTCCATTTTCCTTTAGAAAGCATCCCTCTCCTCTTCTAGAAAAGTATTGGCCTTTTATGATAACTGGAGAACTGTGGTTGTATGGAGCATATAGCATGCAGCTCACTACACTGAGACTCCTACACCTCTCTACAGCTTTGGGGTAGGTTCAGTGTTTAACCACATGTGGTTTTAAGGAAGGAAAAAGCAGAGTGATGTTTGGTGTGTAGAGGCACTAGCAATGCCATGCATGGCACACAAGAACAGCTGGGAAACTTTAATTACTCACTGAACCAATTTAATATAAAACTCTGCTTTTAAATTTTGAGTAGCAAAGGGAATGATTTTATTAAAACAAAGAAAGAAACAAAGAAACAAACAGGTAAACCCACAAGCCCCTGAGCTGAAATAATGGTATCTTTGTAACCAGCATCGATAACCCCTATATTTTGTGTACACATCCAGGGATGGGTGTCAGTGTGAGCCAGCTGGCAAGATGCTCGTCTCAATACATTACCAACATGCTACACTGTAAAAAATTGGCAGAGATTTTTAGTATATCTAATTTGCTATTATTAGTTATAGTCTTTATTTAGTTATATGCACTTTATTCTTTCCACCCATATTTTTTATTTTTAACAGTTATTATCATTTTTGCCCTATCAGAAACCACAGCCATTCTGTGACTGAGTTCAGATTTAAGTTCATAATTCCTTTATATACAGCACTAATTCTCACAAATAACATACAAATATGTCACTCCAGATTCTTCTCATATTTAAGCTTCAAGTTTCTTATTTGAAATCAAAGGTATGATTCCTTTAAAATTTATTTCCAGTTGTAAGATGTATTTTTAAAATTAATATTATTTCAAAATATAATTTTAGAAGCAGCTATCTCTGTGTTCTTCTGTAAGAGGAAGGACTGAGATAGCTTCTCCTTCTGTTAGCCAAGGAAATATATGTGGGCACCTGTGCCGGCCAGGCTGGGGAAGACATATGCTTTCCATCACACAGGCCTATAGCTCAATGTAGAAGCACATACACGCATGTGGGTGTGCGGGCACACACCCCACAACACTATACACACATCATACACACACATACACATACACACACAACACACAACACAAATACATGCACACACACACACACCACACACAGATCACACCCACATATCACACACACCACACATCACACACACCACATATCACACACACACATACACACACATATCACACCTACCACACCCACACACACAAATATATGTACACATATACCACATACATCACACCCACACATCACACACACCACACAGCAGACACACACATATATATACACATACACACTGATCACACACACACCACACATCATACAGACACATATATACATACATACATCATGCAGACCACACACATCACACACACATTGCATACACATATATACACACATGCACACATATCACGCATAACACACACACACACACACACTTCACATACTCAAATGTAGTATAGAAGCTCTCTGGGTCAGGTCACAATAATGTAGGCACTCCCACCACAGTCTATACCATACATGCTTTGTGACTCTTCCTCACTAAAGCTTTCCTTTTAAAATGCCCTGGGATGGGACAGAGATTTCAAATAGGTGGGTTAAGCTTATTATCTGATTTTCAGTCGATAATTTTTACATTTCAATTCTTTAATCTCTTTGAGTAGTTCACCCTTCAAAGCACCGACTTTCCCCTGTTTCTAGAACTTCTATGGACAAGGAAATGTTTCTCCTGTTTTCTCCTTCAAATGCCTTGATGCAAAACGAACTTCCACTGCTTATGGAGAATAACTCCGAAGAAAACATGGGATGGTGAAATATAATAAAAACTTCTATTATATGAAATATGTAATAGAAATAGACCATGATGTTACCTACCTATTAAACACATGCTTTGCTTTCGTTTTATAAAGAACAGAATGATCAGATAGAAATCTGAATCTGTTTTGCCAACCCTGCAGGGGCTTCATTATAGAGGATCCCTCGTGATCCCACTCACTCCTGTGAATCACTACTCTAAAAACCATTCACGCAAACATTTACAGAGTCATGAAAGGTGCTGGAAAGATGAATACTAATGACATCAAGTCTGCTCCGTGTACCTACACCCCCTTCCCACTTTCGATTTTAGCAAAGCTGTTTAGATCTATTACACCCTGGAAACTTGTGTACCCTGTTTCAAATAGTCTATGCTAAAGACCAAGGGACAATGCCCAGTATGAATATAAATTATTTGTCAACATATGGTGACGGAGGGCTTGTGAACTCCAAGTCAGCACAAAAAGCAAGCATTGTGTGCCGTGATGAAGTTCTCAAATTGAAGTTCCATGGTGGCAGCAAGAAGTCGCCTGCATGCTTCAGAGCTGAGGTGCTTGGTAAAGCGAGAGGCAGCTGCACCAATTCTCCATAATTAGTCAAGGTCAGGCACCGCGAACGCGGACAGTCACCATTTGTCAGCTGAACAATGGAAGGGGACCGAGCATTCTTGGCTGGGAATGGCTGTGCAGAGGGGCATTGAATGGGGGTGAAGCCAGCCTGCCCTGTTTTGTGCTGGCTGGAAGCGGGGGCAGCCGTTCAGGACAATCCAAAATTTAGCACTGGCATGGCTAACGAATGTCACAAAACACAATCTTGTTTTAAGTACCAGAAGCATATGTTCCCTGACACGGCACTATGCTAGTGACACTTGAAGAGAGCTGAAAGAAGAAATGAGAGAATAAATGCAATTTTACATAGGCTGCAGTCCCGTGTCTACTTCCTCCATTCAATGGGGTAATCTTTTAAGTTACCAATTGATACAATGTAATCCTTTAAAGAAAGGGATGATTATTTTCAAATGAACAGAAGAGACTTGGAATAGGAAAAAAAAAGTCTGTAGAGAATGAAACACTTTTGTTTTAGTTTTTGTTTATAAGGCTGCTTTATCTCCAACAGGAAAAGAAATTAACACAGACTCAAGTGATCTGCTTAACACGTGAAGGGAGAGGAAAACTCTGCTATGCTGTTTAGACCTGCCGAAAGCTGAGAGTGTGTTCCACAGAAGCTGCGCAGAAGAAACTCCGAAAGCTAGAAACTCTCCACGTAGTTTATTAAGTAAAAAGGGGACAAGAAAATGTCTGCTAAGACTGATTCCTATAAAGGTGTGAGAGATGATTGTTTTAAATAAACGCTTTCTATTCTCTGTCTTTCCTAGTCTGTGCAGTTCTGTTAAGCACAGGGACTGCACAAGCCGGGAACCGGCCACTGGAGATCCAGCCTGGACACCAAGCCTCTTCTGAGGCTGCCGTGCCCTGTGCCAATGAACAAGGGCAGGCTGCCACAGAGGAGACTCTGGGGCGAGGGCCTGCCGAGATTTCTCATCAGCTTGCTCTCCCTGATCGCAGTTTCCAGGTGACATGCTTTCTTTGGACTCAGGGCCTCGTTAGTGTCTCCTTATAATGACTTCGTACACATCAAGTGTATCTCAGTCCATGCAGGTTGCAGATCTCTCTGCCTACAGAAAGAGGAAAGAGGAGGCAAGATTGCTCTAAGAAGTTCCGAAGCGGTTCTCACACGCTTACACACCCTGCTGCAAATCACAGAAGGCTTTGCACTTGTAGATGATGCCAGAAAAGCAAGGTCAGTGCCAATGACCACCTTTACCACCTTTCAGTTACACATCCTACACCAGGAATTCACGATCACATCGTGTACGACGCAATGCATCACTGATTAGCCTTTTATCACAGTTTCATTTGTAAATCAATAAACCAAACCAAGATGAAAGTGTTCTGTAAATTAATTCCCATTACTGCTGGTGAGTGAGGTAGACGGTACACTGCACATACATTCCTAAGCTTTCACAAGAAGAAACTGTACATGCGTGTGCAACGCATGTATAGAGTACATATATTCATGGGCACATGCACGGCAGGTGGTTTTCCTTTATTACAACTGGAAGAATATACTCAATTTTTCGGATTAAAATTCTATCCTTTTCTATGATCTCTCTTTCTGAGTAGAGGAGACTCTAGACAAAGAAATCATAGATGATAGATAAGTAGATAATAGACAGATTACAGATAGATGATGATAATAGACAATAGACAGATAGATAATAAATTAATAGATGATGGTGAAGAGAAATAGATGATAGATATATGACAGACAGATGGATAGGTGATAGACAGACAGACAGATGAAAAGGTGAACCAGGTCCCACATCCTGCATAGCTTCCCCTTTTTTCTGAGCTTGACTGAGGAATGATGAAATCGACTTCATAATTTGGACAATCCCTACACAGCAGTGCAGACTTCCCTCCCAGTGACTTCTTGATTTCTCTGTAGTTCAGTTTATCCTTGGGCATTAGGAACTGACAATTCTATATAATCTTGGCAAATTACATCTTTTGAATTCACACTGCAGAGTCCGTTCATCAATTAAAAAGGAAGCACTCTGTTATTATCCCAGCTCGCTCACAGCATCCCATGTACATACAGTCTCTTTTTCAGGAGAAATACTGCTGCTTCTGCATGGAAACCCACACATAGAGAAGGACTCTTCAGAGACTTTCTGGAAAACCCTCTGAGCAAGCCTGCTGTGAGGCTTCACTTCGCATCTGACACTTAATCTACTAACTACCCAGACTAAGTAGGTTCCTCATAGTTAATCATGTTGGAAAGGTGATACACAAAGCACGCCAGGATATCTACATTTTCAGTTTAGTCTGGCAGGGAGTAATAATGGCTAATGTGAGGGTGTGACTCACACTACTTGTTACAGTGTCATTGTGTACTTGTTACAACGTTACTGTGTCTGATTACTTTTATTTCAGCCACTAACATGTGCAATTAACACTGTCTCCAAAGACTTAAAGGCAACCCTATATTATTTTTGATGTTAAGTGATGACTGGAATTTATTACATTAGTGGAGAGAAATATTTATCATCCTGTGTCCTCACATTAAGCCACTATAAGCCACAATGGAAAGGGGGATTGGTTTTCCTACGGGTGCATTCAGACCAAACTAACTTAACCTAAATAGGCACCATGCACTAGTTGCCACCCAGCTCTGAACAGGTATTGTTCTCACAGATTCCTCTCTCTGAACAGAAGCAAACACACTCCTAGCAAAAGGAAGATGGCATCAGTGCCTGTATTACTTCTTTAACTTTTTCAAGATGAAAGAAAATCAACACATTAGTTATACTTTCTAATTATAACATGTAACATACAGTCACTAGCTCCTCAGTTTAGTCGACTTTAGACTTGAGCATGACATAAAATAAAACCCAAGCAAAACAGTCTCTACAAGAGACACAGGCCCTTCTCCTTCTGCCTTCTCCGCACCCCACCCCCGTGACAGAGTGATGCTGCACTTAACATCCTCAAAGAAAACAGCCACAGTCAAAACCGGTTCCCATAAATTAAAGCTTGCTTTAAATTTTTCAAATTAATTTGCCTAACGTTCCTATATTAGGTGAAAAATTCTGACGGTCCAATAATCTGTCAATTAGTTGCATGGTTTTAAATGTTTCCTTTTTTGTCCCATAAAGTGATTGTTTTCAGCTTTCAAGTATTTTATACCTGTAATTATTATCATCAATCTTTTTTAAAGACGAGCCTTAACTTAACTTCCGGGTAGTGAATTTTAATAACCACCTCAGAGTCCCTGATGGGATTCTAGTGACCTGAGATAATTAATTCGACTCGGAAAGGGCTAGTCTGGTTAATCAGGAGCATGCTGGGAAAATTTTGCAGATTGTGTCCCACAGCGAGAGACCCTCAGCAGTAACACTCGGAAATGGGATTTCCAGTCCCAGAGTTGAACTAAGACTGCGATCTGTGCTTTGCTCTTACAATGGTCACTGAAACCAAATATTACTCATTCTCATAGAATTGCCACTAAAATTACATAACTACACACCTTATCCTCCTCAAGAGTCTGGAGAAGGAAGGCATAGAACTAGCTTCTCTTCTTCCAGTCAGACAAATCCTAAAATGATTTTGGATTCAGTTTCACATCATATTCAGTGGCAAGTAGAACAAGGGAGTCACACAACTAAACAGTAATGTTGTGGGTTCTCCTTGGTTAAGGGTGTGGGTCCATTGACTTTTAATTCTGTAAAACTATAGCCTGCTTGCCTCCTGAAACTTTAAGTGTAGGCTGCTTATTTGTAATTGTGCCCAGCATTTACCAAGTGGAAAATCATAAAAGATATAAAAGGTGCCCTGAAGAAACACACACACACACACACAGACACACACACACACTATTTTAAATACCAATATCAGTTGGCAATACTGACCTGCGAAGTGGATTACAATAAAACCTCTTTTCTGAAGCAATCCCTTGGTGGTCCAACAGCACCCTCTACTCCTCCAAGTGGGAAGTATTAATCATAACAGCACTATAGAGTTCTCATGGTGTGTGAAAGACAGCCATGCATCTCCTTGTCCTAAAGGACTTCTGAAACGTTCCTGTAAGTGCAAAGCTGGCAGAAACCACAGAGGACCCTCCCAAGAACACTGCCCAGGAGAGCCTGCCACAAATTGCTGACTGCACTGGTAACCAAAAGCCAAAATTAAGGGGAATATGGCAAGACACTGTTCTTGCACAAAACATCCCAAAGGAGCTTCAGGTCATGCCTTATTAGCAAGTTGTGGAAAATACTATAATAGTCACAAACCTTACCTCTACACACACTCTGTGAGTGAGTCTGTTTTTCTCGTGTTGTCTCTTTTTTGATGTTTCTGGCCCTGATGTCACAAGCTTGTCTTGTAGGAATACCACACCACATCCAAATGTTTGGATAAGTCAAGTCTTTGAGATAACCGTGTTTCTAAGGAAAACATCTTTTTCCAGATGGCCACATGTTTTCCTTAATTCTAGGTCTGATTCAGTATATTGATATACAAAATGCAATTTTATTTTAAGTCAAAGTACAAAGATATACACACATCAGAAAGGACTTTTCTGTATTTTAGTAATAACTGTCAAAATGTAGGATTTTCCTTATTAAAATGACTATATGATTTATTATGAGTATCTTTATGTATAAAAATTATAACTTAAAGATAACCTTATAACATTTGTTTTTATAAAACCATTTATATTAAATCATCACATGACCCAAACTGTTTAAACACATTTGAATTATGGATTCTTCTGAGAAATGTTTTAGCGTGTCAAGCATGCCATCACTACTGGATCAAACACACCGACGTTTAAAGTCTTTGCCCACAACTGAGCAGTCTACCAATTCTTTTTGCTGTGGGTTAGCTACCATCTTGATTCCTTTGCCCAACACAAAGGCCTTCATTTCCTTCCCCAGGTGTTTATTGACCTTGCAATAAAGGTTTGCTTTAGACGGGCCTAAGCCTGGAGTCTGGGACCATAGGGTACAAGCCAAATCTCACCTGCACTGACTAGAGGACAAAGGAACTCAGTGAGGGCATCTTCTAATCAGTGTCACACCAAAGAGTTGAGGGGTAGATTAAGGCAGAGGCACAGGCTAAGGACTTGGTATCTGCAGTAAAGTCTCTAGGGCGTGAGTGAGGATATACATTACAGCAGACTAATGTCCTTGTGTGTATATGCAGGGACTATTGATTTTTTGAATACAAGATACATACATTTTAATGCCTTTTTTTCCATAGTATAATCCATGTTCCCCTCACATTGCACACATCACACACACACACACACACACACACACACACACACAAACACTCAATGTGCTACAACATTCATCAAATTAAAACAAAAACAAAGTATTTAGGTTTTGTGCACTGCTAACAAAGGAACAGCCATGTAAAATATGAATTTATTAATACCTCATCCTCACAATGTACCTTGATGGAAAATATAATTAAATCAGCATTTTTTTTTACCACACACACAGCATAAATTGTCGCTGGCTCTGCAAGTCAGATACAATGCATTGTTTGTGAGCACAAGGACAATAGCCTTTGAGGGTAAAATCTTGCCTCTTCCTATCTTCTTCCCTCACTCCTTCTCCTGCCCTTTAATCTACAAAAGATCTCCAGGTTTAAACCCTGAAATACAGAGGCACAAGGACAAATAAATAGCCTCATCCTGATGGCTACACTCAGAAATAATTTTCATATCATTTGCCTGGGACCTGTGTTCCTATAAATGAACCTAGCGACATCACATGTGTGGCTCTCGGATATCTCTAATCCTATGATATCGATTATTTCAGGTGAGAAAAATTTCTCTCTGAGAAAGGCAGCACATCCACTACTAACCCCAAGTCTACGGTCTCTCTTTAACAGCAGGTACTACCTCATTCCATACACTGTGAGAAAATACCACTGACTGAGTGTTAGACAGCAGCACTGGGAGTACTGGAGCCTGTGGGCCCCTGTACCCACAGATGACATTCTCAGCAGTATTAGGGAACAAAGATCTTTGACACCTCCTTTTTTTATAAGGTCCTATTGATTTCACCATGGGGCCTCATCCTCATGCCCACATCCGCAGACCTGATCACCCACCCACCTTTGAATATCACAGGAAACTACAGTTTCAACACAGAGGGATACAGCCATTCAGCTAATAACACCAATTGTAAGCTTTCTAAATGAAGCTATTGAATAGTGTCTTCTAGTGTTGATTATTTCCAGGGTCCCAAACTGTCCAAAAGATGTGACTAGCTAGTTTTGAAAGGTTCCTTCATCACATGACAATGTGATGATATCATAGACCAATGGCAGCATTCTCAGCTCTTATTAGGAAAGTCTGAAATGGTCAGACGTTAGTAAGCACCTCTCTGAGAGTAAAGGCAGACCAGGGTGACCTTCTGGGCCTGTCACTTCATAACTGTGCTGAAGCAGTCTATCAGCCAGATGAAGCGATCTCCTAACCTGGGTTCCATCTTTAGGACATCTTTGGGCTGTGTCTTGCATTTCTGTAGCTACTAAACTGCATTCTGTTTTTATTTAAATCTTGACATCAAATTCCATGTTTACTCTACACCTCAGCAGGCACCTTTCTTCTTCTCTGAGTATCCTCTTCCACTGCACAGTAGCCAACATTCTTAAGAAATATACTTCCTGATGGCTGTAACATTTGTAACATGATCTTCAAAATGCACCTCAAAAGACATGATACATATTGCTCCTGTGTAGGAAAATGTGGAATGGCTCACAGTCATACAACAAACTGTTATCCTCCCTTTCATCCAAACTACAGGCCAGTAAATCTCTGAGCCAGCAAGCAGTAAAACAAGAAAACAAGATATCCCTGATGCTGCATCCAAAGGGACTATATGGAGTGCCTAGCTTGAGTCACTGTTCCTCAGACTTCCAGAGATGTGTAAGTGACAGGGGACAATTTCACACTGTCATCAGACATGGAAGCTTCCAGTTTTGTGGAGAGGAATTTTCTCATCACCACTGCCCCCACATCATGGCAAAAGTAGGCACAGTTGGTGAGTTCTGATGCAAGAAGGTGTGATCTTCAGATATATATGAAGCTTCCCCCATTGAAAGCTGCCGACATTGAAAGCGGCAGGTGTTAGTACAAATGGCAAGTCTGGGTGTCTAGCTCATGGGATGCCCTTGGTGGCCACTGAATGGAGGCAAGTGATCAAAGTTCTTGAGTTGCCCTCCTGCAAAAATGGACACTTCTTTAAATGCTTATAAATCTCAGGTAAAATTGCAGGGCTGCCTCACTTGTTTTATGTGGTTTAATGTGGTATAAAAGATACCATAAAATATAAAGAAAACCAAATTTCCTCAGGGCTCTGTTGCCTTGAATTACATCCTATTTTCCCCAGGAACACTCACAGTTGATGTTCACATGGTAGAAGGACTTACTGAGACTTTGGCCAGGATTCTCAAGGAACAGACTCACCATCAAAGGGTTAGGGTTACAGTCAAAAGCTTGATTGTCCTCTGATCCATTTACCCTAAAGAGGTGACCTCTCCGGGACAATACCCATAGGTAGACTTGGCAATGCTTTGCTGATGAGACTAATGAGAACATCTAATCCATCATCAAATGACTCATTCTCAAAATATGCATAGGACTGTGAACCAGAGAGTTTCAGGCAGGAAAAGACCATCTTTCTGTATGCAAAAGGACAGCAAGGTAAACAGACACAAATAGCAAGTAAAGATGCTCTGTAGATGCAGGAGTGTGTGGACACATCCATCGGTGAGCTGGGTGGACATGCCAGGATAGTGCTAAGGAGACTACTGAGGCTCGGCACCACACGGAGTGTCAGCGGAACCTCTGAGAAAGCAAGGCTAGGACATAGACCCACACAGATGAGGGCTAGAGATGTTATTTACATAAAGTGAAAATTCACAAAGTAAAGCACATACACTCACATATGTATATACTAACACATAATGATATATATAATTATGTATTATATAAATGTATATATATATATATATATATATATATATATTTGTATATATCAACATCCAGTGTGACCCAACTTTTATCAATCCAAAAAAAAAAAAGACAAAATTAACCCATCAAAGTAAAAGACAAAGGAGGGATGGGGTGCTAGGACTTTTGCCATATTCATAATCATTCAATTTTCACAACTTAGGACATCTAAGATGTGTTTTTGCTGAAATGACTGTACAAATTATACTTGGCTAACAGTCATGATAAGGACCCTGCTTGGTCTTTGCCATTTTTTTTTTCAACGAAAGTCACCTGACAATGTTGTTTTTGTTTTTGTTGTTGTTGTTGTTGTTATTTTGAACACTTTAACAGAGCTAAGTTCTTGAGGCTGGTCTTGGAGGAGGTGGTATCTGGACTCTGCCCTGCAAGGCTGCTGTGTCTGAGACACAGCGGTGCTGTGTTCAGATAAGTAGTGGTGGGGGCGGCGGGCGTGTGGGGATGCTCACTTAACCTGTGAGTCGCAAGGTTATTTTTGTAGCTGTGTCCTGTCTTCTGCGTGGAGGTGATTTATGATGCTCAGCTCAGCTCATCATCGTTGTTCTAACCTTTGTCTCCATCATAGTTAATTAAAGGGAAGGTCATTGTCACCTTATGTTTTAAACCTTCTTAACATAATATATCACCCCTGGAACACTTTAATAAGGGGATTTGTGAAGGAATGGTGTAATAGGAAAAAAGTTTACAGCATAATCCATCCTGCTCACAATTACACTTTAGCTGTGCACATAATGAAAGTTAATAAGTAGACAAAATGAAGGCTCTGTCTGGAGACTCATTCAAGTGCTGATTAATTGGCTGGGTGATGTAATGGAACCAGAAGACACTTTGCTTTTGTGAAGTGCAGGCAGACGCGGCCCAAACAAACTCTATCTAAAGGAGAACATCGCCTTCCTTTTTCTTTGCAAATTGCCACCCTCAGACAATATGAAATTAATTAAACAACTGTTTACTGAATGCCTCCTGTGTGTCAGGCACAAAGAGAAATCCAGGCCACAAAGGGTAAAGCGGAGCACAGTGCCCTCCTCAGAGGGGACCTGTGGCGAGCGCTGGTCTAGAAACAAAGAAAGGACACATTATTTATTCTGAGTGGTGACTCTCGAGGAGACCAGTGTTAGTTAAGATTCATAAGAATGACTGAAATAATATTAAGCATGCCCAGCACATCTGCCAAGAAAATGCTAAGTCCTTTCTCTAAAGCCATTCACTCCATTTAACAAACACTGAGAAGTGCCCGCTAAATACTGGGGTTGTTCTGAGCGGTTTCCAGAGATCAAGTTATCTGGTGCCCCTAACATACCTTATAACTGAAGAAACAAAGGTACAGAGAGGCCAAGAACTCCAGCAGAGGTGACAGAGCAGTGCAGGGAGGAGCAGAGAGGCCAGCCCTGCACTGTCATTCTCTGGAATCCAGACAGGAGTCAGAAGACAATGGTGTCTGTCTTCAGAGTTAGGGCTTTCTGAGGCTTCAGAGAAACCGAATGAGTGTGTGTTGCAGAAAGATCTCATGGGGCACTGTATCTGCATCAGTAACCATGGTTCTGCTAAACAGCAGAAGTTATCTAAGTGAAGACCTAATTATACCAGTAAGTGTGAGTGGGAGACCTAGGGGAGTGTGAAACAGCATGTGGATGTGTACTTGTGGGAGTGGGTTTATAACATCTGGATAGCACACATTTTTTAAGCACCTGTTGTAGACTGAGTGTGAAATGTTTTCACTGGGATCAAGGGTTTGAAACCTTGGTCCTTAACTAGTAGTTCTGTTTAGAAGGCTGGATCCTTTAGGAGATGGATCTTTGCTCAAGAATGGAAGTAATGGGGAGAAAGCTATCAAACACAGGCCTGTTTGGTAGCCTGGCTAACATCCTGCCCTCTCTCTGCTTTCTGACTATGAAACCCTCCCTTCGAGCTGTCTCACAATCTGCTGCCCTGGGTTCCCCCACAGTCTTACTGTGGGCTCCAACTCGAAGTTAAAGCCTTCGTCCCCTATGTAACCTCCTGCCTGACATTTAGTCCCAGCGATGAGGGAAGTTACTGGTACAGGACCTGGTGGGTACAAAGAACATAAAACATGAAGACGAACTGCTGGAAACTTTTAAAGTTGATTATTGTAATGATTAGCTTAATAGTTATACAGATAAATGAGTTTCACTGTATAATTCCCATGCCTGCCTGCAGTAGGCTCCTCTAACAGAGAAGAGTGTGCCATGGACTCCCTTCTGTGTGGCTGCAGGTCTCTCCTGTCACTTGAAGGAGTTTTACAGAGACTCACCATCCACCTTGGACTCCGACTTCCCCACCAGCCGAGCCCTCTGTCACATCACTGTCTTTCCCCATCTGCTCTTTTGATTTCTGTCGCCTGTCTCTTGCCAGGCTGAGGGAGCTCAGAGGAGAGTTTCTAGCCTTATGCTCCACTGCAAACTTTGCTGAGGCCTGGTGGCTGGCTGCAGCTGCAAAATAACTAAATAAATATCTCCTCTTCCTTGTTCTTTTTTTTTTTTGGTGTTGGGGGGACCACTAATAAATTAGAGCTGAATATAGGTTTTGATTCCAAAACCATGTAACTTGAGCAGTGCCCTCATCCTGCCTAAGCTTGTCTCTTCAATACTAACCTTTAAAAAGAGATATATTACTTTTTATTGCTTGAGCATTTTGCTTCCGTGTATGAGTTCCTAGAGGCCAGAAGATGGTATCTGGTCCTATGGAACTCGAATTATAGACTCATGTGAGCCACCATATGGGATCTGGGAACCAAACCTGGGTGTTCTACCAGAGCAGCCAGTGCTCTTAACTACTTAGCCATTTTACTAGCACCCTCAACACTAACAATAATAAGAATAACAGACACCGTGGAATATGGATGTATGGCTAAATTGGCAAATTCTAAGCTCTGGGCTGGTCATATATGGCATGTTTCTGATATGCTTTCCTTTCCCATTTTTTTTTCTCCACCATGAACATTTCTTTAAGACTGAGTCAGCTATGTTCAGCGTGTGTTTTAGCACAATGTTGTCTAAGATACAAAGAGATGCCAAGCGTATATGAACAGGAGAGCAAGAGGACAGGGATTCTTTGGGTCGTCCTCTCTTGTTCTCTGTCTTGCTGATGCCTAAATACATAGGAGCTAAAGTGCTTGGATGATAATGAACTTCATGGAGATTCTGTCGAGTTTCCTCATTCCTCTCTCCACCTACAAAATTAGGAAAGCCATCTACTCGTGGTGTGGCTCACACTTTGACCTCTGACCCACTGCTAGGTACACTATTAAGACAGCCTTCCTTTCCACTTCCTTCCTGTGTCCAGTCTGCCACCAAGCAGCTTACATAAGTCCTTCCAGGGACACAGTGTGAACTTCCTGAGAGAAAGCATGCTAGATCTCTCTGAGGGCTCCATGGGAGCTAAAGCTACCTTATCCCTCTTTCTTCTTAATTTCTTCATGATGTAGTTAAGTCAAAATACAGAAGAGGTGGGCTTTCAGCTGACAGCCATTTGTCACAGCTAATACTTTCTCTACTTGGGACAGATAGATACCATTACCCTCCAAAGAAAGCAGAATCAATACCTTTGCTGAAGTGCTTTGGCTCTATATCTGAGAGAAGTCTGTGTCATTACTGGGCCATTTGGAAAGGGCTCAGATATCAGGGTTCACCAAGTTTCTGAAGAACTAATGCACAGGGACTCAGTCTCTGCCTTATGCCGGCTGCCTGGGCTTTGTGCATCTCTTGGCTGTGCACTGAGGGAAAACATACCGTGTGTGCTCTGAGATGAAGTCCAGAAGCTCCTCCAAGCTCCTCCATGTGCCCCTGTTGGTATCTGCTGATGTTTTACACAAACATGGCAGCTTACACTCTGTAATGGCATAGGCTGGGCAAACAGGGCAGCCTCACTAGAGTTTGGACCCGAAAGCACCTCCTGTGTTCAGCAGTGGTGAGACGCCATGCAGCATTCATGTTGAACCTCCCTGTGCTGTCTATAAGGTTATGTCGTTATCACCTCTGAGAGAGGACTCAGAGCAGGCAAAGGCATGAAGCACTGTCATGTAACATGAGTGACTGTCATGGAGCCTAATGGCCATGAGCCCTGAGTGCTTTTGTTCCTTTAATTCAGTATTACATTGAAGGAGTGATTTCTTAACCTCTGTGAAAATGATAAATCAATGACCCATGAAGTGAGGAGATGCCACTTGGCTCTGAAAAACCTCTTAATACAAGTCTTGTGATATCAAAATGAAGGCTGAATTAAAGATTGTCCAAAGGCTATGGCCCTGGACATTCATCTCCCAGGTCTGTATTATGATGCTGTAGCTGATGTCTTGACGTCTTTCAAGTTATTAGAGACTTATCCCTATTAATTGTTTATGGAAGAGCTTCAAGGTGGAGGAATTCCCCTAAGTTTCCCCTAGGAGGATGCCCCCCACCTCGTCTTAGGTCTCCTGCTTTGTTCTTCTTGGCTTTTACTGAGGCAAACAGGAATTTCCTCAGACTAGTGGAGTTTGAACTCCCTCCCACTGGTTGTCTTCTCCTTTTTAATGGCGGGATTTCACAAAGCGCTCTCCAGCTATTCTTGTCCAATAAGCATGGTAGAGATTAGCATGGCTAACTATGATTTCAGCCTTGTAAAAACTGGAAATTTTAAGAACATAATGACTAGGATTCACATTGTTCTAGACGTCAGAGAGACAGGCTTAGTCAACAGCTGGGTTGCAGGTGCCCAAGGTGTGTCTGCACTGGTGGAAACACCATCACAGCAGCCTGACTGCTCAGATAGCTCTGAGTTAGCGATCTGTTAGTATGTTACATGGGTGTTTTTATGTTGTAACCCACTGAGACCCAGCACTATATACTTCTTTGTGGAATAATTTCTGTTATTTTCTTCGTTCCAGGTAATCAAGACACTCCTTCCTGTTTCTCTGTGCCTCGGACAGCATGAGATCCAAGGATATGAACCACACAAACAGAAGTCAAACAGTATCAGGGGCGACATACTGGGGGAAGTGTTTTAGGGAGAATAGAGGACAAAAATGCCCACAATTTACTATTTGAATGTATGAAACTGTCAAACAATTTTTTTTCTAAAAAAAAAAATTAGAAAACAGTTCATGTTCCATTTGGAGTTGTGCCCTGGGTCAGGAGTTCTTTTCTGAGAATTTTGAAATAGGGTTTCATGTAGTCCATGCTGGTTTCAAATTTTCTGCATAGCCAACGATGACCTTGAACTTCTGATTCTCCTGCGTCTGTCTCCCTAGTGCTAGGATGGCAGCCAAAAACAGTGGAGCTATACCAGGGTTTTAGATACATACATACACACACATACACATATATATTGTGTGTGTATGTATATACAATATATCTAGTATATATAGATAAACAGTATATACATACATATGCATATATTTATAATATATATTATATACATATATACATACATGTGCATATATGTATATATAAGCATATGCATATACATGTCATATATATACACAAATACATATATATATGTCATTCATATACATATATATACTGTCATGGAGCCTAATGATTATGAGCCATAAACACTTTTGGTTCTTTAATTTAGTATTGAATTGAACCCATGACAGGGTTATATGCTACACACACACACACACACACACACACACACACATATCACACACATATACATCATATATATCATATATACATATACAACACACACACACACACACACACACACACAAACACACACAGGGGATCCAAACCACAGTTTGTGCATGTAAGCTGAACTATACTCCAGCCCATTTTCTGAGACATTTTAAGGACTATTCACTGAGTGCTAGTTTGTAAAATGGTCTCCACATAAACAGTTACTCCCAAAGTAAGGCCACAAAAATGAACCTCTGTTCCTTCCCACTGTTTCTAACAAGAAACTGGGGTTCTTTTGGTGTGTAGCTCCTGGAATGAGCTCCTCCCTCACACAGCTCTGTTTCAAAATGAACTGATGTGCCCTTAGCTATCCAAGGCTGACTACTGCTTCCTGGTTTTCACTAATGCCTCATCAAAGTGGTCTCTACCTGATCCTACACGTTCTCCATGATCTCATCTTTGAGTATTCATAGAAGCTAACTTATTGAGCTCCACAATTTTCTGGTAACCAACAAATCAGTTTAAAATGCCTTCAGGTTTCTTTAATGGCTGGGTGTACACACACATATGCAATCAGTTGAGTCTTTCCATTATGTGCTTGCAATTAGTCTATATTTAGAAAACAATTTAATGTAATTAAGGTCCTTATGTAAGCTTTACTCTTATTAATAAACGAATATAATTTCTTTCAATCACAAATCCTAGTGGAAAACATGTGAATGGTGGTGTTCCTATAAAATAACTGAAATCTTGAATGTGGTTTTCGATCTAAATTCTATGAGTTAAGTGGTCCATAGAAACATTTTGTAGAAATCATCTTCTCTGTGCTTAGGCTCTGTTTTGCTGCTCTAATCAACTGAATGGAGTTAGTGGCTGACACTAGTCCTTTTTCTGTGTGTGTGAGAGAGAGAGACAGAGACAGAGAGACAGAGAGATTTAGAAGGGTGGGAAGCACTGCAGTACGATGCAGGTCTCTGTGGGCCAGCAACAAGTGTGTGCTGTTGACTAGCTACTGATACTGTGTTGAATTCCTCTCATGTTGAATGACTCCATCTTTCTCTTCTGTATGCCACTTCCATTTGAGAGGGACCTTTTGACTGATGTGGGGTCCACCTTCTGAATAAGTCAGCTAAGTCTTCCCACAGCTATGTCTCCAAATTAAGCATATTTTCAAAGTCCTCTTTTGACATCTACTTCACATCCATAGGTCTTTGTGTCTTCAGGTCATTATCCTGCCTACAGCAGGACATGTTCATTCAAAGTTCTAGGTCTTCCTTCTTCTTTAGAGGCATAAAAATGCATGTGAGCAAGTTTCTATCAGCCACACTCAACAACTCTGCTTGGACAGGCCAAGGAGCCATCACGGAGGAGCCCACACTTGGATCAAAAGGGAATCAGCTGAGAGGCAATGACTGCTGTGTACAAAGACTCAAGAAGCCATGTTAAATGCCAATATCTGGGACCTGGTAGGTGGTTTGGGCAAGGAAAAAAGAGAGGAAGAGTGTGGTCAGAGTGGCAAGCAAGTCAAGTTCAGGAAACAGTCCATGAGGCCAGACATTACCTTCCTGAGAGGCACTTCAGTACCCTGAATACATGAGTGGCCAGATTCATTTTAGGTCAGTGATTTTAGCTGTGATTTGTAGTCTAGATTGTAGCAAAGTAAGGCAAGAATGGAGCTAAGTAAGTGACTACTATTATCCAGTCAAGAAGGAGGACAAGTCTACAAATGGAGAAGGCAGCTCAAGTTCATGGGCAAGATATATGTGTGGGTTGAAGGATGGTTATGGTATAATGGGAGTTAGGAGAAGAAAAAGAGGCTGGCCTGTTGTTCTACATGTTCATTGCGTCATGGAAGGTTGGATGAGACAGATGCTACCAGACAGAATAGAAAGACCAGGAGCTGTCTAGTTACTACTGACTGAGCCTGGGATCTCAGGCACGTTGAAGGAGAAACAGACCACACAGGTCCCTGAGAGTATAATCTGATAAGGTTTCCAATGTGAGAGTCACAGAATGTTCAGTGAAAGGAACGGCAGAGATTAGAAAATGGACAGAAAGTCTGCAGTGACTGAAGGGGTATGCAGTTCCAGGGTCCCAACCAGGTCAGAAATCAGGCACCAAAGGAAGAGAAGTAAGTTCGGGAATCACATATGGCAAGCCACTCAGAGCTGATGCATCACCTAAAGTGTGTTTTCACTACCCCAAAGGGAAAGAAACAGAAAAATACCAGCAACTGTGAGTAGTTGGATGTATGCCTTATCTTGACGATGGTGACCATGCTGCGGCTGAAATCGAAGCAGGCAGTTGTGCATTGGCGGTATATGCAGCACCTATTTGAACATCGCATCCAGATAAAAATGAAAAAAAGAAAAGCGGGAAACGAAATGGTTTTTAATCTTAGAAGAAGTAAATTTAAAGTGTTGATAAAACTTTCAGGATAGAAAATAACTCCGGGATGGGAAAGCAAGCCTTGTTTAAGGCTAAACAAGGAACGTGCTAAATGTGTGTTAAGTCTGGTTCTTTGTTGGAGAAGTAGCACGATCTGTTCAACAGCAGTGACCTGGAGTAGTCACATCGGTGGCCTGTGGGAGGAGTCCTGGGCGGGGCTTCAGGCAGAACGTTCAAAACGGGTGTTGCTTAAGTCCTGTTTTTGCTCTGAGAAGGTCAGCTCACTTTCACCCTTGGTTTACAACCTTTAACAGCTGAATAAGCTACTACAAGTATGTAGATAAAACCAATAAAAGGAAGTAGGGAAGGCTTATCTCTGCTTGCTGGATTTGAACTCGGTCTGAGCATCACTGCTCAGTGGACTTCCTGTTCTTCACACCTTCTTGATCCCGACAACTTCCTGTTTCACTGCTTCCTGTTTCTCCTCATTTCCTAGGTTTTGCAGTTTGCGGCTCCTGCCATGTGCCCACAGGTATTCCCAGGATGCCAATCTATTTTAGAAAACCTTTCAGCTAATTGCTACAGAGTCCCTCTCGGGCTCTCCTACCGCTATACTGCCTCTTTGCCCTTTTGTCTTCTGCTATTTAGGAATTCCAGGATGTTGACCTAATACTTGATTATGTGGCACAGAAGCATCAACAAACAAGTGCTTTGAAGTTTTAAGTCTTCGAGGAAGATTAATTTCAGGTGTCTCTGGGCTGTAATAAAACTCTTCAGAGAAGCAAATTCTATCAGCGCAAAGAGAAAAAAAAAATAATAGTGATGCATTCACCTAATCCATCTTTAAGTATGAATCAATAAAGAGCACTAACTTATTGCTCCTGGACTATTTTAAAATGATAACAAGCAAAGATCCTATGTTCATTAATGAATGCAAATAATTCAAGGTTTAACAATAGCATGGAGAGTTCCTTAAAGGGAGAAATGCATGCTTTCTTGTGTGCACTCCAATTTATCATTGTATTCTCTTAAAATCTGTGGTGTTGCATTTTAAGGTCCCATTAAATGAATCAAACAGTGTATTATCTAAAATTAGGAACCAGACAGAACAGCAGCTGAAATTAATTCACCATAGTAATCCCCTCCCAGGAAACTACCCAGCGGGGAAAACAGGCCGATTTTTACAGGCAGAGATTTAAAAACATCTCCGCTATTAGTTTTACATGCCCAAATCTTCATGTATTAAAATAAATACATATCTATCTTCCATGAAGGGAAAGTCAGAAAGTCTTCACTGGCCTTTAAATGAATCCAATTAAATTTCATCAAATCACACATCTACATTTTAGAATCACGTTGAATATTTGAGAGCAAAAAAAAAAAAAAAAGACGTACAGGGATAAATGCGTCCATGTATATTCCAAACATTCTAACCCTTGGCTCAATAATGTAAAGGAAACCCAGACTGAGAGCTATCAACACAGACACACACACACAGGAAAATCCAATCTTCCTTGCCCCTTCATCTTGAAGCTACACATACAAACAGAATAACTGTGTTTTACAGAAGTGTTGTTAAACATTGGTACCCAAACTCCATTTCATTTCACCTTCAGTGGGTTTGGGGTGGGGGGCACCAAGCATGGTTGGGTTCGTTGGAGATAATATGATACAGGGCTAGAAGCCCTCCTTGGATTTCAAACAGGTCATCTTGTCAAAGCTTTATGTGGGAGCCAATTACATTAATTTTCCACAGCAGCCAAATACATATTTCATTTCCATCTCCCACCAGAGATGGGGTCCAGGGATCCTGTTTCGAAAGGCTCTTATCACTAAGTAACATTCATACCCCCACAGGAACCCTTGGCAGCCGGTGGCCCATTGATGTAACTGAGCGAGGCCCAGGCTGCCTGCCGCTGCTCAGAAGCACACGCTTGGGGACAATGGGGCTTCTGCGTCAGCCACATTGTCAATAAATTTCAATTACACTAATTGCCAAGAGTTGAATGAGTGCACTTTGCAAGAAGAGAGAAAAGAATCTAAAAAAGGAGCATATGCCTCATAGGGCAAAAGAAAGGGAGTAATAAATAGTCTGTTTTCTAGTGGGGCGTTCGAGCCTTTTCCAACACGGCTTAACCAGATTTTACAAGCTGTTCCAGGTTCAACCATCCTGTTTTACATTTCTTTGTTACTGTCTCCAAACAACACAGACAGAAAGTCAATTGTGTGGTGTTATATTTCAGGGGAGATTTAATTTCTAAGATTTTTTTTCAATACATCGATTTGTTCTGCTTTGATGGATAGTTCTTTGGGTAAATTTGGGGAGCATGTGTGTCCCATGAATAGCTGAGGCCACTTTAAAAACAACCTAGAGGATGACATCAAACTCAGAGCCAAGTGTCTCTGTTGTGTTCTTTTCAAAGACTGGAAAAAACTGGAGAGAAACACTGTGCAGGAATTCATGCATGCAGGTAGCTGGGTACTGCAGTGTGTTTGAAGGGAGTCAGGTCTAGACTGAGTTTTCGTGAAAGTAAGTCAGTACTTGCTTGTTTTTTACTTATAAGAAAGGATAAAGCAAACAGCAGAAATGGCACTGAAGCCATTGACGATACTGGGTGGTTGCCTTGTATAGCGCTCCAGAAGCTTGAGAAAGAAGAGACCATTCTCCATGCCGTGACTCATCCAAAGAACTCAGCACTCTGAGAAGGCCCAAGCCCCAGACACATGGATATGGCTTGGTACATTCACTACAGTCTTGCCTATAAGGTTACTGAAGGACATGTCCATCTTCTCTTCTATAGCCAGTCTTAAAAAGTGTTGTCCGGCAGTTAACCCCAGCAGATAGACCATGGTTCAGAGTCACATCAATCAGACACACAGCCACTCACCCGAAAGGGTCATTTCTTCACTGTGGATTGCAAATGGGGCTAGCATCGTCTTAGTTGTCATCCTCCTGCCCCTGTCACAAGCCTTACGCTACTCCATGTTCCCACATTTTCTTTTGAACTCATTCACCCTTAAATTGTATCCCTGGGATTGTCTCCTTACCATCCAACACAAAACCCAAGGCCAGTGGAAAAAAATAGTTAATAAATGATGCTTTACTCATGCATGAGACACCCTAGCTGCATCTTCCTCATTCATGGAAACCCCTGGGCTTCATTTTTTTCATGCATAAAAACCCTGCTCCATCTTCCTCACACATGGAAGCCACTAGGCCTGGACTTCCTCATGCATAGAAAGCACTGGGCCCCACCTTCCTCATGCATGGAAGGGAAGTCCCTCTGGGTATCCTTCTTCTCATTCACGGAAACACATGGGTCCCATCTCCCTAATGTATGGAAGCCCCTGGACCTCATTTGTGTCCTAGGGTGGTGGTCAGTGGACTGTGTAGAGGTCTGTGTCCTAGGGTGGTGGTCAGTGTAATATGGTAGGAGGATTGTGTTCTGGGGGAGTATACTGGAAGAACTATATCCTGGTGAAGGAAGGTCCAGTAGGGCAACTTGTGACTGTGTCATGCATGATTCTGCATTCTATGAGAAAGATTATACTCACTGGAGAGTAGGTACACTTATAATTTTGTGGGCTCCTCACGCAAATGACCCTCCTACTCTGAGCAGTGCAGTTCATCGTTCAGTTCGGTAGAATGTAGTTCTTTGTGACTGCCAGGTCTACGGCACCTTTGTTTAGCCTGGTCACATGATCCACTCTCCCAACAACTGCATCCTTTACAACAGGCTAAACAACTAAGATCAGAACAGTAAAAAATGCTCTGAAAATGGATGACATACATATGACATGTGTGTATAGATGTATGCATGTGTATGTGCATTCGTATATGAATAATCTCAGAGAATGTCTGTTGTATGTGAGTATTTGAGTGTGCGTGTATGTGCATATGAATCTCAGACTTCCTAAGTTCTCCACGGTGTATTTAATACACACAAATACACACACACACACACACACACACACACACACACACACACTTATTGAAGTAAGGATGAGGTCTATGAAACACTATTCCAGTGATGTGCACACACATCACCTCTGTAGCTGCTGAACAATGAGAAGAGTCTTTGGCCATAGAAAGTTTTTGGGGATACATAGTCTACACCCCACTGTGACAACTCCTTCTACTGCTGATCTCTGAAAACCACACCTCCAGAAGCCCCTTATCCAGAGGTGGGCTCACACACCCAGAGTGGAAGGAATACATCCAGACATTAGTTTTACAAACTGGAAATCAGCCTAGGCTCATATCACTCTTAAGCAAACGTACATACAGACCATTTGAGGGAACAGAAAAAGAACTAATTGCATTTGCATTGATTAGTAGAAATACAAGCTGGAGTGGCAACTTCCTGGTTAACCAAGTTACCATTCAAGAGGAGATCAATATGATCTAAGAGCGACTGGGGTGTATCATCTCAAAGGCAGATGCTTTTGAGTCTGGTGTCAGTGCACGCTGCCAGCCTCCAGGGCATTCTGTGCAGCATGAGTATCAGGGAGAACAATCCTGCAGGACCCTAAGCAGATTAATCTACTGTGTTTATGCAAACAATGAGAACATGTCTGACATGAAAGGAAGGAGGGTGAGGGCAGTGCAGACTAAGGTTATTTACTCTTGGGAGTGATACGTTCCCACAGAGGAACATTAAAACTGCTTTACGATAGACAGAGAGGGAAGCTCCTTATTTCCATCCCCCCACTTTGTTAAAAGAGTGCTCCTGCCACAGGCACATCTGTTCTATGCTCACTTACTTAGTGTGGCATATGCTGGTGTCTGCAGCAACGGAGCATCATCCATTCCAATCAATACCTTTAGAGAAGCCCATGGGATGGCATGAGGAAGAGCCAGCCTGGGCCTTGAGGACTGTGTAATATTAATTTCATTCTGAAGACCCCCATGCTCTGATCAAGAGACCAGTAGCCCTCTGGGGTCCTTCAACCCATAAGCATTAAAGGCGGCCACTTAAAAATATTGCTGCCTTGGTCTTCAGGAAGGTTGACTGTGCCCTGAGAATTATTGCCCTTAGATATTTCAAAGCAAATCTCGGTGTAAATAATTATTTCTCAACCTTGATGTTGTCCATTTTCAAAGGAGGCCATCTCTCCATTCTCTCCACGCTGTCTTGATTCTATCTGTGATGATAAAATGGACGATAGGCTTCCCAGGTGACACATAGTCTTCCCGAGTCAGAATTTGAGCAAAGCACTTGCAGTGTGAAGAGCCATGTCACGTCTCTAAAATATCTCATGGAGTGGCATGGGGCAGGTATCACATTGACTCCATACAATGAGGATGTGGGAACCTGTGAAAAACTGACTTCCTCATGAGAACATGAGTGAAGACTAAGGTAGATGTTGAACCCAGATCACTGATGCAGAATGCTAGGCTGCTAAGCTCTCAATACAGGTTCGTAAGGATACAGTGTCCACCTGGTATTCTAAGTGATCGGGCTGTGGGTGAGAACTAAAATAATAAGAGTCTCAGGTGATTTTCCACTGGTCACATGCCAAGGATGGAACAGAGCACCTCAGAGAAAATGATGTCTGAACAGTGTTCAGGTAACTGCCCTGGGTGGGCAAGGAGAGACATTGTCAGTCTATGCTTAACTGTCCCACCTGAGTCTGACCTGTTGCACATGACAACATGAAGGGGAGCTGATGGTCCTGCAGGCCCTGCAGCCATGGCTGTACCTTAGCACTACTGCATCTGCTCTCACAGATATTCTATGAAGGCAGAGGGGAGAGTCAAAATGAAGTCACAGCATCTCCTAGGCATCTCACATGATCTGACTTACATATGAAACTCGATGGTCCACGACTTCTGTTCTTAACTCTTCCTCAAACTGGGACAGCTAGGGCTGCAGCTTCGAGTTCTGAGATTGCTGCCAATTGACACTGAAAATTTCATGAATAAATAGAAGATGAAACTGTTGGAAATCATCTGTATCCTATAACCTTGTATCAGTCCCTAAACCATTGTCCTGGGATAGTTTTATGATGACTGTTAATGAGAAAATTGGAAAGATTATGGCACACACTTATTCTTTGCTGGTACCTTTTCTTAACAGTTTACACTTTTCAAAAATCTTAAATGCTAAACAATAATCCTTAATATTTTAAAACATTAACATGAGAAGCACTTAAAACATAAGATCCTCTTCAGTTGTACTCTAATATTCACTAATAACATTAGCTCTTCATTTTAAGTTCTTCTGCTATCTATCTATCATCTATCTACCTATCCATCTATCTATCTTTCTACCTACCTACCTACCTACCTACCTACCTACCTACCTACCTATTTACATTCTCTTCTTGTTATTTTTTAAGAAACTTCCAGAAAATTCTGCAGAGTTTTTAAACAAGGAGACGATGCCCCTAGCACATGAGGTAAGGGAACTCCAGATATATTAAGCTTGGCAAGGACCTGCTCATTTGTCATCGAAGTGAAGCTGGAACATCACAATTTCCAAAAAGCATTACATAAAAATAAACAGCCCTATTGTTATAACTGAAGGGGTTCTGTCTCCTTTCTCCATCCATTTGTATCTGCTGATAGCTGCTGGTTAAATCAATGCTTCTGATAAATATCAGGTACTCAAAGCTACAGAGCAAGTAATAATTTCTCAGCCCTGCATATTATTGTCTTTGAGATAACATTTATTTCTATCCTAGAAATACACATCTCAACTTTATAGAGCAATTAACTTGATTTGGTAGGGTACTTGATATTAAAAGTATCAAGAATGTCATCCTTAGTTCTGCTGTTAAATTCTGCAGATAGGTATAGTGAACACAGCATCCCACACATCGGCCAGCTCTGAGACTCTAGTTCAGTACCTTATTGCTGAAGGCCTTCATTTTTTTATGTTCCCTGCCCATTGCACAGCCACGGCTATGTGTCTTGCAAGGATCAGCAGAGCAACACAAATAATCCTTGCCTGCAGTCATAGAATTAGCCTCGTGGGGAATAAGAAGGAACTTAACCACGCTGACCAGAATCTGTGTGTTATATGCATGTTATAGTCCTGTGCTTTGATATCTACAGTGGCAGAGCACATCACAAAGGTTTTGAAAAAGGAGCTCTTGGGAAGAAGCTTTGCAAGTGGAGTTTGACTTCATTCCACAGAAGTAACTGAGGCTTGCTTCAGGTAGAAGTGTATTTCAGAGAGAGGGAACAGGCTGCACTGGGCCTGAAGGAACAACAAAGTATAGCACAAAGAGTATACTGAAGAATACAAGAAGTAAGAATAATACAGAGAGAAGGATATGCTGTAGAGAGCCAGACTATGGAGAAAATGGAGATGCTAGAGAGACAGACTACAAAGAAGATGGAGATGCTAGGGTGTCAGACCATAGAGATGATGTAGATGTTAGAGAGTCAGACCACAGAGAAGATGGAGGTGCTAGAGAGACAAGCCATGGAGAAGATGGGATGCTAGAGAGCTAGACCATGGAGAAGATGGAGATGCTAGGGAGTTAGATCACAGGGAAGATGCAGATGCTAAAGAGTCAGACTGTGGAGAAGATGGAGGTGCTAGAGAATCAGACAATGGAGAAGATGGAGGTGCTAGAGAATTAGACAATGGAGAAGATGGAGGTGCTAGAGAGTCAGACCAGAGAAGATGCAGATGCTAGAGAGTCAGACCATGGAGAAGATGGAGGTGCTAGAGAGTCAGACCATGGAGAAAGTGGAGGTGCTAGAGAGTCAGACCACAGAGAAGATGGAGGTGCTAGAGAGACAAACCATGGAGAAGATGAAGATGATAAAGAGTCAGACCACACTGAAGGTAGAGATGCTAGTGAGACAGATGATGGAGACCAGGGAGATGCTGTAGAGTCAGACCACAGAGAAGATGGAAATACTAGTAAGTCAGACCATGGAGAAGATGAAGATGCTTCAGGGGACCGTATCATCAAAAGAATGAAGGTGCTCTAATAACCAGACCATGGAGAAGATGAAGATGCTAGTGAAGGCCAGAAAATGAAGAGAGTTGAAGGAAGTGTGTTCATTCTGGAAGCAGCAATGGAAAGAATTGAAGGCATGAAAACTGGGCAGTCTCAAGAAAGACACATTTGTGCCCCCATTATATATTAAATTGGATGTTACATCTGGTTTATGGAGATTGTATGGAAGGGTACAGAAGAGAAGACAATGGTCTTTCTGTAGCCTGTCGAAGCTAAGTAGTGGTGATGATGATGACAAAGCAACCAGAATGACTTGGAGATGCCAGGAAGACAGACTGCAGGATGTCATGTTGATTGATGCTGGCTTGGTTTGAAGGAAAGTAGTTGACATGGATATAGTGTCATGGCTGAATCTAGCGATGATGAAACTGGTTTCTGTCTGATAAGAACAAATATGGGCTTCAGTGTAAGGGATTTCATTTGGGAAGGAATTCTTTCTGTTGACAGCATGTGTGTGTGTGTGTGTGTGTGTGTGTGTGTGTGTGTGTGTGTGTGTTTTGTATTTACTGTACTGACTCACCATCATGCATTGGTAAGAACACATTTAGTGAAAAGTGTTATTAGATGATATCATCACTGGGTGAGCATCACAGCTCTCAGGCATAAGTTTATCTGGAACAGGTATGACACTTATGTGATGCAGTGGGTACCACCATATTCATATTTGTGACTGGGAGCAAACTACCCTTCTATGGCAGACAAGTTCAGTAATTCAGTCTTTCACCATTACAAACCTCCAGAGTAGCTATGGTCACTGTCCTCATAGAAGTTAAGATATGTCACTTAGATAAGGACTCACTTTGGTCAGGGATAAAAGCATGTTTAGAAAGAGACCTGTGGCCCTTAGCTCAGGCAAGGCTATGCAAAAGTTGCTGTTCTTCAGGGCTTAATATGGGGTGGTCTACACTTTCCCATGTATGTGCTTCATGGAGCCCAAGTCTCCAGTTCCTGCACAACCATGGCTCCCTGGGGAGTTCCTGTGACTCAGTCCTGTTCACGAATTTTAGACTGAGCATTTAAGGTTGAGTTGGAGCCTGTATAAGAAACTCCTTTTATCTCACACCAGTGTAGACTATAGCCATGGGCAGGTGTACAGAGCCAATGATATCTATTTCCCAGAATATTTTTTGCTTCCTTTGAACAAAATTGCTCTGAGGTGTTGTGGAAGTACGAAGGAGAAAAGACACCCAGCAGCTGATGTAAGTGACAGACTTTGGTTTACCCTCTGCTCCAGATTTCTTTATTTTCCAATAGGAAATGGGAAGTGTTATCTCAGGTAGGTAGATGATTAATGGAGATAGATAGATAGATAGATAGATAGATAGATAGATAGATAGATGAAAGATAGACAAATAGAAGATAGATACATAGATAGATGATAGATAGATAAATACATAGATAGATAGATGATAGATAGATAGATAGATAGATAGATGATAGATAGATAGATAGATAGATAGATAGATAGATAGATAATTAAGCAGATACATAGGTAGATTGATAGATACAGAAAAATTCCTGGGATTCTCGGGCCTACCTGCCTCATCTACAGCTTCATTAGATGACATCCACTGTATGACTATTGTAGACAGTCCATGAGTACAATGGAACAACAGACTTCCAGGGTCAGCTTCAATGAGACATTTTATTCCTGGGGTGAAGAGAATACACAGGAAGAGGGCAGCAGTGAGTGGATTGCCTGCCAGGTGTTCACAATATGCCTCACTTGCATCAGGCAGTGCAGTCCTGTCATCCCTGTGGGAGCTCAATACCTAATTATCATATGGGCAGCATTGAAGAGCATTGCTGAGAACTGTGTCAAAGGTCATACTTAAGATAAGCCAGGCATCAGGGACATCCTCCAAATAAGGTCAAGAAGAGAGTAAGAAGCCCTGCTGGGGGAATAGAGTCCTCCATTTTGCTCTGAGTTCATAAAGCTGTCCAGACATAGTGGACTTCAACCTTCAGCAGCAGGGCCCTCCAACAATGCACCATAAACACACATTCACACACATATACCATATACAAATGTATACATACCAACATACACATGCATACATACATACATATGCATATACCACATGCATATGCACACACACCAACACACACACATACACCATATACACACATGCACAAACCACACATACACTCTTGTCTGTGCACACACACTCATCATACATATACATATGAATGAATGTATACCATACACAAGCATATACATGCACACATATGCATGCACATCATACAAATACCACACACAAGTACATCCATACACACTATACACATATAGGCATTAGACACACTTGCATGCCCACACACATGCAGATATATCATGCAAACACCAACACATACACATACCAGCACACACACATATGCACATACAAACTCCTCACACACATACAATTCACATTCATGCACACTACACATGTGCATACACACACACATACACACACACACCATACAAATATCAACACAACAATCATACTAACACACATGCACATACTCCACACACAAGCACATACATACAAACACATACACACACACACAAATGGAATAGAATAAAAGGAAGGAAAGAAAGAAAGAAGGAAGGAAGGAAGGAAGGAAGGAAGGAAGGAAAGAAGAAAGGAAGGAAGGAAAAAGGAAGAAAGGAAGGGAGGAAGGAAAAGGAAAGGAAAGGAAGGAAGGAAGGAAGAAAGGTTAGAAACTAGCATCATTCTGTATGCTGGTTGCAGAGGATTTTAAGCAAAATAAAATAATTCATGTCACTCTGAAACTTGCATAAAAACTTAATTGTACCAAACATCTGTGATTCATGACATCAGTTGTTTATGCCAGAAACTATGTTCCCTTCTAGATCTTCCTCTGTCTCTTCTTTCCTCTGTTCCTCTCTTCTTTCTGCCCTTTCCTCCCTCCCTCTCTCCCTCCTCCCCTCCCTCCGTCCCTTCCTCCCTCTTCCTCTCTCCCTCTTTTTAACCCAACTGAAATAGAATTCAGTTAAAGCAGAAAATGCAGAAACTGTCAGGAGCCCAGCACCTTGTTCCTTAGCATACCAACCTCAAGCCATCAAAGTAAGTTTGCTGTTTGTATTCCTTGAGACTGGAAATACAAATAATCTTGAGGGGGGTCATCACCCAGCAGTCAAACACAGCCCAGGATGGCACCCCATACACCTGATTATTCATTCAAAACAAAACCCTCTTCCCAAGCTTTTGTGCTGGTGACAATCCCAAATAGAGAAAAAATAGCCATTTTTTTTAAAGCTTTGCAGCTCTCTATGCTTTCAAGAAAAAAAAAAATCAAAAATTTTATCCATGAACAAATTGCTTTTTCTAAAGCAAAAATCCATGACTTTCCCCAGTGGCAACTCTAGTGAAATACATCAAGTCATTAAAAACCAATTTCACTTCTAAGTAAGAATATAAATATAAATAACTGAGACTATGTTCTCACAGAGCAACAGTTTGAAGATGCGGTGTCCCCATTGTATGCATTGCTACTGCCACCCAAGTTGGACAAGTATGAGTTTGTTGAGCGACACATTCATTGGAGGAGCAATCATCTCTAAGTTGCTGTTTGTGTGCTAATACTAGACTCACCCAAAGTAAAACTTATGTATCCCAACAGGAATTAGGGAGGGCAGAGGTGTGGCCATGAAAGGAATAATTCCCAACACCCTTCCACATTTCCAGTGCTTAATAGGACCCCTTGAAATAAATCATTATGCTGACCCTAGTAGATATTTGTAGAACAGATTGGAGACTCATTTATCCCAGGTCATGCTCACATGGTTCACATTATCATAGCAGCAACAAGCAAAACTGTGCAACAGCTTCTTTAGGATGTGTTGGCTTTTGGGAGCACTAAAGACAGACTGTCCATCGATGTGTTTCCCCTACTTTAGAGGCTGCAGCTACCTCCCTTTGGTAACTGTCTCCCACAGTGCACTATGAGCACCTGGGATCCATCTGGAACACATCTTCCAGGTAATTTATCTTAATCTGAGAAGGACCTATGAGTAAGGATTTACCCACAGCTAACTGCTGGTGACTGTGCCCTATACAGCTTGTCCTGAGGGGCACCCTCTATGCACACTGTGTCTACCAACCTGGCTTTGGGAAGTCTCAGGCAATCTTAGGATGAGGAAGCCTTTGCATTTTGCGATGTATGAACACTGTCTGTAAAAGGCTGGAGGTAGAAACGCAAGGGGTGAAAAGCAGGAAACATTCCACCTCATCGTGACCAAGACATGGTGACAAGCATGACAGCAACTGCTGGCCACTGCTGCCTTCCTGACAAGTGTAATGAAAAGCCAGGAACTGGTGGTGACAAACGCCATTCAGAGTGTGATAGCACAGGGAAACAAAAGGAATTGTCACAATTTATTACCTGTGTTGATTATCACAAGGTTCTGAAATATAATACAGGGGCAAGCCTTCACCCTTTCAATACTTAAATGTTTCTAGAAAGAAAAGTCCATGAGCTATCATTCAGGAGTCTACCAAACACCCTAAGACGCTTTCATTCTCCTTTAAGACTGTTTCTTGACATTTAGGGAACAGGATCAGGATGTGAAGTCAAGAGGAGGAGAAATATCAATCTGGCCCTTAACCACTCCACACAGAACAAACACACTATTTTCTGTTACCAGTGGTGGCCTCTGTTGCATTGGAAGCCCAGATCAGTTGCTTTAGGTGGTCTCTCTGGTTGTTTGAATGAAAATGACTTCCACAGGCTTTTATGTTTGAATGTTTGGTCTCCAGAGAGTGAATAAACTGTTTAGAAAGAATTAGGAAGATCGTTGGAGGAGGTGTGTCACTGGGGGTGGTTTTAGGTTTCAGAATCCCACATCAGGCCCGGTTTCTCTTTCTCTGCTGCTGGCTTGTTGATGAGCTGTCAGCTCGCAGCTCCAGTGCCATACCTGCTTGCCTACAGCCATATCCCCTGCCATGACGGTTCTGGAATCACCTCTCAAACTGTAAAGCGGACCCCAGTTAAAGGCTTCCTGCTGTAAGTTACATTGGTCACCGTGTCTCCACACAGAGCCAGAAGAGTCAGTGATACATTCACTCAGGGCCTTGGTGATTAACTTCTCATTTCCAAAGTTCAGGATTGGCTTTCCCACTGGCGACCAGGGGAGCTGTCCAGCACTCCATCTGGAAGATTGACAATGCTTGTGAGACCAGGCTTTCTCAGGCTTCAGCCCAAGAGAAAGCAGGAACTGAGAGGGCACAGCCACAAGTGGCTACCTTCCCTCTGCTGCTTTGACTTCCTTCAGATTAAGCAGTCTCCATTAATCATCAAGCCAGTGATCTGACCCAAGGATTACTGTACTCATAGAACTGAGTCCTGAACCTGACATAACTCAGGATATAAAACAAGACAGCAAGAAAGAACACACAGTACCAACAGCAAAAGCCATCACCCTGAACTGCAGCCACGCTACTGAAACTAAATCTGCATGCTGAGGTATCTTAGACTGTCTGTGAAGTTACCTTGGCTATATGATAGATGGAAAAGGAATTAGAATATGTCAGACCTTTACAAAGGTTCTTCGATGGCCATATCAAGTTGTATGATTTTATACTAACAGCCATTAGCTCCCTAGGAAGACAGTTTCCTTCATGTAGCAAATCTAAAGTTAATCTAGACTATCAAAGCAGAATAACGGGATGTGAGGGGTATATAAGGGGATGGGTACAAGTCTAGTGAAAGTTAAAAAGCGAATGAAATGGCTCTTAATTCAGATTTTGTAGAAAATGGCCTTTTTAATGCCACCTCTCCTTAAATGGATTGTTTCATAATTTCTACATCTATATCGTGGGGTCAGGAGGGGAGAGAATGGGAATGTGGGTGGTAGAGTCGATTACTTGTATCTATGAAGGTGGCAATTGAGCTGCCAGTCCTTGAGTGCTCAGACACACAGAAGCTGGGGCTTACGTGACATCAGTTCCCCCCCACCCAAGGTGATAGACAAGCAGAGGTTAGGTCTTAAGTGACATCAGTTTCCTTCACTCTGGAGACTCTGCAGGGGAAGCCTGAGAGCTCACCTTGCAGAAAAGACCACTTCCTCATTGATCAAGAATCTGACAACCCAGTGTCTGCCAACTCACTGCACTCTGTAGGTAGTGGTCAGGTGATAAACTAAGGTGTCTGGAAGTGGGATGCTCACAGTTCATATATGGGAATGAATGGAGAACAAAATTATATTAGTGTGGCTTCTTACTGGTTGTCTCACAGGCTTCATTCCTAGAAGTACAGCTCTAGCTACTGCTCACTGGAGGATGGATGGGCCTCACAAGGTGACAGTGGCAGGCAACTTACAGGCAGTCAGTGTGACAGAGGTAAATGAAGATGGGCTGGAGGGTACCAAGAGGGTAAGCTTCAGAGCAACATATGGCTGTTAGGGTGGACCTTCACAACAGCAGGTGCAAAACCTAGACAGCTGAGTGCAAAAAGATTTGGAGGGATATTTGTGGTCTATGGTGGGCACCACCAGAGTCCTGTGCTAAGACTTGGTTCCTACAGTTTAAGAAAGCTATTCCCTCTGTTTTCTGATGAACCTTCCCAGGATACAGACTGCTTTGTTACTGATGCTGATCCCCAGGTGAGTCAGCTCCGCTGCTGGAAAGGGCTCACCTCCACAAAAAGCATGGGGACTTACACCGTGTTACTGTTAATACTGTACATATTGCCTCTTAATGCTCTGTAATGCTCCTGAATTAAACCCACAGGCTCTCCAAGTGCCCAGCTAATACCAGGAGCCACATTCTAGTATTAACAGTGATTAGTCCGACTGGCACAGGGAGTTTTCCACTAGAGCCACACAGGCATTGACTCCCATATAAAATGATGGTAAGCTCTTGAATAGTGAGGACCTGGCCTTCTGACACTTAATTACTGAACCAGAGTCTATGGGAGGACAGACAGAGTCCATGGGAAGACAGAGGGACAGTCTGCATCAGTTCCCATTTGTCACACCCAGGAGAATTCATGTGCTAAGTTATTTTATTCCCTTATATATCCACTTTTCTGAATTATAAATGGAAGCACATAGGTCTCATAAATCATTAGGCATTGTGCAGCACAGACCCATCTTTACATAAATCCTGAAAACTGTATTTTCCTCAGTGTTGCCCAGGACCAGTAATGCAGAGAAGACACTTATCCCAGAGTTAAAACCTAAAGCAAATGTGCCTGTCATCATTGAGAGATTATTCCTCCAACTAGATAATGAAGAGCTCCAAATGCTAACCTCTTTCCCTGGTTTTCACTCAGTAGAAGGCTGTCATTCACTTGGGAAGCATCGTCAGTAGTCCAAATATATATACACAAATTGATGAGGAAGAAGATTGAGCTCCAGAACAAAATTCTGCTTTTAGAGAAAGATAAATGACTTACATGAGAAAGTCATCAGATAAATGAAAACTGTTGGATGTCCATGAGACAATTAGCCCACATGACTTGGGAGCTGTAAGCAAACGAACAATAAAATAAGATAAAGTAATAGATAAGAAGAGGTCTTGGCCAAAAGAAAATCAAACTAACAAACAAAGCTCTCAAAGCTCTCAATCGTTGGGACAAGTAGAAAAGTGGGCACAATTTTATGAGTTTGAAACATTAGATACTAACTATACACACACACAGGGTATGTATATATATATATATATTGGACAAATGATGTGATGATTATATCAATGACTGACTAATAATTGGATTATATTAATGAACTAATTTTTAGAACAGGACAATTGAAGGTTAGAGATATGGTTCAGAACCATATCTTCTACTTAAAACACTTCTTACTCTTTCAGAGGAGCAAGGTTTTGTTCACAGTCCCTACTTGGGAGCCCATACCATAATGATCTGTTAACCCCAACCCTACGGGATCTAGTTCCTTCTTTGCCCTCCTGAAGCTCCAGGCACCCACAGGGTGCACATGCATGCACAGCAGTGAAACAGTCGCACACTAAGATAAATAAATCCTTTTACATTTAAAGTACGTTTTTAAAAGATAGAAACGTCTTTGTTCCACAATATAACAAACTTGTCCAGGACAAGGCAGCTCAGTTCTCAGGTTTTGATGTTTTAAGTAACTGGAGTTTTCCCAGACACCATGGTCAAGGAAACTCCTATAAAAACAACATTTAATTGGGGCTTGCTTATAGGTTCATAGATTCAGTCCATTATCATCAAGGCGAGAGCTTGACAGTGTCCAGGCAGGCATGGTGCAGGCAGAGCTGAGAGTTCTGTCTTCATCTAAAGGCTGCTAGGAGGAGACTGACTTCCAGTCACCTAGAATGAGGATCTTAAAGCCCACACTCACAGTGACACACATAATCCAACAAGGCCACACCTCCTAATAGTACCACTTCTGTGTCAAGCATATGCAAACCATCACACAGTTGGCGTTATATAACCATTGCATATGCACTGAAGATATGCTCACTTTCTTTTCAGATGAGGCAGAGTTTCCAAGACTTCACTTATTCTCCTAAAGTCTCCCTTTGAATAGATAGCTAATGCTGTAACCTGCAGAAGACCAGGACAAAGCAGGAAAAGTCAACTACCTACTAAAATAAGAAAGGGGACAGTCCCTCGGTCCAGGAGTATTTGTCATCCATCCATCCATGCACCCATGCATCCATCCATCTATCCATCTATCCATTTATCCAAATGTCTGTCCTTTTGTCCATCTGTCTACTCAATAATCCATCCATCCATCCATCCATCCATCCATCCATCCATCCATCCTCCCCTTAATACTCTGTCTGTCTAACAACCTGTCTCTCTATGGTCTATTTTTTCCTGGGACATGAACACTAATCTACCACCTGACAAGTCATCCACCTACGTTTTAAGAGATCAATACAGCTGGAGGGTTTTCCCAACTCACCTTCTCTCCCTTGCATGATCAACCACTGTGTTTATCACCTATGAAGAAGTTGCCACAGCATCCTACTTCTCTCTAGAATGAACCTGTGAGGAGTGGAGGAGCAGCAGGAAGTCAACTGACAAGCAGATCAGTGTGAGCCTTCAATCTCCCCATCTGAGGACAGTGTCATGTCCTGCTCTGATTGTCCTGTCCTGTGTGCCATGGTTCAAAGATATGTTGGTAGTTATTAACCAGACGATTCTGCCTCCCTTTGCCTCTTACAGGGCATGAATATTTCCTGTAATTTTGACAAGCAGGAAGGAGAGGAAGGACGATACCCAATTAACTCACAAATCACCAAATTCTTTCAAATACAGAAGGAAATCTCTGCCATGAGTCAGACCAAAATGTTACAGTATGAGAAACAGAAGGAGATGAGCGGTGTAAAAGACTTAGAAGTACTAAAAGTCATATAAAATCAACCCTTAGTAATGATATAAGACACATTAATGGAAGGGAAATGTCATAAAATTTAAAATTAAGAGAGCAAATGTAAAAGACATAAAAAAAAAGAAATATATGGTAAGTAGAAAGGGAAGTCAGGTAAATAGAAGGGAAAAAGGAGGGAAAATAACAGGAGACAATCAGAACTAACTAACTAAAGTTTACTGAATAGGACATTTAGGAACAATACAGCCTATGTTGAGAGAAAAATTATTGAAAACTTAAAGAATATTAGCTTGCATTTGTCATAATGAAGGGCCAGTCCAAAGCCTGTGACAGTGACTAAAAGCAGACAATCACTAAAGTAAGCCACCTGAAAATATAGTTTCCTGGATCCGAAACGATTTCAAGAGTTCCTGTAAACAGGCACCATGTAGAATAACACATTACACTGAGTCCCATAGCTAGTGAGCAGCACGTGGATCAGACTGGACATTGATCAAAATAGCCTTGGTTCATCTGCAGAATTCTGTGCTGTAGAAATAACTTTGGATGAAATAGATAAATCTGTAGAAACATACAGCCTACCAAAAGTATCAATAATGAGTATGGAGACTGAATCAGTAATAATAATAATAATCAGGGTTCTAATCAGGGTCTAATTAATTCTGCCAAACATTACACAACAATCAGTACTCTCTTCCCTGAATCCTTGCAATCTTTGAAGACGTCAAGTTCCCAGTTCCATGTCACAAAGAAAGATTTATTCCAAAGTGAGATAGACCCACAGCAAGAGAGGAGGCGCACAGTGCTATGCCCTTTGTTAGCAAGCCTAATCCAATAGCAAATTAAAAGGATCGAGTGCCATACACTGCTGCTGTCTACTTCTTAGCATTCAAGGATAGTTTAACACACTCATATCAACCAACGTGATTCCGCACAACAGCAGGATGCAAGATACAGATCCTGAAAATCTTAGGAGTTTTATGACGATATCATTGCAGAGAATGAGCCTTTCAAATTTAACTCATTTCTCATGGAAAAACTATTCAACCAACCAATAAGATATAGAAAATGTGTTCTTCAACATGTTAAAAACGCATATGGTAAGTAATGTATTCTACAGTGAAAAGCTGTCAGCTTCCCTCTAAATTAGAAAGCACACAAGGTTGGCCACTCTCATCCCTTCTATTCCATGTTCTGCCTAAAGTCACAGTTGCAAGAGAGGGAAGAAAAGTTATCTGATGGAGGAGCAAATGTACCTGTGTTTGCAGGTGACTCTTACAGGCATACAGAAAACCCTAAATCCTGCACCCAAATCAGGAGAGTGAGTCAATGAATTTCAGACAGCTTCAACTGACAAACTAATCCCCAAATCCAGAATTTGTACATGTTAAGGAACTACTCCAAATATGTTAACGGTGATAACCCAATTTAGGATGGTGTCATTGAAGGTTACACTTCACATTGATCTTTCTCATGTTTTTTATTTTGTAATGATTCCTCCCCTACACAGGTTGAATATTTCTAAAAAGTATCCACTTCATTCTAAGCAATGAAATAAACAAAAATGTTTAGAAACTGAGCTAGCAAGATGGCTCAGGTTAAGACGGTTGCTGGATTAAGTCTTTTTTCTTTTTTTAAAGATGTATTTATTTTATGTATATGAGTACTTTGTCGCTGTCTTCAGACATTCCAGAAGAGGGTATCAGATCCCATTACAGATGGTTGTGAGCCACCATGTGGTTACTGGGTTCTGAACTCAGGACCTCTGAAAGAGAAGCCAGTGCTCTTAACCACTAAGCCATAGAAAAGTGAATCCCACAAGTTGTCCTGGTACCTCTACTCCATGCTGTAGCATGTGTGTTCTATCTATCTATCTATCTATCTATCTATCTATCTATCTATGATCTGTCTGTCTGTCTATTTACCAATTATCTGTCTATCTATCATCTGTCTATCTATCATCTGTCTATCTATCTATCTATCTATCTATCTACCTATCATGTATCTGTCTATCTATCTACATATCTACCCATCTATCAATCGTTTCTCCTTATATATAATGTATACATGTATACATAAATATTTATACATATATATTTAGAGGAGATGAATAAATGAATAAAGGATTACTTAACAATAGCTTTATATTTCTCTACAGGTACAACCATAAATTATTCATAATTGAAAACAAAAACCAAAAATGCCTATATATATTTCATCTTCATAGAATAACCACTGTAGAATGGCCATGTTATTCAAAGGAATCTACAGAAGCAACAAAATCTCTGTGAAGTTGTGGATGGTGATTTCACAGAAGTAGAAAGTATTTGAAAATATTGTATAGAAACCCAAACACCCTGGGACGGTGTCGCTGTCCACTCTGACCCACGGAAAGAAACAGCAACACACGGAGTTCTTCTTCCCAACGCAGTTTATTCAGGAACCCTTACATTCTTCAAAAAGCCCCCGAGCCTCTCCTCCACTGCCCTTAAATCCCTCTGCCTTCTCCAATCAGAGCCTGCCACATCGGTGCATGTGATAGGACAGTGGGTATGGCAAGATCTGATGTTGCCCTACATAGCAGATGGCCTGATTATGCGTAGCAGTGAGCCTACACAATATTGCCTGTGGGTATGGCTTCTTCAGGGGCATATGAGGAAGTCAGGTGTTATCCTCAGGCACCATTTTGGAATGGCCACCACACCAGCTTCCTACAGGACGGACAAAGCAATGTGAGGAGAATAAACACAGAGACATCACACGACCTGACTTAACATTCAGTATTTAAAATAATTAAGTCTCAGAGGGCAGGAAATCAAGGTTGGTGACTTCAGGGAGCAGGAGTCAAAGACTGTCTATATACACTAAAAATAGGGGTGTAGACAATAGGCACACATACCTTCCACTTGTCGATTATATCATCAAAGTCTCAGGGGAAAATGTGGCTTCTTATATATGTAAGTTACATATATCAATAATGTTTTTAAATAAAATCTAAAACATTTCATATTATGTTGATATTAAGACAATATCAGTGAGCAAACATCAATATACAAACATGTGTATCTACATTAGTTACTTAATTGATTTGTTTTGTTTCGCTGGGAATCAAAAACAGGAAAGAGTTCTAGCACTGAGTTACATCTTTTCATCTTAACATAGATGTTTTATTTTAAAAATTACTTGGGGAGGGGTACTGGAGAGACGGCTCAGTAGCTAAGACCATTCATGATCCTCCACAGGATCTGGGTCTGATTCAGTTTCCCAAGTCAAGCAGGCCACAACTGCCTGCAACTCCAGCTCCATAGGTCCGAGGCCTCTGGCCTCCATAGGTACCTGTACTCATTTGCACATACCCACAAACAGACACAATTATATATACATATTTCTAAAATTTTCTAAAAAAATATTTTTGAGAAATATAGAATAGCAACAGGTAAGATTGGTTTTATTTCTCACCTTTTAAACTCTCTAGCTCCTGGCTTCCTGCAACACAAGTGGTTCTTCACTATGATTCTGCATATAATATACAAACGGGAGTGAACTGCTGTGCTTGAGATATACAAAGAAAACCTGGCTCATATCAGGGAGAGCAACGTTGTGTTGAAAATTCCCTGCAATTAGGAACTTATTGTGAGAATCCTCAGATTACATAAACAATCGTTTCTTGCAATGTAGAATCTTAAACAAATAAATCAATTTTTTCACGCTCTGCAGCATTAAAATTCAGTGGTCTGCTTTGTACTCTGAACGATGCAACTTCTATCCATGTTTAAAAATTCTAACATTGACAGTGGTCATTTAAAAAGTATTGGTTCACTGAGTTTTTATAGATATTCCGTATCCTGACACATTTTACTCTAAAATATCAAAAATTGCCTTTATTAATAACATCACCAATCTCATCAGCAAGGCCTTTGTGTATTGAGAATCTGTCAAGAGCAGGCTTGGAAACTCAAATTTTATCCCTGGCAACAAATGCTGACAGGTGTTTTACTTGAAGTGTCAGAATTACTTGATTTGTTTTCCAGAAAATGTCTACGGAAGTCTGAATAATTACAGTTTTTCTGTCAGATGTTATTTCAATTAAATGTGGTGTTCAGTGTGAAACACAACTCATTGAGTCTGCAGCCCAGTCACACTAGGAACATCCAGCACGCAGCAAAAATGTTCTGTGGGTCTGCAGCAATGCTTCATGGGAAAGCAGCAACAATGATTCATGGGAACACGAAAGAAATTCTCAGACTCCATCTCCCTTCTTATTACACACAATGCAGACGGGACAAGACTACTCAGAGAAACTAACTCAGTACAATGTGGTCCAGGCACTCTGAAAACTCAGGGCCAGCCTTTGATAGCTGAGGCAACAGATTTAAGTCTCAGAAGTCTGAGACTTTCCAATGGCTACCCCCTTGGTCCTGTGGAGGCCCTATGCCCCAGTTTAGGGGAATGGTAGGGCACTGAGGCGGGAGTGGGTGAGTGGATGGGGAAGCACCTTCATAGAAGCAGGGGGTAGTAGGGATGGGATGGGGCTTTATTGAGGGGAAACTGGGAGGGGGTGTAAATAAATCAAATAACCAATAAAAATATATAGCAAATAAATTAAAATAAAATTCTCAGAAGTCCAACATGGCTATGCTGTTTGTGATCAATCCCTGCTCGATAACTGATAAAGTCAGGAGACAATCTGATCCATTCCAAAAAATAGAACACTGGACGCTGTTGTCTCTTCCCATGCAGAGGCCTGAATATCAATAGCCTGGGCCAAAGGCTAAGCTGGAGGAAATTTCACTGATGGCACCTGAGGGATGTAGAGAGCTAGGGGGAATAATTATCCCCTCTGGAATGCAGCTGCTCACCTTTCCAGCCACACTTGCTCCCCTAGGCTTCTTCTCTCTGAGCTTTCTCCTCCACATGGCCTTCTGAGCCAGCATGCTTTCCTGAGCTCTAGTGCCCTAGTCTTCCTCTACCCTTTTCTCTCAGACATAGGCGACAGGCCTAAGCTTGTTCTCTGTGACACTCCGAGCCCGCCCACTTTCTTCTGAAAGCTCTTCCACCAGGCAGATACGGGCCAACCTTTGTTGCTGAACTCACCTGTTCCCTGGACCCTCAAAAGGCAGCATAATGCAACGTTTCTCCCCCCCCCCCCCGGCTAACGCCAACATTTATAGTTTGCCTATCTTGTTTGAGCTGCTCTTCATTTTCTAAACGCTAATAAAATGGTCCTCAGGGTGCCTCTGTGTCCACTTTCAAATTCTCTTATTTATGAGACTGAGTACTCAGAAGGGAACCCTGATTTTCCTGGAAACAGCAGTTTGTGTGTTTAGAATAAAGGAGGAAAGAAGTATTTCCAGTTTCCACTGGTTTATAATTATATGGTTTGTATTATGTCTAAGTAGTCACAAGATGCTTTTGGAGAAGAGTTTATTATTGGGAGTATCCCTTTGCTCATTCAAGAATTAGAATTATTCGGAGAGATGATCTAGTGCATTAAACCTAAAATAAAACTTAATGTTTGCTGTACCTTCCCCCAAAGTAACTCAGTGATCTTGATCCTTTTAGAGGGAGATTGTTCCAGTTCGGTGGCTTAATTAAATATTTATTTAATAAAAACCAAAGTCATGAAAACAGTGTGGTGGGCTGAATGAAAACGGCTCTTACAGTTTCATATATTTGAATGTTTGTTTCCCAGTGAGTATAACTATTTGGGAAGGATTCAGAGATGTTGCCGCCTTGTTGAAGGAGATGTGTCACTGAACACTGAATGTGGACTTTGAGATTTCAAAATCCTCACTTTCCCAGCTCCCCCCACTCCATCCACATCATCCGAGCTCCCGCCTCCCCACTCCCACCTCCATCTTGCAAGTGCAGACAAGCTCTCTCAGCTGTTCCTACCACCACGCCTTTTCTCTGCCATCGTGAACTCCGAAACCATAAGCCCCAAATCTTTTTCAAATAAGTTGTCTTGGTTGTGGGATCTTATCACACCAGTAGTGAAGCCACTAAGATAAACAGCAAAGTAACAGTAAGATTTATAAATAAGATTTAACTTCTGGAGTACACTAAGGTTTTGCTGTTTTCATATTAATCCAAATTTTCATCATTGAAAATTCCATATATATACCTATATAAACAAACACACATATACACATAAACAAAAATCAAACAAATATTTATGCATATACATATATATACACGTATGTATGTATGTATGTATGTATGTATGTATATATATGAAGCCAGGAATATACATGAGCTTAGCAAGCTGCTGGAAATAGATGAGTCACTTAGCAAAACACACACACACACACACACTAACACACACAGTAACACACACACACTCACACATTTGGACATATGACCTAGGTGCAAATCAAGCCTTTAAAGTAATACACCAGTATGATAACTTTAAGTAACAGAAGACTAAGAATTTTGAAAAGCTATATCACAAACAAACATTTCTATCATAGCCATGAGGAGGGCGCAGTGGGGCCTGTTGCAGCTGGCTCAGTTCCACTTTGTGTTGGGTATGCTAAGCACATAGAAAGTCAGGAAATCTGCAGAATTACAAAGCAAGAAGTATGTCTTTCTATAAGGCTATATATATGTGTGTATATGTATATAAGTATAAATATATGTCCACATAGTTTATGACAGCCATTGTATGATATATATATATATATATATTATATGTATATATATGATTACATATACTATATATCATATATCATATAGCATGTACTATATAATATATAGCATATACTACACACACACACACATACACACACACATATATATATTTAAGTAACTGAAAAATGAAACTAAAACTTCAGTCCCATGAGCAATAAAACTTATAAATGTAACTATGAAAATGACTATCAAAATATAAATGCTTACCTGCAACAAGATCAAGGCTGTCAAAATCTAGGACACAGGGATGGGGACAGGTGCCACCGATCCACCATAGGTGGAGGAGGTTCAGATTTAGAATGAACATTTACAAGAACTATCTTACACTATGTCTTGCTTGTCTACCCAGTCAAGCAAGATTTTACCACTATTGTACTCTACCGGGCTGTATTTGCGAAAGGAGTCCTCAGACCTGCCTCTGCTTTCTTTCTGTGTATGTGCTGGGAATACAGGTGAGCTTAGCCAGCTGCTGGAACCAGATGAGTTACTTAGCAAAACTCATCAGGAATAAGAAGATAAAAGGCTTTAAGATTGCCACCCCTATCATGGCACAGCACTCCCCCAGAGTGGAAGCTAGCTGGTGTTGGTTTAGTGGGATAGCTTTCAGGAAGCTGAGGGGAGGGGAGATTGGGAAGGAACGTTGTAAGTTAACTTTGTGTGACATGGTATTTTCACCAGTAGAGTGTATTGGGTTTCACAATATGATCACTGAGGGTTAGAGGGTGACTGTGACATTGTACATGTAGCCCACACTCTAGCAACACAGGTACGAAGACTCTCAGCAATGAAGAATTAAAAACATACATTAACAATCTGCTCCGAAAAGCTTGTGACAACTTGGAGCTAGCTAGTTGGCTCAATGGTTAAGAACATGGACTGCTCTTACAAAGGATCTGAATTTGGTTCCCAGCTCTCACATCATGCTGTACACAGTGATTTGTAATACAAGCTCCAAGAGAACCAACCCACTGCTGTGGATCCTTGGTCAGCTGCATGGACTTGCTCCACACATAAACAAGCACGCCGATATACACATTAAAAAAAGTCTTCTTAAAAATTATATAAAACTTCTATAGCTAATTCATACCCTATTCAGTAACAATCGACTTACGGCGTCCTCCAAGATTGGAAAAAAGCTAGGACTATTTGTTAAAAAGAGTTTCATTTTCGTGTGTGTGTGTGTGTGTGTGTGTGTGTGCCCAAAGATAAGGGCATCAGACTGCTGGAGCTGAGGTAACAAGCAGTAGCCCCCTGCTTGATACGGGTGCAGGGAATCAGACTCTCACCCCTAGCAACAACAACATGCTTCTCTTCCTGCAGAGTCATTCCGCTGTGATCCGCTCCATTCTGATACATTGAGAGATTCCGGCCAATGCAATCAAGCAAGATAAATCACTAAAATCGGAAAAAAATAAATTATTCTTATTTTAAAGAAATGGTTATATAGAAACTCTGGTAGAAACTTCCAAAATCTGAAACTAGGGAACTTTGTAATAAATAAACAACAAAAGATAATTATGTTTCTATATGCTATAAATGAATAATCTGAAATATAAAAGTCAAATACAAATGCCATTTATAAAAATACCATTTATAGACCCGAAAACAATGTACCAAAACTGGACCCTGGGAAGTGTGTCACTTTTCTGAGAACTTGCAGAAATGTGAAATCATAGCGGGTCGCCTTATATGTAGGTTGGAGACTCAGCATCATGATGATGTCATTGCTTTGCAAAATGGTCCAGAGACCTCAGCAGGTGTTTCTGGTAGAAATTGACACACTTTGTTTCAAATCTTTATGAAATACAAAAGAGAGTCAAAACTACGTTAAGAAATTAGTAAATCAGATAAATAATATAGCCTTACCTGTTATTGGACTGGTACTTTGAGGTTGAAGAATCATGGGAACTGAAAAAAAAAGTCAAGTCAAGAAAAGTGTTGTTCCAGACTGACTCAAAAATCCACTATATTCTCCATCAAAAGTCCTATGACATTGTCCTAAAATTCATATGAAAATACAAAAGATCTTGATTACCCAAATCAGTCCTGAGCTAAAAGAACAGCTGACAAAAATGATTACAGGCCAAACTATTTAAAAAAAAAAAAAGAATCAGTGTAATGTCAGCATACAAAGAGAAGCCAACAAGGTAGAATTGCAGCTCCAGATATCAGATCGCACAGCTACAATCATCCGATTCTTGACAAATATCCAAAAGTAAACAGAGGAATATTCAGTTTCCTCAACCATTGGGGTGGGGATGTCGGACTACACACATAGAAGGCTCTGCTCTCTCACCCTGTACAAACCCAACTCAAAGTAGTTCATGACCTTAGTGTATGACCGGAAACACCCAAACTACTCAGGTAAAACAGAAGGAATGTTCCAGAGTCCAAGAATGAGCAATGACTCTAAAGAGGACTTCAAATAAGAGCAAGATCTGACCAGTGGGACCTCGCGGACGAAACGACTATGCACAGCTACAGAAAGCTGGAGCTGTTCTCAGTCTCTGGATCACGACCTTGAGGGGTCCCAATGACCCTTTTACAGGGATTGTGTTAGAAAAGTTGAGAACCACTGTTCTGCTCAAAGGGGAAAGCAGGCAACTGCTGGTAAAGACAGGAGGAAGGGACACTCTGCTGGTGGGGACATGAGTTGGAACAGCCATTATGAAATCAATGGAAGTAAGAAAAATAAAAAGGGTTGTCCATTCATGTGATCCTGCTGTGCCCTTCTGGGCATGCAGCCGAAGCGTAAAGATTAGTTTACCACACATACCTGCATGGCTGTGCTTACTGTTGGCACTATTGGCACTGTTGGCAATGGCTAACTCATTCAGCCAGTCTCGGCATCCATCAACAGATGATGCCTCATAAAAGAGTGGATGGAGTTTTACACAACTGCAAAGCATGAAGTCACGATTTCTGCAGAAAAATGTCTAAAAGTGGAGATCACACCGGGCAGTGGTGGCACACACCTTTAATCCGAGCACTTGGGAAGCAGAGCAGGCAGATTTTTGAGTTCAAGGCCAGCCTGGACTACAGAGTGAGTTCCAGGATAGCCAGGGCTACACAGAGAAACCCTGTCTTGAAAAACCAAAAAAAAAAAAAAAAAAAAAAAAGTGGAGATCATAGCAACACTAACACTAAGTGAAACAAGCCAGCCATCATATCAATGCTCAGTGAAATAAACCAGTCATTATATCAATGCTAACAGAAATAAGCCGGTCATCAAGGACAGGCTCTCTGTGTTTTTCTTTTGTATGTGCACATAACAGGGGTAATAAATGGATGTGAAACAGAAAAGGAGAACACTATGAATGTGTCAGAGGAAGAGACCGAGAGGAACAAACATAGAAGAGAGTAGGTGTGCCAAAGTGCTTTGTCTCACACGAGGGAAGGCTCTAATGAAGCCTCTAGCTCTGTACAGTTGCTGTATGCTCACGAGAGATGCATTCACAGGCATACACACCCACACCTGGTTTTTGAAAGGGCAGAGAGGGCAAGGTAGGCATGTCAGGCTCATCTGTCAAAAACAGGGTACAGCAAAACGGCTTCGAACTGTACCTGAAAGAATATGCAAAAAATTGATCCAATAGGGTCCAATATAACACTGAAATATACAACTAGAAGAAAATATCAGATACTTTATGATAGATCTTAATTAAAATGTGACCTAAAAATTATGAGTCAGAGGCTGGGACGATGGCTTAGCTGGGAAAGCGAGTGTCCTCAAGTATGAAGAGTGGTGTAGTGATCTCCAGCACCATTCTGAAGTCAGGCATGACAGTCCATCTGTAACATTAGCTCAGAGTGGGACTGGGGGAAGCAATGCTGGGGACTCCTGTCAACAATCTAGATAATGGGTGAAGACCAGGTTCCCTGAGACCCCAATTCATAAAATAAAGTAGAAAGAGACAAAGGAAGACACTCAGTGTCTACCTCTGACCTATATCCATTTGCAAATATATGGAAACAAACACATATACACACACACTAACATACACAGAAACACACACATGCACAGTGCACTCATGCACATACATACACACACATCCACACACATCCACACATATCCACACACATAGATACAGACCCACATACTCACATACAGATACGAATGCACATGTACAGATACACACATTCCCATGCAGACACACTCACATACAAATATACAGACATATACATTCACACATGCAGACACAGGCACACATAGGCACACACAAACTCATATACAGGGATACACACATTCACATGCACACACATATGTACACACACAGATGTAGACACACACACTGACATACAGATACACACATACTCACATACACAGATGCATACACATACACAGATACACTCATGCACACACACATACAAACACACATACACAGACATACACAGACACTCATGCACACACACATACAAACACACATACACACACACATACACACACACACACACACACACACACACACTTGACCACAGCTTCAAGGGCAATAGCAAGCAGAACCTTGCACTTGGTCATGAGGACATAGATGGGCATTTACTGTCTCACAACTTCGTCTGTACCCTGAAAGAACAGTCGAGTGAGATATGTTCAAAGATGGATGGATATAAAATATCAAAATGAGGGCTCTGGAGTGATAGGAGTCAGAGAAAGAGAATGCTTATTTAATTAATTGTAACAACATGTTGCAACTCCACTTCAGTGGCAGTAAATACATCTGCATCCCCCAGGAAAACACAGGGAGTCTGAGGGAGAGGGTTTAGCATGCAATGTGGTGGGATCATGAATGTATTTATTACCTGATTGGGCCCAGTCTTAGAAGTGAGGATGTATATCAAAACCCAGCAATGAACAGGACATATGCTGCACATTTTATGTTAAGGAGGCCTGTGGTGATTTGAATATGCTTGACCCAGGGAGTGGCATTATTAGGAGCTATATCCTTGTTGGGATAGGTGTGGCCTTGGAGGAATTGTGTCCCTGTGAGGGATGGTGGGCTTTGAGACTCTCATCCTAGCTGCCTGTAAGTCAATAGTCTTCTAGCATCCTTCAGAACAAGGTCCTTCTCCAGCACCATGCCTGCCTGGATGTTGCCATGCTTCCTGCTTTGATGATAATGGACTGAACCTTTAAACCTGTAAGCCAGCCCCAATTAAATGCTGTCCTTTATAAAGGTTACCTTGGTCGTGGTGTCTCTTCACAGCAATAGAAACCCTAAGACAAGACCTCGATGAGACTTATTTTTCAATGTCCTATTGAGATCTCTACCTACCCCAGACCCTTCCTGAAGTGGTCATTTGTCCTTAGAGTCCTATGACCCTCCAGTCTGCAGGAAGATCTGTTTTGTTGCCTTTAAGTAGTGGGCATCATTTCTCAGAAGGTATGAGGACTGCCTGATCTGGGAACATGCCCCCTGCCCACTGCTCGGGACATAGTTTTGCCCACTGATACAATAAGCTGTGTTGTTGAGGCTGCCTGGGTATTACTTGGAGTGATGTGTTTAATAAGGAGGAAGGCGCTATCTGCATTTTTGTTTGTTTTAGGGACAGGTCTCAGATGGCACAGGCTGTCTCAAATTTGTATAGAGTCTAAGATTACAAAAGGTCCTGTCTCCACACCATCCCATCCCAAGAAGACTAAAACGCAGAAAATTTAAGAGACCAAAGTTCTTCTGGGAAAGGACTTGCATCTTATTTGGATTGTTTTTATTTTATTTTATTTTATTTTATTTTATTTTATTTTATTTTATTTTATTTTATTTTATTTTATTTTATTTTATTT
>NW_021605262.1:2419360-2421364 GCF_004785775.1 Grammomys surdaster | reverse complement strand
TTTATTTTATTTTATTTTATTTTATTTTATTTTATTTTATTTTATTTCCCGTTACAACTCACCTTACATAAATCTCAGATTTAAGAAGGTTGCTCAGGATGTTAGGTCCCCTGTTCTGTCTTTGATGTTGGGGTTCCCCTGGCTTCAGCATTGTTCACAGTTCAGGTATGAGAAGGGTTTCGAGGGAACTTCACTCTGGAGACTTCTAGCTTTCAAGCGCAAGTTGCCTACTACTTAATCAGCTTTGCCATCTGACTGCTGTATCAGAAGCTATTCACTTAGCAGTAATTAAGAGGAAAAGCTGATTTTTATTGGTTCCAACTGTTAAAGAATGTTTGCCTCGCACCCTGGCAGCTGCGGTGCACCAACGGGGCAAAGGCTGTCTTCGGCTGCCACCTAGCGTCCGTCTTCGGAAGCGCGGACACAGTTTCCCCTTCGCTGTGGCCTGCTTCCATGCAGAGGGGTCTGTGAAATTCCTGAGACTCACAAAGGAAAAATGATTTCCCTAAAAGCCATTGTGCTTTTTAGAGACCTTGGCCGCGGTCCAATTTAGCTTTACAATGGAGGGAGAGGCAAGAAGAGAAATGTGCCGTCTGAGTCTGTGTTGTTAAATGTATTTTAATAAAGATTTTAGAATGTACTTTTTAAGTAAATCCCCAGGCGCTGTAGGGCAGCTGGACATCGCGAGACTAAGAGGCGCTGGTGTATTTCAGAGAAACCCAAGTCACAATTACAGCATTCACTCTCTACTCTTTTACAGTGGATGAAGGAAGCCATGCAGTCTTGCTCGGGGACTTATTTCATTGTTCATCCGCCTTCTACACTCAAGTATTAGAGCATGGAGCCACTCAGAGGACAAAAATGAAACCAGGCACGTGAGAAGAGCCCCCAAATGTTCTGAAGCACCAGGGAAACCAAACGATTGCTCCCAAACAGCCCGTGAAATTGTCACAATTACCTCCCGAAACCACAGGCTTCTCCATCTTATTTTTCTCTCTTCCCAGCTGACCCAGAAGAAAAAGATCCAGGGATCTCTCTCAATTCAAACTGCAGGGTTGGAGGCTTTTGTGACGTGGTGCAACCGTCCTGTGAAGGATCTAACTTTAAGGCACCCGTGGCCTGTGACCCAGAGAAGGAGTTTGCAAAGTCCTAAACCTAATTTCCAAATTTTTCACTTGAGAAAGCGGAAGGTCTCAGGAGCTGAGCATCTCTGAGCGATTACACAGCTGGTTAGAACCGGAGCAGGCTTCTCACTGGGGTGTGCTCTCTCCTTCACTGCCTCCTCTCAACTCAATATTAATATTTATGTGCCCTATGCATGAACATACTCTGCCACAACCTACAAGAAAAGCATACACCTTCTAGGAGTTGGAAGGAGTATGTTCTCACACACATGCACATAGAAGAAAAGGCAAGCAAAACACTCCAGCTTACAAAACTGTCTGATTTAGAATAAATCATATCTATAGCACCATCATGGTTTCTGTGTTCTAGAACTGGAGAGTTTTCAAGATACTTGAATAGTCCCGGGACTTTTTGCTTCCAACAATAGATTCCATCTTCTAGAATATTTTCAGCTTAATATTGACAAAGGCTATATATATCTTGACAAAGGCTCTTCATTACACGTATATTAATATATATTTGATATTATTAATATATGACAAAGGCCTTTTACTATATATATGTAAATACATCTATACATATATGTATACATATACATCCACAGGGGAATGGAGACATTAGGATGAATTATTAATCGAATGCTCTCCTGTGTTCTAATATTTTCCATAAGAATACATGTTTAAAATCTGAACAACTTTAGTATTGGAAGTAACTGGTAATATTGTACTGAGCCAATCCTAGTATGCTACTACTATAATTTTACAATAGTTCAAAGCATAGTAGAGTCTATCCCTTCCCTGTCTCCCCCTATGCACAGTTCCTCTCTCTCTCTCTCTCTCTCTCTCTCTCTCTCTCTCTCTCTCTCTCTCTCTCTCTCTC
>NW_021605262.1:2410093-2419350 GCF_004785775.1 Grammomys surdaster | reverse complement strand
CTCTCTCTCTCTCTCTCTCTCTCTCTCTCTCTCTCTCTCTCTCTCTCACACACACACACACACACACACACACACACAACACACACTGTACTGGCAGCCAAGTCAAACGGGCTGTGGTAAATGTTGCTAAGGCTTCCATTTTCTCATGGAAAGTTCTGGATTACAGAGAGTCTAAGATTGTGTGTGTGTGAAAATATGTTTATATTGAATGTACGTCTGGTTAGCTTTCCTCTGTGGGTATTTAGATAGAGCCCTTAAATTGGTTACAGAAAACTCATGATTTTCTTTTACTTGTTATATTCTGCTGCTCTTAATTCTGCAGGTGGCATTGTTAGGTAATTCTCAAAATCTCCTTGGATTTCCCCTATAATTTGATAAACTCTGTAAAAAATTGGTATCTTTAATTGGTTTTTTATATAACTGAATTCAATATGTATCTTTATTGGGTCCTCTCTTTGGATTTTTCTAGGTTGAAATCATCCTTCTTCCTCTGGCAGAAGTAGCCAACAGTGGCAAGCATCACTGCTCCCAGGAGGTTGGCAAAGGCTCTTCCCGCCAGTGTCATTCATCACTGGGGATGGCTGAATGAATGATCAGGTTTTAGGACAGTGCTGAACTTAGTGAAGGCCCCACTGCTAACCAGTTTTACTGCAGTTAGACATCATGAGGTCTTATTGTTCTGTGTTCACATTTGGTGGGTCCCACCATTCCTATTGACCCCCATTCCAACTTCCTCTCTCCACAGAACCCTTGGCTCAGCAATTTCCCATCTGTCCTTCCCTCTCATTCAACCACATTTCTGTCCTTTCTGTGACTTTGCTCAGCACATGCTTCTGAAATCATGGACTTTGAATTATGACTAGATAACAAAGCCATATACTGACTGATACAAGAGCTAGCCTACGTACACTGGACGCCAAAGGCCTCCTTTTATATGAGAGATCTATCAAGGCTCCTCACTTTCAAGGCCTGAACTTCCTCTTAGGAAGCAAATGTTGTGCCACGGCTTTGTGGTTTAAGAGTGTCTTTACAAATTTTAATTTAATACCTTCTATAGAGGAACCAGAGCCTCATCCATATTCTTAATTCTGTATCTTCCAGAACGTTCTCGATCTTTGCTTAATTAGTGTTTTATGACCTGAAGTGCACACTACCATTCTTACACTGTATAGATTACACTCTTCCCCAAAGTTCTCCTTTAATTTCTTTTTAACTAATTTCATTTTTTCTTGTTGCGTTGTAATCTGTATTTGGTTCATTCTGTTTGTGCAGATCCTGTGTGAGCTTCCGCCATCTTTCAGCTGTGTGGCTTTGCTCTTTGGCTGCTGTTTCATCCCTAAAGTAATTCATATTTCTGTGCATTTTCTGGTCCTTGATATTTGGAAGCCACACCCCACCATTTTCTGTACTACAAGCAGTGGAACTTAGGACCTTGCCATACTAGGCAAGTGCTCTGTTACCAAACCACAGGCCCAGTTCCTTCTACTTTTATTTGGAGACATGGCCTCCCTACGATGCCCAGGCTAGCTTTGAACTCACTCTCACCCAGTCAGGTCTTGAGTTTGCAGTTCTCCTTCCTTAGCTGTGTAGATAACTGAAATTGCAGGCCCATGCCACCAGGCCTTTCACTTCTTTTGACCATCTTTAAATTAAAGTATTCTGGGTATACTTGAAGCATACACATATTATGCTTGTAGTATATGTCACAAACACACATGAAGGAAATACTGACTTACCCCCATTTGACAAGTCTACAAATGCACACTTTTTCCCCAAGTGGCCCCATCCATATTTGCTTCTTCTTTGTCTCTGATTGTTACTCATCTCTCTAAGAAATGCTTTCTATTTTATATGTTCCTTCAACTTAGGCAGATGCCTGGGGATTGCTCCATAGGCTGTGCAGAGGGATACTTTAACTTCCTTATACTATTTAACTCCAGCCTTGCTGGCACCTCCCTTCAGGACCTACAAGTCACCGTATATGCGGCAAAATGTTTCTGAAACAAATGTACAAACCTGGAAGATGGTGTGTGTTACCAAGAAACAGCGTGATCTCCTCAGCTCTTCTGAGATGTCTGTGGGCTTTGTAAAAGCATCACACAACAAATGACGACAGTGTAATTTCCTCTGGGTTGCAGTGGGGGAAGAGGGTGGGATTACTGGGTAAGCTTCTGCTTCCCATATTTTAGGTTAAAAATCAAACCTCATTTGAGATAAATCTTGTATGTTAAAAGTTCAAGTGTGGAATACGGGTAGACATAAATGCCAAGATAGAGATGGGTGAGACCCCTTGGAAGCTGGGAAGGGATTTGCTGTTCTGCCCTGAGATCATGATATCATAGTCTAGCTTAGAAGATGCCTCCCGGCACCCAGCAGCTCGCCACACTCTACACAGTGAGAGAAGCTTCATGATTATCAAAGCTGTGCTTCACACTCTGAATAGAAAGTCAGCTTCACTGAGCTGAGACTTACCACCATGGTTCTGTCAACACAGTCGAATAAGGGAGTGGAATACCCCAGAGGGCAGCTTCCTGTGCTAGGCTGACATCTGAGCAATAAGAAGAATAGGTCTTTCATTAACTGCCAACTGGACAAGAGGCCATTCATGGCCCTGGTTGGTTGTGCAAGCTTGCTGGCAGTGGCGGGTGGAGGAAAGGGTCAGATAGGAAAAGGAGAACACTGGTCTGATTTCTGGTTGCAGAAACATCCAGAAGTCCTGAGACTTTGAACACAGATTTCTTTTCTTACAGATGTGATTTTATTTTTATTAGCACATATTGGTGCTTTCAAATGGAAATACAGAACTTGATTAAAGGCACGGGCATCACCAGACTTAAAGGAAGTCATTGATGGCGAAGGAGACTGGGTGAGGAGACCTTCAAATCTAGGATCTCAGAAAAGGCCTTCCTTTCTGACTAATAAATGGATCTCATTTTTAATTGCTAAATATGTCTTTAAGGCTTTGCTTATATGTTGGCATCAATAGAAAAACAAACGAACTGACTGTGCCCAGGAACAGCCCCTGCCTGGCACAAACTGAAACTCCGGCAGGATTGCAGGTCCGCAGCTTCCAAGTGTTGCGAACATTCTAATTTATTTGGAATTAACTTGATGCAGAAGTGCATTTTGCATGTTGTTTGCACAGCCCCAACTTAATCCCCCTACTTTATTCAGAAGGATGTTGTCCTCCTCCTCCTCCTCCTCCTCCTCAGGAAGCAGTGGGATTTAACACCTAGAGGTGTGAGTAGTCTAATACAGCCATTGTCCACCGCAATTGCCCAATCGCTCTCTTGGGTGCCTACATATGAGCCTCGGTGGTAAATTGGTCAGTTTATTGAGAATTCTGAATTTAGTTCATTTCAGAACTGTAGTTTGCTATTTCTCCACAGAGCTGGAAGCTTGCAGCCCCTTCTTGGGTTATATTCATGCCCACCTTTTGTGGTTAACTCTTTCCTAACTGTCTTGTTCTCACCCGTCTCCCTATCCCCTTCCACCAGATTGCTGCCTTTCCTATCATCCGTCTTTCTTTATCCTCCCCACCCCTCCCTAAAAGCCTCTTTTAGTTCCCTCTCCTGGACATCATTCTGGTTTTGTACCCACACACACTCACTCCCACATAAATACACAATATAAGAACCGGACACCAGGTTCCTCACATGACAGAGAATACAGGATGCTTGTCCTGAATTTTATCAATTAATGTAACATTTCCCAAAATTTAAGTCACCCCTTCTATTCCAGCGGATCCTCCCGAGATACTAAGAAAATGCATTCTGTCCAGGGAACTCTCACATTCAGTTTAGTGGTAACCTCGGTGTCAAACCTCATTGGTGCTAGGCGTCGCAAGAACGATGCAGAGATGTGTCCTGTCCTAGTTACTCCTCGATATTCTACAGAAAGTGAAGGTTGGGACTGTGGTTCAATGAGCTGTGTGTACTTGGTAAGCCAGCCCCAGAGTCACCTTAGACTCAGGATCTAAAGCCTGTATATTAACTACTGGATCATGTCTGGACCTTTTGCCTACGGAACTGAATAATGATGGAATGCCACTTGCACACTGGACAGTTGCAGTGTGGCATGAGGTAGACAAGACAGCTTCACAGGCCTCCTTCACCCAGACCTAGGATTTTCCAGTTTACAACCTAACCTCAAGACCAGAGGCCCAGAAGGCGTTTCCTTTTGGATTTATTCTTCCACTCATCAGGGAGCACTGCTTTAGAGACCTTTACCCAAACCATGCTGGGTGCTAATATCAGACCCCTGATATAAGTATTAGACCAGAGGAAGGAGAGGCCATGTGTCTGCAGCTACCCAACAAAGAATGCAGGAAAGGTGGGCACGAGGCTAGGAGGATGTAAGTTCCATCACAAAGCGGCAGCCGTACTTTGCCAAGCTGCCCTGAGCAGGGAAATCACAGAGTGCCCTTCCAGGTCAGCCATGAGGGCCTCTGAGATTATTCCAGGCCTTATACTTCCACCTTTGGCTCAACATTGTGTCCAATTAACCTCCTCCTGTACCGATTTTGTCCACATAGAGAGAGATTGTAAAGAGAATCGCTTGTCCCTGTTGTGGGACACTTTCTCTTTGGGGAGCCGTAAGCACGGTTGCAAGATTAAACCTTCTTTTGGCCCTGAAAGGTAATTCAGCTGGTCCTCACAGAGGACAACAGGCACAGTGAGATCTGATAAGATGAATTAGACTTTCCAGAAAGGGTGTTCTGGGCCTGCCTGAGGGGCTGGGCGCCGTGCTTCTCATGTCAGAGACCCTTCCTCAGAGGGCGATATCTGCTGATTCAGTGCTCATGTAGCTAGGAAAAGAATAACAAGCTTGAAGTTGGTAAAATACACTGCCTGCTGCAAACCACTACAACAAGAAGTCATTAGCAGAACCCCAGAAGCCCTGGGTGACTTAATTTTCTCTCACTTTGGGCTCTGTGGGTAAGCACCCCTGTTGCTACACACTGTGAGCCTCCACACTGACCCATCAAAGGGGATGGTGGAAGTGTGGTCTGTAACTAAGATCTGAAGCCAGGCTTTGCAGTTTAGTTTCCTGTGAATGTTTACTGTCAGTATGCCAGCTCCGAGTCGGAAAGGTGCTGAGGTAGTTAAGTGTGCAGGGGCCGCATTCCTGTGGAAGCCTAGAGTTCCTACCAGGAGTTTTCCTTGCCCTTTCTCTACTGCATTTGCTGAGGCAGAGCTGCCTGCTGAGTCTGGAGATCATCAATTCCCGCTAGTCTACTCTGTCTAGACTCAGGCTCCATCTGTCTCCACCTAGTGCAGGACTTACAGGAGATGGCCAAGCTGGTGCAGTATTCCATGGACTCTTGGGAATCTGAACTCTGGTTCACCAGTTCATGGTAAATCCTTTCTCCACAGGGCTATCTTCCCAGGCTCTTTCTCCCTGTTGCCATTGCTCTAGGTGGCTTATATTTTTATCTGCCCTGTCTTCTGAGAGGCATTCACTGTCTTTCTCATGTTCCCACTTCCATTCCATCCACACCTAAGCCCATGGGATGCTGCAGTCCACATATGGAGCGACTCTTCCTCTCTTAGTCCTTTCTAGAAATATACTCACAGACACGCCGAGAGATGTGCCTAGGCACTCCCTAGGTGATGTCCAATCCATTTACGTTGATGGTAAAGACTCACCATCATCTTGGGGGGTGCTGTGGCACTCCCACACATACACACAGCCGGCAGTGCTAAATCCAGCCTCTCTTTCCCTGTCCCCACTCAACACATCCCTCCCAGCTTTCGATGAGAATAATATGAGAACCGATGGCTGCATTTTAAGTCTTTATCTCCATATCATTCCCTAAAAATATGTATCTATCTCTATATTTGTAGCCCAGGTTGGCTTTGAACTTGCCCTCTCAAGTTGTTGGGAATATAGATTAAAATGTCCTTACAAAACAGTAACACTGCCCTAGGCCTTCTGCAATTACAAATGCTTTCAGTTAAAGCAGGGTGGATATTTATATTTGTATTTATATTTATATTCATACTAGCTACTCTATTTATGGTCAGTTAAACTGATACATGCCATGAAAGAACAGTGAAGCTTTCTCTTTGGGGAAATCAATAGACAAGATATTGGGTATCAATTTAATATGATCAACAAAATAAGTTTCCACGATATTTCGCTGCTATAAAAAAAAAAAACAGTGGTTTTAAAATCTGTTTCATCAGTGAGGTTTTAATAGAGCACACCCCAACGATGTGTAAATTTACAAATAATTTGTCTAAACAAAGGAAGTTCTAGACAATAGCTTTCGCAAAGCAATTATTAAACTCAGGCCGTGAAAAACTTAATTATGGAAGCTCTCCGAGGGATGCCTCAAAGTACTGATGTGATTATTCAACACATAGTGGGGCGTGATGAACCCAGAGTGCCCCAATAAGAGGACAGGAAGGAGGAGGAGGCAGCTAAAGACACCCCATGCTTCTTTTGGGGTATCTATTTTTCATTTCTGAGATTCTCAGCCCTCAGGTGCAGCATGAACTTAAATGCAACCCAGATTCTTCATGGGACTTTTAGAATGTACCACAGATCAATAATTTGTTGGTTTGTTTATGAAATATGCCAACTTACTAGGACAGAGCCATTTTTAAGGGGAAGCCACAATCAATATATATGCGCATAGATTTATGGGTGTTTTTGTTACAATCAGAGTAACTCTCCTTAAAGAGCTCTAAGCAGCAAGCTGGCTATTTCCAGTGTTCTCTGTGGCTCCTGGGTGCCACCTTAACTCCAGAGACTAAAAATAACACATCTGAGACTTTCATTCTGATCAATTCTCCTCTGAGGTAATTAATTTGAACAGACAGATTTTAGCACTGCAGACAATTGACAAGCCAGTCTTAGCCTCAGTCACCTGTCCATGAAATCTCCCCCTTTTAATCCCCTATCAGGGTATCTGAACTAACTGGCCTCTGAATGTTCTTACTGTGTGTCCCCCCTCAGGGAATTAAAAATACCTGAGGGTTATGAATTAAAACATGAAGTCATAAAGTTTTCTCCCTGTGATCACCTAACAAGGACATTTCCTGAACCCCTGTGTTACTCATTGGCCCATCTTCCAGACCCCTGGCTAGCATCAATCCTAGGTTTCTCAGGCACCAGAAGTCCAGGATTTGGTGAAGACTATCCAGAGAGACTGCATGACTCCGTGTTTGGCATTTCAGGCAACAGTTCAGTTCACGTTTTGGTTTTTGCACTAGGTTGAAAGTCCTCTGGATGAGAACCGACACTCCAAGCATTAAATCTGAGTTTCAAGAATTTGTAAAAGAAGGGTATGAGCTGTTTCATTAAGTGTTCAGAGCTGGAGATGAAGCTCTCACTGATGGGCCTGCATGGGGCCCCTCCCAGCAGGGTGCCTGTGGTCCTCACTTGAATTCTCTAGTCACACGGTCTAAATAGACCCTTATGGCTTTGGTGTCTATTACACACACGGGGTCATGTCAGATACAAAATAACACCAAACCTGTGCTTAATGCCATGAATCATTATGGCCATGGACTGCTGCTTAAAAGACATCCCAGAGCAGTGTGGAAGGCTGGAGAGATGCCTCAGCAGTTAAGAGCACTGACTGCTCTTCCAGAGGTCCTGAGTTCAATCCCAGCAACCACATGGTGGCTCACAGCCATCTGTAATGAGATCTGATGCCTTCTTCTGGTATGTCTGAAGACAGCTACAGTGTACTCACTTATAATAAATGAATAAACCTTTAAATAAAAAAAAGAATCAGCTCTTTCAAAAAAAAAAAGCAGTGTGGAACACATCACTGCCCCATCAGAGGTGTGCTGAGAGGATGGGCAGTTGTCAAAAGGAAGGTTTCCATAGGAAGCATTAGGGCCAGTCTTCAGAGAGATGAGAAAAGGTACCACCTAGAGGTTGGTGGCAGTGATATGTTAAAGCAGACTGCAGCCTGCTTCCCTTGCTAGGTTGCCAGGAGTGGTCCTTTTGCTCTGAGCACCTTTTTTCCCACTTCCAAATGAGCTCAATCCCACAGTTCCCCCAGGAGTTGCTCAGGCCCGGCTGCTGCTTCCACAGCATTTGGAGGTGCGTGACTTGTACCACAGTCACAGACTTTTGAATTTAAATTATTTTCAAAACCAGAAAACCATCTTGGTATCTGAAGTAAGAGTGTGAGTGTGCCCCGTGCAGTGGAGTTCTACAATTATTTGCTGAGGTCCTTGGGAAACAAAACAAAACAAAACAAAACAAAACAAAACAAAACAAGGTGCAAAGCACGCAGCTCCATCTAAAAGTGCAGTTGGGAAGGATCCCAAGCTGGGAAATCAGTCCAAAAACACAGGCGTTTAGAGCCACAGTGGTAGGGATTGGGTCTGTGTGTGTAAACAATGAAGATATGTCTTTAAAGCAAACATAATGATGTCTGTCCTTTGTAGGAAAATGGATGAAACTGGAGATCATGATGTTACCAGAGATAAGACAAACGCCATGCCTTTGCTTACACACAGAACCTAAACGAACATGTGTATACACGTAGATAATTATGTATACATGACTATGTTCCTATACATGTATATATCATGAGAGACTAGAAGGGAGAAAATATGGGAAGAGGAAGGGAACCAGGGAGCCAAGAGGGGCCTGTAGGGAGAGAGAGCAATGGAAGGCGGGATGAGTAAAATCCATGAGACTGTTGCGCAAAGATGCCATGATGAAACCCAGTGTTTTATACGATGAGTATAAACCTATTATTCCTGAGACTAGGGCACAGCAAGGAAGCCTACTGAAGTGTCTTAGCTCCTAGCCAGTGGGAGGAGGGCAGCAGGAGGAGGGCAGCAAGAGGATAGCAGTGGAAGCAGGGCAGCTAGCAGAAGGAGGGCAGCCAATAGGAGGAGGGCAGCAGGAGGAGGGCAGTGGGGGGAGAGCAATGGGAGGAGGGGCAGCAGGAGGAAGATAGTACACTTAGAAAGGGCCACACCCCAGCCTCACGCAAGCATTGTGGTGTCACGTGTGTGGTTGTGCAGGACAGAGCAGCAGGAATTGTTGGTGCTGGCCCGCCTACCCTGGTGAGGCTGTAGGAACCATAATATCACTTGCCACAACACGGCCACCAAATCAAACAAGAAGTTAATTACTAATGATACAGAAAGGTTACTTTGAGGAATTAGCCAGTTTCTAGAATTCACAGAGGTATATGTATATATGTGTATGTGTGTGCGTGTGCGCGTGCGCATGTGTATATGTATATGTATATGTATATGTATATGTATATGTATATGTAT
>NW_021605262.1:2332365-2410083 GCF_004785775.1 Grammomys surdaster | reverse complement strand
ATATGTATATGTATATGTATATGTATATGTATATGATGTATATGTATGTGTATGTGTATGTGTATGTGTATGTGTATGTGTATGTGTATGTGTTTGTGTTTATATATGGGGGGTTTAAAAATTTTACGGTTTACATTTTCTTGTTTTTTTTGTAGCATTGTCAAGACAGGAATTGTAAACATTTTGTAACTCATCTACCTCAGAAATGTACATTGTTCTCTCCTATTTAGAATCTGCCCTGGGGTTCTGTAACTCAATTTAGAAAACACATGTTTATGCTAAGCAAGAACAACAACTAAAATAAAAAACAACAACAACAAAATACATACTATGTGGTCCAGCCCAGTACAGGTTCTCTCTGAGATGTCTCTCTGAGATGGAGTGACTCTCCACGCAACAAAGAGAGGTTCTGAAGATCAGGAACATAAGTAGCTTCCTGACCCCCAAGTCCAGATTTAAAGGTAAGTGTGCTCATCTATGCTCCCTGGCTGGGGCATGGCTGCAATGATCAGATCATACAGGGGAGAGCTTTATATTGGCTCCTGATTGCAGAGATCTCAATACTGGGGTTGAACAGCCTTGTTACTTTGGTCCAGTGGTGAGGGAGTGCAGTACATTAGTAGTACATGGCAGAGTGAAGCTGCAGGAGGGGGAACGGACCTTAGTGTATCTCTCAAGATCACATACTAGTGACCCGCTTTCTCAAACTGAGACTGGCCTCCCGAAGTTTGTCCAGAGGTACTATTAGTTAGACATCGGGCATCCCACACCTGAGCCTTTGTGGACTATTTGAGATCCAAGCACATAGTCAAAGAGAGTTGGATGATGGGGTGGAAGAGTTGACTTTGGTGTTCAGGTATAAACCTTGAAGAGTCTTGCTTTCTTTAAATTTTATTAATGTTAATTTGATTATAGATTACTTTCAGTAATATACAAAAATTATGATCACAGCGTAGAAATCTGGCATACTGCCCACATCCAGCTCTTCTAGAATTGCTTGAAATGGTGGAATCATGTTCTATTGAATAAGCCAATGTTGATATGTTACTATTACTCAAAATCTTCCTCCGATCCAGGATCTCACTGGAGATGTACTACAACAGTTGGCTGTGTCCCAAGATCCCCTTACATGCCATGTGTACTGGCTAGTTTTGTGTGTCAACTTGATACAAATTGGAGTTATCATAGAGAAAGGAGCCTCCCTTGAGGAAATGCCTCCATGAGATCCAGCTGTAAGGCATTTTCTCAATTCGTGATCAAGGAGGGAGGGTCCATTGTGAGTGGTGCCATACCTGGGCTGGTGGTCTTGGGTTCTATAAGAAAGCAGGCTGAGCACGCTAGGAGAAGCAAGCCAGTAAGTAACATCTCTCAAAGGCCTCTGCATCAGTTCCTGATTCCTGACCTGCTTTAGTTCCAGTCCTGAATTCCCTTGGTGATAAACAGCAATGTGGAAGTGTAAATTCAATAAACCCTTACCTCCCCAACTCACTTCTTGATCATGAAGTTTTGTACAAGAATAGAAACCCTGACTAAGACATCATGGTTGGGGTATTCCTTGTTGGCTATGACCTTGAGGATGTCTAGAATCAATAGTTATTTGTTCTGAGTCTAAGGCACCTGATAATTTTCATGATTAGGCTTGAGTCAAATGGGCCTGGAGAGACCACAAAGGTGGACATGCTGTTTTATTCATGGCTTGTTGAGGATGCTTTCAGTGGCTCTGTGTGATCCTTGAGAAGACATTTCTATCTCCAAATGACCAAGGCTAGCAGGATAGAGTCAACACAACATGAGAAAGTCTATTAAATGTTCATGTTAGGAAAGTTGAGAACCCTGGCATACAGTCTCCTTAATAAACTTAGTTCTTCCTATTTTAAAGATATTTACTTTTATTGTCTACTTCATAGCAGAGGTGACCACTATTCAAAAATGGCTCCTGTCAGGTTTGATCAGACTAAGAGTCTTCAGAAAATATTGTCCCAGATTTAGAGAGGGAGTAAATCCAAAGATTCGTGTCTTATAAGAAAAAGGGGAGGGTGGATAATGTAAAACTTAGAGAAGATGTAGCAGGAGGCCATGAGGGACAGCCATGCAGCTATAAGTACACTTAGGCCCAGGAGCTGCCAGAAGCTTCCAGAAGCTGAACAAGAAGGACCCTGAACAGGGTCATCAGAGGGTCCACGTCCCTAGTGACAGCTTGGATGTTGGGCCTCTAAACTGTATGTCTCTTTTTGGCAGAAATTTGCTCACTTTGAAGAAGTTTACCAAGGTAGCCCAGGGTATGAGCAAACATCCAAGAATCCAGAACTCACCACCAGCTGGGTTAGCTGTTTCACTCAGCTTCGGGACCCTTAGGCTCCTCCCGAGTTCTATGACATCATCCTACACAGTAACTGAGATTGCTGTTCAAGGTTCAGCACCCAGGGAATATGGGAACATGTCTGACCTTTCTTTTGGAATTCTGGGTTTTTATCTGACCAGGTGTCAGCTCTTCCTCTCACTTTACATACACACCTGTTCCTCCATATTTACATGGACTCCCAGGTAGCCTGTGTTATAATTCTATGTTGTGCAGTCTCTCTATGTATAATCTCTCCCAGTGCAACCCCCTGCAGCTCCATCGCCTGGTTACTGTGCTTCTGTGTCTTAACCCTGCTATTAGAATTAAGTTTTATTTTCCAGCATTTTCTTGGTTTCCAAGACAGTATGGCTTGCCAGTTTTGTCTCACAAGTTACTGATCCAATCCTGGGACCAGCTGTTTCTCTAAAGAGTGCTTTTAATTTGTTAATGTTTTCCGGAATAAAGATCAGGATGTGGGAAGACCGGCTGCTTCTGACTTAGGCTTGCTTCCTGATTGGCTGTTTACTCTCGGTTGTTCCTCAAAGATGTCGCCTAAGCTCGATAAGCTTCATCTTATTTAGTTTCCAAAAAGAAGTTTACACAGCAACAGAAAAATAACTCAGACAGTCTCAACTGAACAAACCAGCAAAATCAGCCCTTAATCTTCATCTCTTCAGCAAGCCTTGGTGACGACTGTACAATGGGAGCCTTGGATTCAGGGCAGCCTCTTTAAAAACATCCTATAAAATATAGACTTTGAGCAACTCGAATGAATAAAGCATTTGTAGTTTTATTAATTGGTCCTCAAATGACTTCATAAACAATTTTCTAAAGTTCACTTCTGGGGAAAAGCAACAACAACAAACACATAGACAGCTCATGGGCCAAAGTATAAATGTCTGTAATTTCCAGAGTTTTCAAATTCAAATTTAAGTAGGTGACTCTGTCCTTTCAAAATATTGGTAGTGTATTTTATTAAGTGATAGTCTATATGTGGTGTTTAAACTCTGTCTGCTGTACAGCTGGCAGGGTGAGTCTCTCCAGATGTAGTGTGTACTGTGTCAGGAGAAGGGGAAGGTCCTGGATGTATTGATGTTTGAGGCGGCCCCTGAACTGTTAACATCTGAGAAGGTCCATGTGGTAGGTTGCAGGTTAATGAAGCGAAAGCCATGGGGTTCATTCTCCACAGGCCCTGCAATATTTTCATATTTCAAACCCAGGTGTGCGTGAAGCAGCTGTATCTCAGCACAACTGCCTTGGGTCGAGAGTCCAAGTTTTCGTCAAAAATGCAGTAACTCTTGAGATGACTGGTGAGCAGGCTCTGTCCCTGCCAGTGATAATAGGGTTTTTCTGCAGAAATTTTGAAACTCATACCACATGGGCATTGTCCATGGTCACTAGCCCTTTCTATAGGACAGAGCCCTTCATAGTTCTAGCCATGCTTGAAGTCAACCTCACACTCAGGGAGAGACTGAGCTCGGTGAGGCAACCATGCCAACCTGTGCCATTTTTTACCTTGTGGCCAGTGTCACCCAGCTCAACAATGGAAGCATGGCGCTGGCACATCTAAGCAAAAGTTAGACTTAGCCATTAAGCCCAATATAGTGATTATAAGAAGCGGTTATTGCAGTTGGAGACATTTTTATTTTAAAAGAGATCAACATATAAATGCAAAGGCTGAGATGCAGTGCAGTAAGCATTTCAAACACAAGGACAGAGAGGAGCAACGTGAAGATAGCATGACTGCCCTCCTCTGAGGTAAACACCAGGTCACGGCTCTGCAGTCATCCCAGGAGAAGGGAAAGGATGCCATCAAGCATGGTTTGTTTTAATCAACATTGAAAAGCTTCAAATAATGAGGTCTGTGGACAACCTGTGGAGAAGTGAAGATAGATGTGTATGAGCCCATGTTAACAGGAAGGAACTGGTACCATGAGACCCAGGCAGCAAAACATAACATAGAGATGGGTTCATACCAAACACATCCTTTGTCTCCAGTTCTGGACAACAAGCTCTACACAAGAGCTAAACATTTCTGGTTCCTCTAAGCTGTGAGGAGAGTCTGCCCCAGACATCCTTCAGGGCTCCTCTGGTATGATATCAGAATTAGGCATTCCTTGGTTGGACTCTGAATAGACCCCCTGCCTTTCTATTCAGTGATCCCACTCCTGGGTTTGGCTATGCCCTAACACCCAAACGCATATCAATCATTTTGATCACAGCTTACCTTAAGGTCCTCATTGATTTGATTGATGTTTTAAGACCCCACTTCCAGAAAATGTCACACTGATAAGGCCTCAACATGTGAATTTGGAAGTCACATCTGAACCCAAGACACAAAGGTCGGTGAAGTCACATGACAGACAAGGTTAGACATGGTTCGACAGACATGGTTAAAATATAATTCTCACTCTCACTAAACACATGAGAGCCAAGAACTCTCCTAGGTGAGCATCTCAGGGTTGAATTCTGCTCTTTCAGATGAGGATCAGTTCTCTGAGGTTTGTACAAAGGCTTCTAAGAACAGCAACACACCTTCCAGTGTCACCCACAACATGCAAAGCATCTTGGGACTGTCTGGCCTTTTCATCACAGGGAGTGAATGTGTTTTTGATGTGTTGCTGTCAATAAGCGCAACAATAAAGTCATCTCCAAGAGTATTTTACACAGTCAGAAGTTGAAGGAATAAGGTTTCTTCTTATGTCAAAATAATTTTGCACAGCTCCTCACTGCATTATTCTGAGTTAAATCATGTTTATTTTGGGTACCTTAAACTCATCATTTTTATTTAACATATTCATGATAGGAAAAGCCCTATTTCATAGGGCAGAGGAACAAAGGAAGATTGTGAAAATAAACTTTTTAAAAACGGATATTTTTCCCCCAAAGAAAAAGTAGTCTCTTGCCACCAATGGGTGTCATTGACAACAACACTGCACAAATTATTCTGGAACATGTGATGGTCCCCTAGGCCCCTCTAGGTGACCCCCAGGCTAATCTCATGTAGTATTGATGCTTATAATATGAAAATGTCTGTATTTTAGTTTCCAGAATAGATGGTTTATGAATAATGTATAACATTTAATAAAACCAGACATTCTCATTAATGTCTCATCAGAGGTGAGGTGGATCCTTCTCTGATATCTGGCAGTTTGGGGTCATGTACCAGGTAAGACTGGGTAAAGAGATAAGCATTTACAATCTGGAGAATTTGAGGTTTGATTCTTGGAGATTTTAATTACTAACCAGACTTAAAATAATGACCTCGTAGATGGGTTAATTTCTCTGCTCTGCAGTGAATATTTTTTCTTTCCTTGTAAATACTTATGGAAAGGTAAAGTACAAAGACTTGTCAGCTCTGACGAAGGGCATACAGTAGGATTCTGTATTGGTTATCCATTGTCAAATTGGTACAAAATGGTGTCATTTGGGAAAGGGGACCTTAAGAGGGGAATTGTCTTAATCAGATTGACCTGTAGGCAAGGCTGTTACGGATTTCTTGATTAATGATTGATGTAGGAAGGCCTAAGCAATTGTGCTTGATATCACCTCTGGGCTAGTGGTCCTGTGTGGTACAACAGACCAGGCTAGACAAGCCATGGAGCAAAATCCAGCACAAAGCATTCCTCCATGGCTTCTGATCTACTAACAGCCTCCAGGTTACTCGGAAGCTCTTCATTGACTCCCCAGGATGGAGTCTAACCTTAAACCCTTTCCTCTCAAGTTGTTTTACCAGTGATTTACCAAAAGAAAGCAAATGAAAATAGGAATTGGTTCTAAGTGAGGGGCATTACTGTAAAGGACATGACCGTGAAGTTTTTAGAGGATTTTGGAAAAGTTTCTAAGTACTCAGAACTTATGTGAGCTATTATGTGATCTTGGAAAATAGGACCGTTGAGATGATACGGGCCTGAGTTCTAAAGTTTCATAAAGAAGCAAAGATTCTGTAAGTCCACATGTATTTTAAACTCAGAAACTGTAGAAGTGAAACTCTGCTTACTGGAACAATCATTTTTTGTTGACTGGGGCTGCGAATCAAATGTGATTAATGGACTAGCATCACTGAGGTGAAATCTTGGAAGTATTTCCTCAGGCCAGCACATAGAAGGCATGGTCCAGTGTAGTGAGAAGCTACATATGATATGTAAGAGTCTCCCATATGGTATTGGTCTTGGTGGCATGAAAGTTACAAGATTTAAGGGGTCATAGAGAGAAACTGAGTCTTAGCATCAGGTGAAAGGCGCGGCAGCACCTCTGTAAAGAATCCAGGAGACCATCTATGATGGTGTAGCCTCAGTTGCAGTAAATATACCCAGCCAACAGCATACTGAAGATGTTAGGACAACCAGGGGTGGTGGCAGAATGCAGTAGAGCCAGCCTCTGAGGACATGGTTGTGCTACTGGTGCATAACTGGAAGATAGGACTTCCCAAGACCATTGGAATGATCTCAGACAAGGCACGCAGAGCCATTGGCACTGCTGGATCTGGTTCTGCTTTGATCTGATTGATTTTATGCCTTTGCCCTTTCCTTTTGAAATGAAGTGTGTAACATATTAAGATTTCACAGGACCCCACAGTTAAGAAACTTGGAAATTTTAAAGAGTTGGGATTCTTAAAAGACTGTGCTTTTTAAAGTTGCACCATGTTTTATATTGTGATACTAACCTGAGACCTTGGAGATAAGCGAGGAAAAAGAGGGTGGTTTAATAGTGATGGGTTCATGTGTCAAGTTGATAGTATTTTTTTTTCTGGTTAGTTTATGTCAATTTGATGCAGCCTAGAGTCACCCAGGAAATGGAAACCTCAACAGAGGAAGTATTTCAAGCAGATTGTCTGATGGGCAAGTCAGCTGGGTCATCTTCTTGGTTAATGTTTGATGTCCAGGGCCCAATCCTCTGTTGGTAGTGACATACCTCAGCAAGTGGTCCTGGGATGGATATGAAAACAGGCTAAGTAAAGCACAAGGAGTATGACAGCAAGCAGCACTCCTCCATGGTCTTTGCTTCAGCTCCTGCCTCCAGGCTTCTGATTGAGCTGCTCCCCTGGCTTCCTCCATGACATACAGCAACCTGCGGGATGCAACAACCACTTTCCTCCTCAGGTTGGTTTTATCCAGTGTTTAATCACAACAACAGAAAGCAAAGTAAGGCCAATGATGCTGATTACAAAATTGTTGTTAACTCTGCAGTTGTTAAATTGAGCTTTTTGAAGATGGTCGTGGTACTCGTTCTGGAGACAATGATTGTTTACTATGATGTGAGGAGACAGAATCAGAAGAAAGCCTGAGGAGAAGCCATCCTCAGCTCTGAGTCTCCCAAGAGTCACACAGCTTCTAAGACTGCTTATCTCATCTATCAAATTATTTCAAATCCCAACAGTTACCACAGCTACAGTGAACTCATGACTTCTCCAAGTTAGTGTGTAAAAATATTAGTTTCATGTAATCTTGTCATTGTATTTCTACAGAATTCATTTTCATCTTGAAGGTTTGCTATTGATTTTTGTATGTATTTATGTGTGTGTATACTGTGTGTGCCTGTTTGTGTGTGTATGTACTCATGTGCAAAGGCACACATGTGGAGCTCAGAAGACAACCTGATAGTGGTAGTCTTCATCTTCTACCTACTTCACACACCAAGTGAACTGGCCCCGGAGCTTCCCATGATTCTCCTGTAACTTCTTCCTGTTCACCATAGACATGTTGTGGATATGGGCGGTTGAGCTGTTTCTGATTTTAGGTGCATTCTGAGAATTCAAACTTAGGCCCTGCTACTGAGAGGTCAAATAGTTTAAGTTCAGACTCCATTTTAGAAAACCTGACCTAAGTTTGAACTCAGGTAAACTAACAGGCTAGTACTTAGCATTAGTTTCCAAGTTGCGCCCGCCCCCCAACAAAAACCAAGCCTAGCTCAAGTCTCTAGGCTAATCTCCCCAAAGACCAATGTCTCCAGGTTACACCCTCCACAAGACCAGTATCTCCAGGTTATTCCCCCAACAAACTTGTACCCCCAGATTATAAGCCTGCCCCCTGCCTAATGACCACCAATGCAGAGGGGAACAGAAGTTAAATTTATGATCAGACTCCTGGCACCAGCCAATTATGTTAAAGGCCACAGTTGCTTTCCAGTTAGATAGATGCTTATACACTTACCCCCCACTTGCTGGTTACCATAAACCTTGCCCAGATAGATATTTAGGGTCTCCCCCACCACCAAAACTGTCCTGCCTGATGGTAGTGCATTGGAGGGGCCAGAGCTAGCTTGAATAGAATAAAGACCTTGCTGTGAGTTGCATCAGATTGACTCCTGTTTGTGTGTGTGTGTGTGGGGGGGGATCACTAATACTTCCCTGGTACTACACTACTTGGGCAATAAATGTTTTCATACACTGAGTTACGCCCCCTCCTTCAATCCCTACCACTGACTTTAAGATCAGGATCATGTAATTATTTTCTAGCTGATATAGACTAAAATATTTCCACCATGTGTCACAAGACATAAAACCCTTCACCTCTTTCTACTCTGTCTTTCTTCTTCCTGGACACATTGCTTGGGAGTGGGAAGGAGGTGAGAATAGGAGCAGATACATCTGACCTGTGGAATTAAGATGTGTCTGTAGTAGGTGGAAGCAAGGTAACACTCTGAGGTCAATGATCCTCTGGAGAGGAGTAGCACAAGCTAGCTGTCACCATGCCTACCTGAATAATAGTGGCTGAGATCTGGTCAGTCTGAACAGTAAATTCTGAAGGCTGTTAGGTTCTCCAAGGGTCTTCACAATCCCACTCCACTTTCGGCCCTGCCTGACGGGAGTTGGTTGGATTCAGTTGTGTAGAGAGCCGTGGAAAGCAGAGACATCTCTGGCAATCCGATGCTCTCACAAGTTCTGTAATTTACTGTCTTTGTGTGAGGGGAAAGCGCGCGAAGTCACAAGCCCATCCCAGGGCATATAGGATTTTATGGGCATTTAACCAACCAGGTATGTACACATCACTCCAGGGGGTATTTAACCAGGGACTTCTCGGGGCTCGGGGCCTTTTCTGCCAGCCGGTTCCCACCAGCCGGCTTTTTCCCAGCGGGTCTTTCCTCTATAACATCGTAATAAAGATCTGCTGAAGAACTTTGGTGTCTGTGTTATCTCGCGGGCGAGAACACGCCACCGACACAGTTGAATTACCAAAAGAACATTCCTCCCTCTCCATACTAGATGCCTTTTAAGAAACCCAACATTTTGCAAGGCAGATCTAGAATGCTCTGGTAGACAGTCTACAGAGTCATGTTTTCTATCCCACGTATGACTCAGATTTCTGCATAAATGACCCTAGGCATCCTGGTTCTTACCTTTACCACCCGCCTCACCCCTGGACAGGTTGCCTCTTCTGTCTTGAACACAGCCTTCCTGTACTCCTCACTGAGAAGCTCACATGCCATTTCTGATTCTCCCCATGGAAGTCTAGACTAAACATCTTCCACATGCTTCTCACACGACCTCTTTAGCACCCTGCACTTTGTTCCATTAGCTAGGGATTTGCTTACAGTCAGAGAATGATCAGTTTTATCTGCATTTCTACTAGGTGGCAAAGTGCCTGGTGCACAGTGGATACCTGCTAAGGCCTGGATGGACGGATGGATTAAGTAAACCTTAAGGGAGGTGTAGTAGGAGTTAAGGTGGGAGGAGTAAGGGGAGGAAGAGGAGGAGGAGGGAGATGAAGAGGAAAATGAAGAGGAGCTAGGGAGAGCAGAGATGTAGGAGGATGGAGAGCCACACAGATATGGAGAGCAGTCACCGGTAACTACTTTTATTTAGGTTAGCTAATTGGGAAACAACCCTCTTTGTATGGGCATATTGTTATTGAGCTTTACCAAACATATAAAGCTTTTGATTAATCTTTAAGCATTAGAGTCTCATTTTTTCTACCGGCCCTGCATAGATGGCAGGATGGTTTGGGCAATGCCCAGCCTTGCGGAGACAGTATGAAAGATTGGCAGAGCCATCTCCCATGCTGGTGTCTCATGGGTGGCAGGAGTGGTATTTCTGGCGGGCCATTTCTAGCTGCAGAGCACACGTGGCCTCTGGTCATGGGACATGGTGGCTGAGCTAGGCACAGCCACTGCAGCTTAGGTAGAGGTCAACTAATAGGTTAGGCACAGAAAGGAAAAGGTCTTGATGTCATACAAGGAGCATCTTCATTCAGCAAATACTTAAGCTATTCTTTTGATGAAACAGAAAGCAAACTACTCTGTTAGAAGTGAGTCTATGCTGTGCAAATATGAGGACCCGTGTCTGCCCAGCAACCACATATGATCTGGGCATAGCAATAAGCTCCTATAACACAAGCTCTGGGTTGATAGTCCAGGGACTTCGTGGCCAGTTGTTTTATCCAAAACATCAAGACCTCCATGTTCTGTGAGAGTCAATATCTCAAACAATAGGGTGGAGAAGCAATTGAGGAGGACACTCCGTGTAGATATCTGGCTCCCACACACAGGCCCACAGACACAGGCACCAACACAAACATATCTATAACACACACACACACACACACACACATGTTACTGCATTGTTCAGAGTAAAGAAAACATTATGTCTTGCTCATGTTCAGTGAATCATGGAGGAGAAGATGAATTTTAGTCACAGAATGCTGCTTACACGTTTAAACTTTCTAAAAATCAGAGTAATTGGTTGATTCTATGCTGTATTTATGAAATCATTCTGATCACAAGTTGGGGGGTAGACGTAGGTGGGGATAGAGTAAAAACAAAGGACTGGGTGCTGGGAAATGATTATTGAAAAGCAGAAGGAAGAGGAACAAATACAAGGGCCAAGAGAAGGCGCTGACTAGTTTCCATGAGATTCTTAACAGACCTCTCACTGTGTACCACAGACAGTCCACTCTGACTGCAAGTAGGCTGAGTGTGGAAGGCACTGCTGTGTGAGGGAGGTGCCTAGGAGTATGGAAGATAACCCTGAGTATAGAAGGTAACCCTGAATGTGGAAGGTAACCCTGAGTGTGGAAGGTAACCCTGAGTGTGGAAGGTAACCCTGAGTATGGAAGGTAACCCTGAGTGTGGAAGGTAACCTTGAGTGTGGAAGGTAACCCTGAGCATGGAAGGTGCCCTGTTTTTCCAAATTCATTTTTGGGTTTACAATGAAAATCATGAGTTGTCCTAGCACACTGAGCCAAGGGATATTGATTTCCCTAATTGCAATGTATATGCAGAGTTATTTTTAACTCTACTTTGCTGATTCTCTCATGTCCTATTCCAATTTCTCCATGGCTCTGCCGTTCCTGGTTTTTCTCCCTCCCAGCAAATTCTATTTGTGAATCAATTTGTCCTGAGAATAGAGCAGGTCTGGCAGAAATGTCCTAAGTCCACAAGGCTGGAAAGTACAAGAAAGAAAATCAAAGGTGAACCAATTAGGGATTTATTTTAGGACAGGGATACATATTGCATGCATTGCAGAGGAAAATAGAAAGCACCAAAATAAAAATTTTCAGTTCAGTATCTTCTCCAAGTAGACAAAAGTGTGATTGCACTTGGAAAGTGACGTTTTAATCAGCCACAGAGATTCTTGGGAGCAGGTGTTTCCTAAAGGAGATGTTTATAGTCAAACATGGAATTCTGAGTTGCTCTGATCTATGACCAAATCCCCAGAGCCAGGAAAAGTCAATGATCCTCAGTTAAGCAAGGGGGAGGGCTGTTCACATCCTGAGGGGTGAGGACGGGAGGGCTGGTCTGCTCCTTACTCCTTACAAGCCCATCTTCTCTGCGAACCCATTTCATTGGCCTGGAGAGCTAATGGTTGTAGATCAGGAAGACCTCCACAAACTCAAGCCAGCCTGGTCTATGAAGATCCCTGACTCATATGACAAATAACAACCAACTAACAAAAGGCTCTCAGTTTATAGAAAGATCTTCTCTACCATGGCGTCCTCCCAGGACCTCTCTTCATTTCTAACAGGTTTGCCTGTGGCACAGAGCACTGGAGAGTCTCCTTCACCACCCTGGATGGAGAGGGCATTGACTACCTCCTCCTCAATCTGCCCATTTGGGGGTGCTTTTGCACACAGCCTGAGAACAGGACACTCAGCTTGGGTTGGTGATGATTATTTTCTTTCTTAAGTTGGCCACAGATACTGGCAGCTTGATTATATAAACAGGCCAGTAAGTCTCAAAAGACAGAAATGATACTTGCTGAACCACTGAACCAAGTCATCTACTAGTTGAACAGAGCTTAAAGTAGATTCTTTCAGCAGCAAGCTGTATGTGCAAAGAAAGGACATATTAAGTCAAGACCCCAGCACTGTGATGGGCACACAGAGGCAAATGTGACCTCCCTCTGGTCCTTCCTGTTTTTCAGGTAAGTGAACATGATTTTAGTTCAGCTCAGATTTGCATGATGTGTGTTGAAGTTCCTCAGGGCCAAGGCAGTGCCTGGCACTGGGAACATCAGGATTGATGACTTAACCCTGCTGTGTCATGAGGGTGCCTGGCTATTCAAAGGTCAAAAATGACAGAGAACGCAGAATCTGGCATTATAAGAAGAGAGGCTAAAGAAATTCAGCCTAGAGGATGCTTTTACAGCACAGTGGGAGAGCATGCATGACTTACTCTGTGGTGCTTCTTTATCTTAGTCCAGATTGAATCAAAGTGTGATCACGTGACATGCTGACTTCAGCTAATCTCCCCTTACTGCAACCAACAACTTGTTGTGTGTTTTCATCCACATCACAATAAAGAACAAAGAAGATATCCACTAACCTGCATAACTTGAGTACAATTTGCAGAGATCAAAGTTAAAATAGTGAGAATTTAACCCGTGTGTTGGTCATGGATTTGGGGTTGCTCCTGTGGTCCTCTGTTCTCCTTTTCAATGGGGAAACTGACTTTAAGTTAAGTACAGCACATGGGAAGATGGTCTGTGAGTTTCCTTCTTTTTCAATGTCATCCTGATTTAGTTTACTTCATTCCTGACAATGCCAGACCAACAGGTAGCTATAAAAATGTCAGCTTGCTTTAGGCCAGAGGTAGTTATCTGGAGGTAGACAGGAAAACAGTTGTAGCCTGTGAAGCAACCTGCCTTGGAAAAAGAGGGGTGTGAGATCAAGTTTGGATCTGCAGTTTGCATCCAGAAGAGCTGTAGGTGAGGCAGGAATGGAGCCTAGCCAGGGGTTGCGAGCAGCTTTGGCAGCTTCAGGTGACTGAGCAGAGAAAGGTGTTCCCTGCTTTGTCAAAGAGGAATCCCCTTAGAGAGGCCCAGAACACCCAGAGGGTTAGTCCCATAGGCAATCAACCCCTTAACCAAAGCAACTGCTTTTACTTGTAATTACCATGAAGATCATGTGTAGGAACTTTTAACCCTGTGGTGGACAAAGCCACAGCTACAGTGGTTTGGTAGAATGAATTTGGATGAAATATTATTTGATTTCAGAAAGACAAAAGTATTTAAATCTCACTGGTCCCTGTAAATGTAGAAATCAAGAGTGAGTGAGGTTTGCTGTGTGTGTGTGCTCGTGTGTGTGTGTGGAGACAGAGAGAGAGAGAGAGAGAGAGAGAGAGAGAGAGAGAGAGAGAGAGAGAGAGAGAGAGAGAGATTCCTTTGCCCTGGCTCTTTCAGCCCGACCTTGCACCACCATCTTTCTGTGAGGAGCTTCCATTATTGGAGTGGAGAGCCACAGATGCAGGCCTGAACACCTCACCTGAGGTGTGAAATCATAAAAGAATGTCATTGTTCTGTAGAGGGAAGGATAAGGATACTTAAGAAAAAAATAAGAAAGGTAACAGGAACCTGGCCATTCCTTTGCTCTGTAATTTGTACCTTAATTTCCCCATCCATGGAGCAAGAGTGATTTTGTATGAAAATTAAATGATGGTCGTCTGTGAGTTCTGTGGAATTAGCTCAGGATGGAACCAAACAGAGCACCTTTGCTGTTCATTACATAAGAAGTTATGTCAGTAAGGAAGATCCTTTTTTTGGTAACCCTGTGCTATTCTATGTTTCATGCATTAGTAATATGGGTGATTCTGAGTCAGGACTTCCAGCGAGGGACAGAAAAATGTTAAGGAAACTGCCAGTTATCTGACGGCTTGTGAAGCCAGAGAAATGTACAAAGTGCTCTTGTGATCTTACAACTGGATTCCATCAAATATATTGACTAAAGAGAAGATTGAACCACACTACTCTGTAGGACAAAGATTCAGGGGCTGCCCCATGTCAGATCATCCATTGGTCACTGACTACTATGACCAGCCCCAGTCTTCAGAGGAGGGTTGTACTGAACTCTGAATGACAGATGTGAGAACCACGTGGATCTCCCACAGACTGCCTTCCACACTGGGAGCCTTCCTTCAGGTTGGTCTTCCATAGCCTTGACTCCGGTCAAGATGCTCCCTCCCTCTATAGTAGGTAGCTTAGTTAAGTCTTCAATGGAACATTTCCAACCTATGATAAAGCAGTGTCACCATGGCTACCTGTGTTCTTTGCTTTTCTCTGAAATCCAGTGGTCTGTTCACGTTCATCACTCTCCTCTACATACGTGAGTAATGTAGTTTCAAAGGATACTCATGATTGTCAGGTGATGAACATGGATCCTTCCTGTTCCTGTCTCTATTTTTGCTAAACAAATTTCCTATTCTCAACGAGCAGGGTGGCTTCATTAGCTGATTTTTTCTGGTGAAGTCGTTGTTTGTTTGTTTGTCTGGTTGTTTCCTCAGCCCTAAAACTTAGCCTCGGGTCTTCCTTTCTAAGGACTCCAGCCCATGTCCAGTTGCCAGCTGTATTTACCCAGTATTGGTCTCCATTATCCAATGTCAGAGTACTCTTTATCTGAAGAGTGACAATTTCCCATAAACCTCTCAGCTCTGTCCTAACCGGACATACAGCATCATGAGACTTTATATCTGCCTTGTGCATGAAAGATGCTCTGAGTTCATTTTAATTCAAAATTCACCTCGAAATCTATCTCCTCATCCACACTTTCATTGATTAAGATGCCTTCCTGAGACATTCTAATGGAGAAGGTAGCATGCCACTGGACAAGCTTCCTAGATTGTCATATGTATTATATTTTTTATTAATCATTTTGTTTGTTTACATTTCAAATGGTATCGCCCTTCCCGGCTACCCCTCCACAAACTCCCTATCCCATTTCCCCCTCTCCCTCGTCCCATTTGCCTCTATGAGGGTGCTCCTTCACCCACTCACCCACTCCCACCTCATCTCTCTAGCATCCCCCTACTTTAAGGCATCAAGCCTCCACAGGACCAAGGGCTCACCCACATTGATGTCAGATAAGGCCATCCTCTGCTACATAGAGATCCATCCCATCTTCAGACACCAAACCTTGACACTATTGCTGATGCTAAGAAGCACTTGTTGAGAGGAGCCTGGTATGGCTGTTCCCTGAGAGGTTCTACCAGTACCTGACCAATATAGATGCAGATACTCACAGGTAACCATTGGCCTGAGCCCAGTGACATCAATGGAAGAGCTAAGGAAAGGACTGAAGGAGAAGGGGATTGCAACCCCATAGGAAGAACAATATCAACCAACCAGACCCCTCAGAGCTCCCAGAGACTAAACCACTAACCAAAGGGCATACATGGAGGGATCCATGGCTCCAGATATATATGTAATAGAGTATAAGATTTTTTAAAATTATGTGTATATGTATAGGAGCCTATGAGCCCATTAAAGTGCAGGTGCCCATGTCTAAAGGGAATCTCCAGTACCCTAGAGTTGGAGTTACAGGTGGTTGTGAACCACCAGAGGTAAATTCTGTGAATCAAGCTCTGAGCCTCTGTAAGAACAGTAAGAGCTCTTAACCCTGATCCATCTCTCCAGCCCAAGGCATTACACTAAATGGGCGTTATCTTCATGACAGTTTGTGTTATCTCACATAACTTCAGCTTTTGTGACAGTTTTCTTCTTGCAGATTCCTTCCAAGAGTTTTCTAACAGTATCAACTTAATGAAAATACTGTTAGTCAATTAGTGTATTTGTATGTGGTTCTATTTTGGGTTGTCTATTTTTTTTTTTTTTTTTTGCCCGCTGACTTCCCGTAACTTTCTCTTTATTTGATTGTGTTCGTGGCTATACATTTTGAGAATATGTATAATCGCCGCTTCTAAGCAGCACGCTATTCTCTTCATCTGAGTCAGATTCTAGAAATGTTTTTATATTGACTGACTGTTGTCTGGATTGACTTCTCTTCTTTCAATAGCCTTTCCTAGCAGCGCTTCATTCTTTGGTTGTGAGACTAGCATTGACAGCAAAGCCGTCTATTTTATTTTGTAATACAATCGTAGATCTAACTTCCTTTCCTCAACTTTAGAAGCCGAGAACGCCTTTCACCTTATCCATTATCAAATTTCATACTTGTATACAATGCATTTTGATTATAATAATTCACGTTGCCCCCCAGTTTCCCCCTAGACCTCATCTGCCTCATCCCTTTCCCAGTTTTATGTTCTCTCATCTTAGCCCTGTGCATCTCACGACTGTTGTTCATTTGTACAAGTAGGTAGGACTGTCCACTGCAGTGTGATCAATCCAGCTGTTGCCACTTCCCAGAGGAAAACTGATTTGACCTTACTCCTACAACCTCCAACTTCCAAAACTTCCCAGGTAGAGATGAGAAAAACCTAACATTTCATTCTACTACTTGATTTTAGATAGTGTCAGAGATTTGCCATGGAGACTGGACTCTTTGTTGATTCCTTTGGCTAGCATTAAATCTTGGCAGCAGCAAACATTCTACCTTATGAGAGGCCATTTATAGCTTGACCACTTCCCATGTAGTTGGTACCTTGTGTCTGTCCTGGGCTTTGAAATTAGTTGAGGTGGGTGAGCTGCACCCTGAGACTCAGCCGATGAGGAGTTGGACACCTCTAACCTGGGATAGGGGAACACACTGTCCATGATTCCTTCTTCCTTCTCCCTAGATGCATCTTTCCTTACTGCTCCCTTCCGGGGGGTAGGGGTCCCTGAGCATGACTCCTGAGGCCTAAGTCTCAGTCCTGATTTGTCATCTCTCTATTAGGTAGCACTAACTCCTTGGATAGCAAAAGGCATTTTACACATGGCCATTTTCTTTCTAGTGTAGACTTCTTGCAGCCATCTTCTTACCACTTTTGAATGCTCTGCAGCTGCTCTGGGCTGAGGTTCTGTGTGTTCACCTTGGTTTGTCTTCTCCAGATTGAAGAGATGACACTCGGGTGAGATGGAGACTTGCTGTTTGCATGTCCCACTCAGAATCGCTTGGAGGGGAAATGCCAAGTGCTCTGTTTTAACAATCTGATGTATTTAATCACACAAAGGTTTCATCAATTATAAATGTCGGGAATTGTCTGTGTCTTGTCTGTATAAGGAAAACATGCCACTCAGAGGATATTCATGTCTGGCTTTCCCCGCCATCTCAGGCCTACCTGTTTCCATGTGGGCTCTCTGACCACAGCTGGAGATTTTCCTACTTCTCTTTATTGTTACACAGGTTTATGGTGTGTGAGGTATACGCTGTTTCTCTGCTTTCTACTCCACTAGATTTGAAATAAAATAAAGATTGTATATCTAAGCCTGTACAAATCTCAATATCTCATCACTGGAACTGAAGCCCCCAAAGAAACATAGAGCACTGTGTCAAAGAGTCCAGTGCTGGCTTGTTGTGGTGGCCCATGCTTCTATTCCCACAATTGGAAGGATAAGACCATGACCTCCAGGTCACTCTTGGCTCCTCAGTAGTGATGGGGGGGGGCAGCACAGAGAGACAGAGAGGCAGAGGTGACAGAGATAGAGAGGAGGGTGGCAGGCAGGCTTGTTTCTTAACAGTTAGGACTCAGTTTCTCAGCTGGAGCAAATGTGTCCCATAAATTGAGCCCCTTCCAGGTCAGGGGAGAGAACACCAATGCTTCCTCTTCAAGTGACACAGCAAAAGATATTTAAGAGTCTGTCTATTGTCTATTCCCTCATTTCAAACAGGAACAGGGTGTTTTATTCAGAATGCTTTAATACCAGATTTTTATTGCATCTGTTCTTTGTACCAGCTGTATTATCATGGTGGCCTCATATCTATTTTACCCCTGATGCTTGAGTTGTCCACAGAGGGGATTTCTCACTGCTAGAAATCTGTTTCAGCTTGGGGGTTAAGCCTTCTCCTCATCGATCAATTGCTGCCCTTGGCCAAAGAGGAGCTTCCCCAGTGCTCTACCCGCCAGGGGTCTTGTGAATCTCAAGGAAAGTTCTCTCTTAAGAGAAAACATTAAAGTCATTCACTTGAGTAATTTCTTTTTTTATTGGCACATGAAGAGTTAAGCATCAGGTGGCTTCAGAAAGCCAATTAAAAGGGGATAGTTAGCTTAATCACAGGGCTTTCCTTTCTGTTTCTCCCAGCAGTTTCTTTAAACTGTTAACTTGAAATCGCGGTCCTGTGCTGTCCTCAGAAGTTCACTCAATCAAAAGCCAAGTGCTGAGTAATCACAGATCTTAAATAACTAGAAGTTCTGACCTGGACCACAAGAGGATTAAACACCCAGTAGCCAGAACTCAGTTCTTCGATCCAGGGAGCGCTGGTGCATAATGAGAAATCCCTGAAGCCCAGATCACAGCCCTGTCCTCAGCCAGCACAGAGCTAAGTGGAAAACCTCTTTAATTCCTTAGGAGATCCTATCTGCCTGATGGAAACAGATATTGGCTTCTGTGTAGCATGATTAGAGGAACCAGGCGGATTAGCGGAGATGTAAGGGAAAGCTGCCCCCGCTCATTTACATGGAGTCACTGCTGACAGGTGATGCAGAGAGACAGACACCCAGAGACAGCACTGGGCCTGAGCCAGGCCCACACTTATTTAATCAGGTTATAGGAGGATTAGGAGCCATTTATTTTGCCATATTCAATTTTTAAAATCTATTAAGCACTTTGATGCCTACTTATTTTATTTTCTGGAGCAAGCAGCCAAGCCGTTTGGAGAGATGCTGATTTCCGTTCAAAACAACCTGTCAACTGATTGCACCTGAAATATAAGGGGACGAAGATGTGGTGTTCTCTCCGAGTCTGATGGGATAAATGAAAAGTATTCCTATTTATTTAGAGCATGAATATTTGAAAGCTACAGATTCTTTAACACTATGCTATTGCTTGCTCACAGCCGCACAGTGAAACATATACACATAGACAAACACATGTATATAGTGTATGTTCCAAACCTGTATGCGCACAAATAAGGCACAGCATAGTGTATCGGGTTTTATTCTGTGGAAGCTATTGCTTATTTTAGATTACTATAACTTAAATAGGCCTTGGATCTACGGGTATTCTGCCTTTACCATTGAAGTTCAAACTCCCCAGAGATGACAGTCAATTTTTATGATTTATTTTTGCCACTTCTTATGTTCCTTTAACTTGCTTTCTCTGATTAAGTTAAAAGAAGTAGTTTCCCTTGTGAGACTAACTACAGAATACAGAGTCACTCTGAGAGGTAAGATTTGCCATGTGTACTACTACTAAGTTTTCACTCATAAACAAGCAGAATCTTTTCACACTTGGGGTACTCTTAAAAATGATTGCAGTCTCCATATGCAGACCATTTGAGCATAGTATAAAGCATTATGGTTTATAAAGAAGGTTTGAAGTCTGATCAAGTGGTGTATCAAATTCTCAAACTTACAACATGGGACCTACTCACATCAGGAGGAGTAAATAAACAATGAAATAACCCAGCGTTGAGCAGTTCACACTGCACTGGGCCTCGACACAAAGAGAAAACTCCCTAAAGAGGAAATGTCACTTTTAAAAACTCAAAATTAACTTTATATTTAAAATTCAAAGACTAAGATAAAGTAAGTTATTAAAAAATAACTTGTGGGTTGGTTATTGCCAAGAATGATGTGTTTTCCTGCTCTGTGATTCCTGTGATGAGCTAGCTCTCTGATTCCAATCACTCTTGGTTGATTCTGAGACTTCTATGTTGATGATCGCATCCTTTGGGAATGGATGGCTTCTTTCCTCCTGTCTGTATGAATCTCATTTCTTTTATTTTTCTTCCTGTGTTGGCCAAACCTTTAATTCAAGTTCAGACATAAGTGGTGAAACACTTACACACTCATCTCTGAGGAAGACAGCATTCATTTCCTCTGTGACTCTGATGCTGAGGGCTGAATCCTGGTCAGCAAGCATCAGCCATTAGCCGTGGCCTGCACCTCTACTCCTTCCTCTTTTATCATGAAACATGATATAAGCAGCAAATTTCTTGCAGGTAGAGTTTCACGTTCAGAGATCAACTGTCCCTGTGGTGGAAAGTAAATACTAGTGGTATTAAATTTGGAAAAATTGTGTTTCTTCATTTGTTTCATCGATGAATTTTAGAACTTGAAACAGATTTCAATAAATCTGTTCTAGCATGTGGAGTTCTATCACGAATCTATCATAAATATTACCCTTTGAGGACATACCTGGGCTTGAGTTGTGAATAATGTATTGATTTGTATTTTAAATTTCTTCATGTGTGTTGTTCTCTAATTTTCTGTTATTACACTACTGGTTTTCTACTTTTTTATAATCAAGTAAGTATTTGTATAAATAGATAAATACAATGTGTTGAGTTCATTTAATACTGCTTGCATGATTATAATTTTAAGAATGACTATTTGATAAACTGTGTGTTTGCCTTCATGTTTGTATGTGTACAATATGTGTGTAGTGCCCAAGGACACCATATAAGGCTATTGGATTCTCTGGATCTAGAGACCTGGTAGGGACAAGCTCCCACCCTTATCTGGGGAGTTCTTTGCAACCAGTAGCCTCTGTGAGAAGGAGAGACTGTCTGCTTTAGGAAACAGTGTCTGAAAAACTGACCATGCTCCAATAGAAAGGCATACATTCAAGAATATATGGCAGCCCAAATTGGACATGAAAAATTTCAAATGTTTTAAGATGCCCCAAACTTGGAGTCATAGAACATGGAAAAATCAAGCTGGTATTCACCTGAGTGGTTCATTCATACTGGCTAGCTTTCATGGGGCTGGGAAGTGACGTGAATAGTACCAGAAGAAAACATTAATCACCAATACAACCTAACCGTAAACCCCAAGAACACCAATGATGACTGACCTCGCTAAACAAAACAAGCCTACTTGTGCATTATGTAAAGCTCTGAGTTCTTCAAAGGGTAAAAATCCCGTAACTATACAGAAGAATACACCAGGAGCTGTGGGGACATTGCCACCTGTCCTCAGGGGAGAAGAGGGAGTGAAGGAGGGGCAGTGACCACATCCTCCAGCAGACACCAGGTCAGTCTTCTACTGAATCTTTTAGCATAGACTTAGGCCTACCTGAGCCTGACTTGCCTTGTGTGAGAACTCTTCACAAAGTACCCTAAAAGACGTATTTCAAGACAAATCAAATGATTCACAGTATAACGTCTGTAACTCCCACTGCCTCAAAAGTTATCATCCAAACAGAACACTGTGGAGTAATGGCAAAGATTATTAAAACTTACAAGGGTAGCAGTCAAAAATCAAGAAATCAGTATATCCCAAACTTGGAGAGAGAGAGAGAGAGAGAGAGAGAGAGAGAGAGAGAGAGAGACAGTTCTTTCTATACATGGATATCACACACACACACACACACACACACACACAGAGAGAGATTCAAGCTATTTTAGCACAAGGTTCATACTTCAGGGCATGATAGTTACTTGTGCACTACAAACCACAAACAACCAGCTGATGTTGAACAGTGATGTTCAACCAACACTCCCAACAAACAGCTCTCGCAAGAACTATTTACTACCAAACAGCTAGCAAATCTATGTGTTTAATTCTTTTCTTGATTGCTAGGTAATTTTTCCATCAGCTGGCAGAAATTGTGAAAGAAATAAATCTCTCCCTTAACAGGGCAAGCTTCCCTTGTCTCAGTATTGATATTAATGCCAACGAAATTAATAATTTGACAATTAGTTCACCACTTACCTGAGAAGACATGAAAGGAAGAAAGAAAGTATTTTAACCAGATTAAAAAGTGTCTCTGATGAGCCAGGATCCTGTCGTGTTACAGCCCCCAACTTTAACATTTTCATGTCTGCTTGGCAGGTTATTAAAATAAATGAGGGTGGCATGGGCTGCTATCCCACTCTTCCCTAATGGGACTTGAGGAATTTTCAAGCCACCGATGTAAATTGACCAACCCAGAGACTGAAAGGATTTAGCTAAAGTGGACAATTAGGATCATTCTGCAGTGCTGAGTGAAATATTCCTTGCTATTTTAATAATTCAGGCCCAGGGTAATTTTCGGAGGCTGAGTTTGTCAAGATAATGTGCCTGGTGCTTGTCTGCTTGTCATTTTTAACTCAATCTCACATGTTACAGGTGCAGCCTAGCTTACCAAACAGTGAAATCATTCACTGGAGAATTTGCATATGGAATACAGATAAACTGCACAGCGGAGACGCACAGGCTGAGATTGACAGGGAGCTGCAGTCTGGATACTTCACGATGGGGACCGTCTGGATGGTGGACAGGTGCTGCTGGACTCTGCTGATGCAATTATGAACATTCCTGGGCAATATGCACATACAGGTGTGGACTTCGAGGTTCACATTGCCTTGTGAAACTCACACGGCTTCTGCCATGGGATGTGTGAAGGCTGAGGTATTCCCTCGTGGTGCATGCAAATACTTTCAGCTCAGCTTTACATCGCTGAATGATGGCATAATATCTTTAACTCCCGGTAACAATGTGTGCTTAGAGAATCATGTCTGAGTTTCGAATTAAGCAACCCCGAGACTAGCAAGTTCATCAGGGCAGCCCTGCATATTTCGGCAGATCCTGTGGTCTCTGCAGATGAAAACATCACTCATGATTACAATGATGGCTTATAAACCCAGAGACAGCCTATTCTGTCCACTCGTCTAGCAGGATGTGGAAAGGGTCACATTACACTGAAACGAGGAACTTATTAAAATAGGATTCTCACTGAAGAGTCCCCCTGCCCCCACCAAAGACTCTGTTCCCAGCCTTTTTGTTCAAGGACTCTCTGCTCTCTGATCACTGGGTGACGGGTGACCTCAAGTTGAGTGGTTTAACCCTTTTCTTCCAATGACAGTGAAAACAAATGTTAGGGTTAAAATGAATGTAAGGAGAAATGACACCAGGCAGGCAAGGAGTTAGACAGGAGTAATTGAAGAACTATATCTGACCCTTGGTAGCTGTGTCTGCACACTGTCAGAACACCCCTCGGTGGTTAAGTGTCCTTGACACTGCAGCTAAGTTTTTCCCTCTGTGTCAGAACCTAGGGCTCCAGGGCATTCTCCCACATGTGTGCTGACACCAAGGGTCTACTTCCTGAAAAGCACTGTGGTTTTGACATACTCACTGTTCGTGGAGAGCATGAGAGGAAATGCCCTAAGACTGACCTGGTCTACTGTGATTTGTGAAAGCAAAGGAGTCAGCTTACCAGGAATAAGCCACCCAACTCATACATATTCATGAATATTCTGACTCTACCACTGGGAGCCCACTAGGCTGCTCCCTGCTTTGGGCAGCTCCATCCTTTCTTTGGAGAGTTTGTTTTGATATGCTCATTGAACTTCTGCTCAGTATCTTTGCCTCTTGACTGAATTCTTCCCTTCAAGAAGACTAGAAAGCACCCACAGCCTCCTCATGACTTTCATAACATCTCTTTCTCTGATTTGTTTTATTTATTTATATTTGTCTCTGTGTGTGTTCTACTGGCGGTTATACCTAGCGCTTTGTACTCCCTAAATAAGTATGCTACCCCTGGAGATACATCTCCAGCCCTGTCTGAAGCCATTTTAACATCTCCACGCAGTGCTTTCTGTGAAGGTAGGATTTATTGTGAATATAATACCAAAAAGTATTAACAACATTGCTTTACAAAAAGAGATGTTTTCCAGTGTAACACACCCTAAGAGTAGAAACTTCGAACTTAAGCATTATTAGGTCAGTGACCTTTACATGGATTATTTTATCACAGAGCCATGACTCTACATCAGCCTATGTAGATTCAGAAATACACTGAAGTTGTCTCAGTCAGTAAAGTGCTTTCCTTACAAACAAGAGGACCTGAGTCTGATACACAGACCCTCCCACTACCCATGTTAGTTTGAGGCTCAGGCAGGAAAAATGACATCATTTAGGATAGTGTTTCTTGATGATGACCAGTATGCCTGTGTGAGCCAAGTGAGGGGTGATATACAGAAGCCTTCAGGTTCTAGGACAGCAGATGAAGGGAAGAAAGACACAAATGTATCCTGAGCAAACAAGCGAGGATAAAGGTTTCCTGAGCCATCACTAAACATGTAAAACAAGGCTGGCAAAGGTTTGGCAGCCTCCTGGGCACCAGTCAGTTCTTAGCCCCATGACATTCAGCATCTTACCAACTCCTGCTTGAGTCAGAGTAACAGCTCAATACATGTACTTCCCAGACACAACTTTGGTTGCTTTTCCTGAGCAAGCCCTTCCAGACACTCAACTCAGCAAAAACAATGTTGCCTCTGTGTGTCTTTGCCACCTCTGATGAGTGTTCCTACTCTGTGAAAAGAGAGAGCCGAGCTAACAATGTCATTCTCTGTGAGGGGTAGAGCCAAACAGGAGAGCAAATACAATGTCACAACCCAGTAACAAAAGTTCCCCAGGACACCAGCCTAAGGGAAGTCAGGCAGGTAAAGGAGGTGTGTCTCTCTGAGCTCAGTGATCAAGGGCCAGTCTCTGTCACATGGATCTGTAGATTAGAGGTCTAAGGTTTCCATACTGCACACAGTCAGGAGTGTGCTGGGCTGGGTAGACAGGAGCACAGGCACCTGCTAAATAGAGAAGAAACATAGAGTCTTCTGCAGCCTCCACTCATGATACACTCAACTGTTTGACAGTCCAATGAATAGCATCCAGACAAGTGTTATCCTGGGGGTCAGAGGGAGGGGTAACATATTTAAAATATTTAAGAAAAGCATTGGAATTTTAAGGATTCTCCCTGATGTATCTTTTATGTACTCACTCACTGGCCAAACTATCCCATATTCCCTGGGGTTGACAGTCTTCCTTATGTGTTGTTACAGTGTTCAGTCCAACTCCATGATGGGATACTGGCACATCAGCTGTCCCTTATAGTTACAGCTGCTAGCATTAGAAGAAGAATGTAAGTGTAATTTATGCTCTATGTTCAAGTGCATTCAATTAATGTTAAAGGATTCGTGGATAGTCAATAAATAAAATACAAGTTATTGATTACAAAGAATTTTGTCTAAGCAACAACTTCTTATCCTTATAATTAGAATTTACAACCCAACTTTATACTTGGTATCATATGTCACCGAGGGGTGAGGCTTATAGAGCAAGGGTTGTGTGATGTTCTGAATAAGAGACACTCATTATCAAGGCATTTGGTAGGAGAAGTAGGTCACATTGGGCTCAATTTGTGAGCAAAAATTTTGTGCCATGTTCAGCTCTCTCTCTCTCCCTCTCCCTCTCCCCCTCCCTCTCTCTCTCCCTCTCCCCCTCCCCCTCCCCCTCCCCCTCCCCCTCCCTCCCTCTCTCTCTGTCTCTGCCAGCCTTCTCACTATGATGGACTCTTATAATCCTCTAAGCCAAGTAAACTCATCCTTGTATATGTTGTTTTGCTTGTGGGTGCTTCATCGTAGTAACAGAGGAATAATTAACACAGAACACTTTCCAGGTGTCCTAGGAATGAGTGAGCCAGTCATGTTTACAAATACATCAGTTGGGAATCTCTGTACTCTGAAGCACTCATCAGACAAATTCTCCTTGGGACAGTCCCTTCTTCCCCACCATCAATGGCTTAGTTAATGGCTGACAGCCACAATGTATGACACAAAAGAATCTCTTACAAGCTCAAATATCTTGAAGCTGCAGGACCCCTGGTTCTTGGGTAAAGCTCTCACATTCTGGCCCTCTCTAGAACATGAGCCTTTCCCAGACACATGAGATGCACAGCCCCAATGATACATTCCCCTATGCTACTCTACACACATGGCTGAAACAACATATCTATTGGCAAAAACAAAACAAAACAAAAAACAAACAAACAAAAAAAACCATGCAGCTGGACCAAAATTGAAAACCTAAATTTTCTTCTATTAGGACATTAATCTAATCCAGAACAGTCCCATTGGGTGTATTGGCCCATTCATGCCTGGAGTGTTTTGCAAACTGAATTTGACTTAAAAAAAATATGTATCTAGCATTCAGGAAGCGAGGCTATCCTTTTATACTACATTTATAGAAAAATATGACAAGCAACAAGAGCAGCTGGAGGTGGGGTTCCATGTGAAGCAGTGTCTTCCTCTCCTTTGAGCTAAGCTCCTCACTTTGTGTTGATTTAAGGCAGGGAACTTGGTATTCAAGGCGAATACTTATCAGAATGCAATTTATTCAGAATGGCTTTCAACTGCAAGCTCAGAGTGCTTGCCTGAATAATCACTCACGCTAAAATATGGGGCAGGTGTGGGTGCTTCCCACTGCCAACCTGATACCTAGCTCAATGCTGGCATTTTAATATAAATTTTCACTAAAACTGTGTCAGGCACGTATTGCTTGTGCACCTAAATTCTCAAGTATTCTATATCTTATTTAAAACTTAACGCTTTAGTTTGTAAAACATGCTTCTCATCCATCTGGCACTGTCAAGCAACCACACAGCTTCAGCCAGCAGCCCTTCAGCCCCTTTCCATAGTGGGGGTGCTCAAAGGCACTCAACAGAACTGTGTTCCTGTTAACCCCTTGCAGCCAAAGCTGAATTGTGCAAGTGGATCTGCTGATCTGCTCTCTCTGAGTTAGATTGTGAAGACTGCAGTTCTTAGACCTGTAATACAGACACCTTTGACTTTCAGCCTCCAATCTCTTAAGAATGTAAATAGTTCTGAGCTGGAGGAAAAGGAGAAGGAGGAGGAGGAAGAGGAGGAGGAGGGGGAGGAGGAGGAGGAGGAGGAAGAAGAGGAGGAGGGAAGACTCCCAAAGAAATAAGAATTACCGATATATCATTACGATTCACTCATTCCTCTGTACAAAAGGGTGAGTCCCGGGATGCAAACGCCCAGAGAAGCATCACCGGTGAAGCTCAGCTGTGGTCGTGTACACACCCCTTCAAACAGAGGGATATTTTGAGCTCAGACCAGAGCAAGGATGCCTCATGCAGGAGAGGGCTTGACTACTTTCACAGAAGGTGTCTGCTTTAGGCAGGCAGAGCACGAACTGGAATGGAAAGAGGATGTTCAAGGCACAGCAAGGGATGTGCGTCTGAGCTATCTGTCACTGGCGTACACTCAGTGCAGAGAGTCTTTAGTTTCTTAAAGATAATTTCAAGTACTTAATGCACATTGTTTACATTTACCTGCTTACCAAACTTTCTGCCATTTGTTACCTCCCCTTCACGCCAGCTTTGGTTTTGTTTGATTGGGTTTTATTTTTCTTTTGTTGTTGTTCTTGTTTTGTGTTTTGTGTTTTGTGTTTTGTTTTCGGTTTTTTTTTTTTTTTGCTTCCTCCTCATTTCCCTTCTACATACTTTAACGGAGTGTGTGTGCGCACACTCACATGCAGGGAAGCAGGGTATATGTGTGTCTACAAAAAAATGAGGATCCACAAAAGAGATAAAGAAAACGATAATTATATTTCAGAGTTGGGGTTATTTCATTTAATACAATGAGATAAAGAGCTTCAACTGTATCCATTTCTCCGGCAGATGAATATGAAAAAAACTGTACAAAATTTGACTCAAGAACACAAGAAAGGCCTCAAGGTAAGCTCCACAACTCGAAAGATCGGGAAGAAACACAGGGGGAAGCTCTTCAAGACAGGTGAGGGCAAGGGCTCTCTGAAGAAGACATCAGTCGGCCAGGAAATGGTACCCAGAATTGACAAGTAAGGCTCGTGAAATCAGAAAGGCTTCTGCAGAGCACAGGGAATAACAGCAGACTGCAGATGGAGGAAAGGCTTCACTCCTTACACACCGTATAGAAGACTGACATCCAACACACACTGGAAACACTTGCTACGAATGGTCTGAGAAGTCACCAAGAAAACTTTGAGGTATCCGGGCAATGGCTTTAGAAATATTTGGCAGACAGCAAGATGCAAGGCATGGCTTCAAACAAAAAGAAATCTCCCATGTGCATGTTGTAGAGATTATATTGCTGCCTGATGACTTGCTTAGGCGGTGGACAATGGGAAAAGGAAGTCTGGGTGATGTGGGAACAAGTGCTTTATCACTATCGTTGTTGCTGATGCTACTAGTAAAGGATCCAGAGAGATAAGTCAGAGATAAGGCTGGGCTGGGAGGCTGAGGAGAGAAGCCTTGGACAAGATATGAGTGCCCTGGAGGACTGGTATTCTTCCACTCATTGAAGATGTTCCCATCCTTTTAGGTCCGATGTGTCCTTGTGAAACTCACTCTCCTCATCATATACTAGTGTCTGAAGTATAAAGAAGAAAAAAAACAAAACACAAAAACAGAAGCAAAACAAGAAAATTGAAAGCTATAGTGAAAGAAAAAAATATATACATATATATATTTCAGTGAAACTGAAACATTTATAAACAGTATATCAAGATAGTTCTCTCCTATGGCTGAAAGAGTATGCCACAAGATGCTGAAGCTGACAACACTAGGGACAGACATTTCCCATGTTTCTCACAAATACCCATGTTAGCCGCACTGTGATCTGTGTGACTCTCCTTTAAGCCAAAGAGGAAACAAGCTTCCCAGGAAGAGATAGTCCAAAAACCAAGGCTTTAAAAATATATACGAGTGTTTGAGTTGGGAGTCAGGGTGAGGGTCAGGGTCCTGCCTCAAATGTCCACCACTTAAGCACTGAAGGTTATTTCAAGCAGGGACAGCTTCATGGTCTTGTCTGTATGTACAGTGTCTCTGATGATGCAGGCAGTGCTTTACACAGAGAGGAAGCTCTGGTTTTAAAACTGATGTCAAGTTCATTGTATGCCATTGTTCTTCAGCACAGAGTACACTGTCACAGTGGTCTCTTCTCTCCTTGCTCAACTCTAATTCGAAACAGAATGACTTTAAAGTGGAAAGAATGGAGCTAAGGCCTTTGTCCCTTTATTGTTTAAGAAAAAAATACTGAAAGAGTCTTTATCACTTGCTATTGGGGATGGGTGGGAGATCAATGAATGCATCAAAGCCCTGGACTGGATGCTTCATAAAAACTACCTTCTCTGTGGGAGCCCTGCCCTGCCAGCTGGTCAGAAGGTTCCAGTGTTTAGACAACCTCAGCTAACCTGACACTGATTTAAAACTTGCCATTTATATGAAAACGCCAGCCCTTATCCAGAACTGGAGGGAACTCTGCTATGAGGAGCAGTAAGTGCTATCCCATAGATTAAAACAGATAGCACTGTGTTGGCTCTATGAAAACTACATAGCTACAGAGAGGGTTATTGGAGTGGGTTAAGACTAAGATGTGGCTAATAACCAAAGTGATGTTAGCAAAGTCCACCTGCAGATGAGCAACAGGGACCAAATTTACACTGTAGAGAAAAGAGCATGTATCTTCCAAGACCACACACACACATTGGATAAAGAGCTTAGAGATGAATTCTACTCAATCAATTCCCAAGCACAGAGAATAATGCTGGTTCTCAACACAGGCCACTGCACCCATTTTCTTTACTCTCTGTGAAGTTTTGGACTTGTTAAGCATGTGTGATATTAATATTCCACATAAGCTTTTTTTGTAATTCTTCTCTCTTACAGCATTCTTCTGAAGATCTCCTCCAGTCTCCAGGAGAGTCAGGGCATTAGGAGAGAAAGGGTGTCATGCTTGTTCAAGTCATATTTGGGGAGTCATGTTGGTGGGATTGTTGGGGTATAGCTTCTTATATTACTAGGAGACACAAACTCACCGCAAACTCCCTGATCCTCTGGCTCTTATATTCTTCAGCCACTCCTCCACCATTTTCCCTGAGCCTTATCTGCAGCAAACCATACACAACATGCACATGACCCACAGTGGCAGCCATCCAGAACTAGTTCTGATATTTTCCTCTTGCCTCTAGAATCTTTCATCGCATTAAGGTACTATCCAGGCCAGCCAATGAATGGACAGCAGACATGCCAGAGAGGAAGGTGGGGGAAAAGGTGCATACAGAGGCCAAGGTTCTATTTCCTGCTTGCTTTCTCAGATGTCACACGCAGTAGTGTTAACCTACAGAACACAGTGATGGACCATTGTGTGTGTGTGTATCATACAGATGGACAAACAAGGCTCATAAGAACAGACACTGGTGTGTGAATTCCAGAGTGGTTTATGAACTCTGTATAAATTCAGGGAACTGCATCCTAAACTTAACTGAAGGATACTAGAATTTCAAGTCCAAATGGTCCCTCATAGTTACGATTAAAACAGAAACCAAAACTGTCTTATATTCTATTCTCCATAGGGAGAAGACAAAATGCTTTAGTTGCCTAAAACAATTTCTTCTACTCCCAGGATTGTAGATTTGGTGATGTGGATTAATGCCAGGTGCCATAGAAAAGTGACATCCTTAAGATGTGTCCAAATCAATAATGATGATGACTTTAAAAGGATTTGTATCTCAGCCTTTGACTTGATTGACACTGTGTGTTGAAGAACAGGGATGAGGTGCAAAAAGGAGTTTGGGGCAAGTCCAGTGAGGATGCTCACAACACATGACCTTGAGTCCTGGGAACAGAGCTATTGCATCTATGATATAACGGTAAGTTTCTGGGGAAACATCATGTCATCAGTTGGAAAGTGAGCTATGTTGCAGTGAAGATTTAAGCTGATAATGTGTAGCTGACCCAACACCCAGATAGTCTGAGGTAGTAGTAAAAGACAGCAGAGGGACAGTATCTTCCCTGTAATACACCTGTAGGTGTTGCACCTATTTGTTGCTTTGCATGCAAAAGAAGAATATGCACAGATTTCTGAACAGTGGCCAATAGTCTGCAGGGGCAGGGACTTGTAGGAACCACAGTGTTGAACCACGAGCACAGAGAACCATTTAAACAAAGTAGGAAGAGATGTGTAGCTTATGCTAACACAGAAATCCAAGAGATTTCTCACTTGTCTGCTACACAGGAATGGAATCACACACCACAGAGAAGCTGACCAGGAAACACACTTCAAAGCGGTGAGAGTGTAGGTGAGATCCCAGACCAAGGACTCCAATAAGTCCTCACAATGTACCACCCAGGAATAGCCAGCCTCACAGAAATCCAAGTAAGTCTGTCTGTCTCTTCCACATGTTCTGACTGTAGTAGAGTAGTCTGGGGCTCACTAACTGAATGATTATGACTGTAAACATGGAATTAAGCCTCCTGTCTTAATTATTGTCTCTTTAGTCCGTAATAGAGGTAGCTTGTAAATATTTTCTAGAATATGATTTCAGCCTTGACCATGCATCAATATTATTGTGGTATGGCAGAGGCAGAGCTTATGGTTATAAGCTTTAACCTGGAGCTTAGATCTGGTTGTCTGGTTTAGGTCTCCATAATTACATCAGTAGCATGTTCTTCAGGTGTACTTGCCTATTAGGTCTGGCACCCACACTTGAGATTCACTGGTCCAGGAATATTATAAAGATAACTGCCTCATTCACAGGGACCCTCTTTTCTCATTTCTGCCCAGTGTCCACTCATGTCTTTGTTAAATAAACCAGCAGGGATCCATCTGAGACAGACAGCTGACATATGGTATCTGATCAATTACTTTCTTCCAGAAATGTAGAGTTCAACTCAGGGAGAGACATGAAACTAAAAACTGTTTGAAAGGCTTAGTGGCAGCTGGTGCTGTAATGAAAGATCATCAATGGTCCCATCCTCTTCTAGGCCCAGATGATTCCATCTGGCAACACTGTCAAAAGTGAAATCCAAATCTATTCTCTTGTAGGAGAGAACTGTTTGAAATTTCACTGGTTGAAGTTGAAGTGAGGAAACATAGGACAGTCATTGGGAGAGACAGCCAGAGGTATGGAGAACACATAGAAGCAGGTGAGAGTAAGGCAGGCTACACAGGCAGTCAAAGTTAAGCCAGGTGTGGGGAAAACAGGTTGTACTGCAGGAACTACAGTGATCTCGGTTGCCCAAACTCAAGGATGTTGTTTTCAGTTAAGAGAATCATTTGTCTGTGTTCCCTCAGTGAAGCTTGTTGGAGCACAGGGTTTTCAGTGTAAGAGAAAGGTAGGTGAGAGTTGGGGAACCTGGAACAATTGCTCATCCTACTTATGGAAATTTTATTAATATAATTGGCATAAATCCATAGTCCTACTCAGCTATAAAACCTATGATCCACAATGACCAACACAGAAAGGTGTCTGAAAGGTGTAATAGTGGCGCTCGTATCTCAGCAGCAACCAACAGCTGCTTAAGTCCCACTCAACAGAGAGTACATCATTCCTCATACTAGAAACCTAACCAATGTCCTGTGGCTAGTGAGGTTATGGTTCTTAACGGAGTACCTATTACTGTCATTTTCCCAAACCTGTGTATCTTCTAAGTGCATTCTAAATACTTTTCCATACACCCATACATATGTGTGTTTCTCATCCCTCATCAAAGAATCTTTTTTTTTGGGGGGGGGGGGTTGCAGATGGAGACCATTGCTGGAATCCATAACTGTCACAATACTGAGAGCAGCCGACTATGTGGTACATCTATAGTGAACTCCTTATGGCTAAGGCTCAGGGAACATTAAGGAAGAAATGAGGCAGCAATTATAAAATTCAGAGGACCAGGAAGTCTTCTGCCAGATAATGTCTACTAGACTCTTGAAAGATGCTACTCCCATTAAATGTCAACAGAATGGTAGCCAAAACAAGACCTGAACTATCACAATATAGATGGGAAAACTTTTATGGGGCCAGTCCATCCCTAGAAGAACTAGAAGCAATTAATGACCGCTCAGATTGGAGAATTAGTTTTCCCTAAGATGACCCCCTCCCCATTTGGTTGTCCCACTGATCATCCCTAAATAAATACATACAGGCAACACTGAATGGACTCACTAGACTGTATTTGTATATTTGCTTTTAATAGATATGCATACAACTGTAATAATTAAATAAAAAGAGGCAATGGGTTTGAGAGTGAGTCAGGGGTGTGTGAGAGGGGTTAGAAGAAGGAATAAGAGGAGGGGAGATGATGTATTTTAATTAAAATACATTTGAAAAGTGATTAACATCAGGTTAAAAAAAGAGCTACATGTAGACTTCTACTTCTATATTAGTGAGTTGAGTAAATCAGACACATCTTTGCAGAAGCCAAATAAATATGTAGATAAGATAATAAGATTACAAGCTTTTTAAAATTGATCATTTGATAAAATAGTATACTATCAAATTGATATCGTTCTTTGGAATTCCTCCCCCAGAAGCAGATTCTGAAACAAGGATTTGTGGGAGGGTGTTTCATTAAAAGGTCCATTGACGGAGGGTCCAGAAGGAAACTGAGCCGTGTCCTATGGGTCTAGAAGAAGCATTCTCCCAGCACCAGAGTCCTCTGAGTTTGATTTGGGCAAAGAGATAACTGCTCCGTCTTCCATGTGAGGTAAAGGCCACACTGACTACCAGAACTTTTGGTTCCAGCATATGAACCTAGATTTATTCTGGAGCAGGACAGCCTCTTGAGAGCATTGTGTTTCTTCTTAGAAGCTACACACTGTATAGGTCAGATGGGCCCAGAGAACAGGGTGGGGCATTCACAAACTGTCAAGCCGAAGGGTTCATCATCAGAGACTTCCCAAGAGAAAGGGATGGATGAACAAAGCAACAAAATGGGAGAGCAATTATGAAAACTGCCACAGTCCATAGAAGACCAAAGACAGAAAATAGCTAGAAGAGAAACATGTCAGGTCAATGCAGAACTTCTTACCAGAGATCATGCAAACAGGAGATAAAGGATAAAGATCTGATAACCTAGTACCTGGCATTCATTAAAGTAATTGTTTCAAAAAGAAGGAAAAGCAAAGACTTTCTTTGAAGTAAAAATGAAGGCAGTGTGAAGCCAACAAACTTGATTCTTAGGGGGCATTAAAAAGATTCTGAGAAAAAAAGGAACATTATTGACATATATCAGTCAGATATAGTTAGAAAGAGGTCAGAAAAGAAAAAAATGGAAATTAACTTATTGACTTACTTATAAGTCTTTATATTTTTATTTTTTTATGTCTTTTTAAAATTAATACTTTTCTTAACTAGTAGAAATTCACAAAGTTTTACATATAAGAAGATACTTTGTAATGTTGCGTTACATGCATCTAATATATAACAGTTAAATCAGAATAAATATATAATTTCTCACTGTTAATTGTTACATGTATAATGTTTGAAATGATGATAGTAATAGCAAAAGCATGCTGTGAGTCTTGCATGTGAATGAGAGTAAGACACACAGTGCTGCTGTAAGAAACGTAGGGGAGGGTTCTGAATATACAGTTGAATATACTTGAGAGTTATGGTGTCCTGTAACTTCCTCAGACACACAGAGGACCTCAGAACCTGCCATAAAGTCAATTTATAGACTGTCAACTAAGTATCTCCTTTCTCCAAATTCATACCCCACCGTCCCTTTATATGGAGTCATTTTATCTGAATGTGTGCTTTGTAATTGGGTTTTATCAGTTGATGAGCCAATACAAAAGGAAACTGGTTTAAGACAGACCTCACATATCCTCTGTGGGTATTGCTTAAATAGGTGTGCAACAGATAGTAATACATGCATTACCATTGGCCACATGACAATTAGTGTTACTGCTGTAACATAGAGCTTTACCCTCCGAGGAGCTGCCTCTTATAGCAACTGTTTCAGGAGAGCTAGAGAAGGAACATGAAGGAGGGGATGGAGGACGAAAATACTTCTGCTACTGCTGTTAATCTTCCCCTCAGTTTTCAGAGTAAATATGACCTCTCCATGGGTCTCCATAAGGTGGGCCAGGCATCTGTCATGAGCAGCATGGCATGCTGGGAACCATTTCCTCATAGAAAGCTGGTTAGGAGATGCACTTCTTCCAAGGTATTTCATAGGACAGATATGATAAATACGTAAAGTTCTGTCTCAGTGCTCAGTCATAAATTTATTGGCATATTCTAAAGGGTCTTGGAGTCAGAACTCACTTTCCTTTCTCTTTGTCCTTATTGGATAATAACTTGGAAGCCCCCTTGTGAATTATAGGCAGGCAATGAGGTGGTAGCTACTTAGAAAAATAGATTTTAAATGGCTTTTGTGTCCTTCGAGGTTGGGGTGATAAAGAAAGCCTTTGATTGGTTGTAGGACTAGGGAGAGGAAAGACATTTTCTCAAGAATATAGAGATTTCTTTATTTGTTTTCTCTTGTTTTCAAACCTACTGCGTATATGAAGGCTTGCCTTGGAGACCCGTAACCTGTCAGGATTATAAATGATTATTGTGTTTGCCTATCAAGTACTAGCCTTGATGGGTTCTTCTGAATAACCGCACTGACTGAGAGTCGTGATCAGAACTGGCTAACCAAGGACACCTCCGCAGTTGCTCTCCCAAGGGCCCGAACCTCTCCTCTCGTCTTCTCTAATCCGTTCATGTTTGTGGACATTGCATGTAGGGCAGAGGCTGCGGCATACCTCTGACTTTCTTTGGCATTCCTAACGGCTGTTGTCACTTCACAATCAGGTTAATTCAAAATCAAGGCAATCCCAGACCAAGTGCCACTCTCCTGGGCACAGGGTGACTATAAAAGTTCCAGCTACATTATTGCAGGGCGCGATGCTGCAGGAGACTTTCAGGGGTTACCTGATGCATGGTGCCCCCACCAGGTTTTAAATCTCTTCTCATGCACGGCTGAACTCAAACTCATTCAGTTTTTCTGGGCATCGACACATTAGCATAAATTTTTTTCTGTGACAAATGATGCTTAACATGACCAAAGTGGGTATGTGTGGCCATGAGGATGTTTACATAATCTACCTATTTGGGAAATTTTATACTTTGGACAGAAGTAGTGTCTTGTAGGAATACTGAAGAAAGGTGAAAGGTGTGTGTGTGTGTGTGTGTGTGTGTATCTGTGTGTATTTCCTCCTATGTCACATAGATGCACACATGTATAACACTTGTTCATATTACCATGGAAACCTGCAATTTAAAACATTCGACTGACTTCTTACCTGCTTGCTATTCTTTCAAACACAGAGTAGTTTATAATCAGCCTCTGTAAACACCTTCGTCCTCAGACTCTCCTCATCCTTCATTTTGCTGAGTTTTGTGTAAGCCCTGCGTGTGTATCCATTTAAATAAAACCTACGAAGTCTCCCTTGTACCTGTGTCGCATAAAATTACAAGCAGGTTGGAGCTAAACAATTAATGGTCTTCTTTTTCTCAGTGGTGGCACAAATGGAGCCAATTTAATGCTGTTTAAGCTTATTATCTAATTGCACGCTCGCACTGGCTTCAGAGCCGGCCTGACATAAAAGCAGGCCAGTGCTGTGTTCCCGTACAGTGGAATATTCAATTATTTGTTCTGACTCGTGTAATTCCCTGTATTCCGGGCTTGTTAATGTCATTACAGAGCTGAAATAAAGTGATTACTCTTAATGAGTATTTATCCGAAAGGTATGCAATCTCGGCAGCCTCCAGCTGACAGTGGACATTTACGGATTTTGCTTAACCACCCCTGCGACCCTCCCCCAAAAGCGACGTCCGCCACTCCTTGGCTGCCCTGTCAGGGAGGCAGCATCGCATTGCGGACTTCTGTGAAATACTGTCAGATGATGGGGAAAAATAAAAATCTTGAAAAAGTCGGAAAAGGGAGAATTTGAGGCTCCCTGGCAGAGCTTGGCTAATGACCACTGCTCCCGCTGGTTGGCACTGATGACAGCATGCGCTAACTGATAATGGCGTGCCCGCTGTTGAGTTGGCCCACTTTACGTTATTTCTCTTGACATGGTTCTGGGGAAGGCCTAATTTTTTTGACATTTGACCATGCAAATTTGAGTCCTGATACATTATTCTGCATTTACGTCCTCCCAGTGTTGCTGTTTAAAATGTGCTACAAGCTCCAGGAGCTGAGCTAATAAAGGCCGTGAATGAAAGAAGGTTACATATGAATGCAAGAGGACCTCTAAATGAAGGGCGGGCTTGTACAGCTCAGCGGTGACCTTCTAGAGATGAGCGAGTGAGCCGGGAAACCCTTAAAGCAAATGCTGAAGAATGTAATGTCCATTTTTTATAGACTATATTTAAAAGATTTTTAAAATGAATTTTAGATAAATATCAAAAAGAGAGAAAGGAAAGAGCTCATTGGATTTTATGTGAAGACTTTTCTTTGCATGATTTTAGCTTGTGGTCGTGGCCACTTTCATTCTGGATCTCACTTCGCTGACTCTGAATTCATCAGCTCACGGGGAAGACCCCATTGCTGATTCCCACTGTCTTCGCAGTTATTAAACTACAGGACAGCCCTCCTGGAACTGAAGTTACTTAAACCTGTCTCATCCAAGAAGATCCTCTCTCTATATGCAGATTGAATCACACGAAACTTGGCCCTGTCTGTGTTGAGATCCTGGTCAAAACTGGATGGGACAAGAAACACATAAAAAATTAAAACACCAATAGCCTTCACCATACGACATTAATCCAAAAACCTTCTAAATGTATCCACCTTTAAAAAAATAAATATCCATAGATTTCACTGTAGGGTTTGATGTAAGGTGCCGGTTTGTTTTGGCGTGCTGGCTAAAGGCATAGAGAACAAATTGTTGTCTACATTTATATTGTATTCACTTATCACAATTTATAAAATTATATTTATTCAAGCACTCGGACATAGTTTATTGAGTAAGGACCCTCTTGTGGTCAAATGTATCAAAATGAATTATTTAATAAAGCGCTAAACAATTTGAACTTTAGTATTGATAAGTACCAAGGATGTTGTTGAGAGCAACCCTCCATGAAATGAAGGAAAAGCCCTCCTCCTTTCTTACTCCTGCCTGTTCCCTCCTTTCCCCTTCCGTGTTTTCATTTTAATTACTCACCAAATCTGTCATCTGTCTACAAATCAGTCTATGGACACTTGTATACACTCTATATTTAGATATATTTATCTATCATGTATAAACCTTTCAATTTATGTTTGTGTGTGCATACCTATGTGCATATGTGTGCATAGAGAGATGTACTTGTGCACATTTCTACATATTGCTTAATGTGTCACGGACTGGATGCTCTAGAACTGATAGAAATCCTGGTTTTCAGTCCACAAAGGTCTAGTTCCCTCAGAGTTTAAAGATGCATGTGACTTCCTGTCTGAGTGACCCCATGTCTGTGGCATTCACTGTGCTGACTGGGCCATAGAGTTACAAAGGTCTGAATTTTTCTGTACTCTGGAGTTCGAGAGTACACTAGAGAAATGAGCTTGTCCTCATCAAGCCCCTCTTATGGAGGAGTTGGTGAAGAAGCAGTCCTGGTATTACACCATCAACACCTCACAATTTTAAGCCAGCACTTAGCTATGGGATATGAAATGTGATCTCTTCCTTATGCAGAATTCTGAATCCCAAAGGCAGGTGATAAAGGAGCGGATGGGAACCTGTCCATCAGCCTTTAGATTTGGGGAGGTTTGGGGTCTATTCCATTTCCCACACAAAATAATTATGAGAGAACATAGAATTAAGTATGTGCATGCTCTGTTAAGGTATGATGAAAATAACAATTACAAAAGGTGTTTCCAAGAAAAGTGGATAAAGGGGAGAAAAATGACTCCCGTTCTTACAATGTGGCTGGACACAGTCCCTCTTGGGGGACCTTGGGGACATAACAACCTTCCCTTCTGTCACCTGTAGACTTATAAGACCAATGCTCTTCATCTGCTGCACGAAGTGAAACTTTGCTGCTTGGGACCCTAAGGGAGGTATGATGCTATCACAACACAGGAACCCAGGCTCAACCATCAAATCCACAGGTCTCTGAGACCTGAACCTTCTGCTCAGATTCATTCTCCTCTGCCCTTCAAACCCAGGGGGTCTTGTGTACTCTGCCTCAAAGCCTTGGTTAACATTCCCAACAATGCAGGCATGCTACCTGTAACCTTTTTATCCCTCGTCTATTTCTGAAGGACATCACTAACTATACAAACACAGTTTGTCCATTTTTTTCTCTTTTATCTGAATGTCATTAAGAATGTCTTCTGAAGTCCGTCTATACTGTTCAGAAAGAGCTCTCATTGTTCTGGGGAAGGGTGTGACTGCAGTTCTCATTCTTGTTTTTATGTGAGGTTTTTTTTTTTTTTTTTTGTCCTATAATTTTACAGTTTAGTTTTCATGTTCCAGGTAGGTGAGAACTTGTTTCCCTGAACTCCTGAACTCAGCTTGAGGGACTAAGGCTTCTTTTTCAAACAGTACACACAGGATGTTTTGGGTTGAGATGAAGATTGTTCTTTCTTTGGAATCAAATAGTCCATGAGCCAAAAGCAGCACTTCCTGCCCTTCCACACACTTGTTTTTTATTTATTTTATTGGATATTTTATTTACATTTCAGATGTTATCCCCTTACCTCATTCCCTCCACCCCTGCCCAGGAACCCCCCTATGCCATTCCCCACTGTTCATCTTTGTGTTCTCAATGCAACGCTGTCTCCTTAACTCCTCTCAAGTTCGCTAACCAGTTTTGTGCTGAGTCCCAGGAGGGTTTTACTCGGCGATGAGCAGTTACAGCCATCCGCCCACTCTGCATTCCAACCGTGCTCCTCGCTTCTTGTAAGTTCTAATTTTTCTTAGAATGCTCCATATTTGCACGGTTACCCAGTGTTCCCTTTATTTGGGATGCAAGCCGTTACTTTGCTAACTACAGTATCTGAATACGTTGCCTTCCCACGCTGACTACTGTAACTTCCTCTCCCACCATTAGCTTCTCTTGCTTCAGTTGTCTGTGTTCGAACTTGTCTGAAAGTACCAAGCAGAAAAGTCCAGAAACAACTCATTCACGCACTTTAAAGAACGTTTGTTACAATATGTTACTGCAGCGTTTCTGCTTTATTGCGGTTTTTCTCAGTCTCTCCCTGTGCGTCATCCCTAAGCTAAATCTACCATTATCTGAAAATCTTGGCACACAGAGGATTCTGTGCTGTCTCTGGCTTCAGCCATCCACAGAGGGCTTTGGAACATCACGCCATGTAAAGAAGAGGGTGCTGCTCTGCCTGCCTCTTAATTGGTCACTTTTTCAATTTTCGTGGAAAACCTAGACTTCTGTTTGCATGTTTACTTTGTAATAACATTGAAATGCATGAAAAATTGTATTTTTCTACACTTAGCTTTTTCTGAAACAAATTCGTAAAACTATTAATGAATTAACCATGTTGGTCCTGTCAAGGTCTCATTTTAGATTTATTTTTCTTCCTATCTATCTATCTATCTATCTATCTATCTATCTATCTATCTATCTATCAATCTATCTATCTATCTATCTATCTATCTATCTATTTGTTTTGCATCATTCTCAGGGGATACCTATAACCTTCAAGATCATTCCTTCCTGGCTTCTAAGCAGAATGTCTAGCATATCCTAGAATGCGGTCCCATCTCCGAACTCTGCCTGTGCAGATCTGGAGTATCTCTCCTGCTTTCCTCTTCCTAACAGGGAAACCAGAGTCTGTCTAAGCACACGCATGCTGTCAGGGCACCTTTATGAATGCTAATTTATCTTTGCATTTACTCCATTTGTGTTTGCTACAGGGCAGGGCGGAAGCACGCTCAGCTTATTTGCTGGTCTGCATCTTGCGACTGTACAGCTTTTATTCCATCCTCCTCAAAGACTTTAGCTCTGAAATGTCTTTGTGTCATTAACATGGACACTGTGTCTCTTTCCTGCTGACATTTTCTTTGCTTCCTTGTCCCAGCTCCCATTTTCTCTTCCCCTTTTCTTTTCTTGGGTGCATGAAACATGCTCCTTTCTGCTAAAGTAACCAGATGCTTTTGAATTTGAAATTGCATTTCCTGTGATTTTTTTCTATGGAAATTAAACATTGTGTATTCGCTCTGTTTATGTGAGCTTCTAGTACCAATTTTATGTTGATTGTTGCTCAGTTTTCATTTCCTTCCTTCAGATAATTATCTGGTCTGTTTACCCCTCACCAGTTCCTTTTCCAATTCTCCATTGGTTGTCTGAGAAGTTCAGTGCCCTTTATCGTCCTACAGGAATCCTCACCTTTGCTAAGAAGCAGCACAGGATGAACTCATGTTCCCTTGAGGCATGAGTCCTGGGCTCTTGACTGGAGATTTCACTCAGCTGGTCAGTCTTTTCTCCTGAGATTAAACCTGCAGTGTATGTGCACAGTTCCCCAGGGGCTCATGCATGCCATAGTCACTCCAGTGATGCCTTAGAACACACAGACAATTCTCTACAATTCTCTTGCACAGTAAGAGCCACTGCATTCTCACTTAGAACCCTCCTGTGTCTGACCTACACTGCTCATTTCTCTCACGGTCCCCTTCACAGACAGTCTCACCTCACTGTTAACCTTGCTCTTGGTTTCTTGTCTCTTCTGAGAATACTTGATAAAAGTATTTATTAAATGTAAGAACAGGAACAGGATACTTTCCACTCTTGATAAAGAAATAACTCCCAGCCAATGAAAGGCCTGGAAACAGCTAATAAACACCCATTTTCCTCATGAAAATTCCACACGTCAGTTGTCCTTAGATTTCACTGTTGTTAGACAAAAAAGTCTGACCATAATTTATCCCTCTGTACGTTGAATGCAAATCGCTTTGTGTGGAAAAAGAAACAGAGAAGCTCACGTGGCCGGCAGGCACATCTTTTAGGATATAGCTGAGTATTATGTTTCTTCAGGAATATTTCATTTTAATTGAAAAGAAAAAGGCTTTCTTGACTGGAAAACATGGACTTTTTTCTCCTGAGTTTTTTTGGCACTATTATCATTATATTCACTATTTCTGCTATTAGCTATTCATTTATATTTTTTTAGGTTTCTTTTGTGTATGTGTGTTTAGTTTTCTCCTCTTTCTGTCTAAGCTCCTGGTAATTTTAATGATTTTTTTTGTCTTTCTAGCAGATGAAAGCATTTGACATTTATACCGATGATTTTTACTTTATTTCATTTTCACGTCACAGATTACATTATTGCATTATTTCTATTTTTAAATACTAGTGTACTTTGGTAGGAAATGTGTGCAAACTTACATGTAGAGTCTTAACAGTTTCTGGTGGATACATGTTACATATTTTTATATACACGTCCTTAGTTCCTGTCTCCTGGTCTTTGCTCAGATGTCACATCCTACAATCTGAGATATATCATTTCCTATGGTCACCTAGAACATCATGGTGACCTTGTCTGTCTCAGATGTTGTCCCCTAGAACATCATGGTGACCTTGTCTGTCTCAGATGTCTCCTAGAACACCATGGTGACCTTGTCTGTCTCAGATGTTGTCCCCTAGAACACCATGGTGACTTTGTCTGTCTCAGATATACCCTAGAACACCATGGTGACCTTGTCTGTCTCAGATATACCCTAGAACACCATGGTGACCTTGTCTGTCTCAGATGTTGTCCCCTAGAACACCATGGTGACTTTGTCTGTCTCAGATATACCCTAGAACACCATGGTGACCTTGTGTGTATCAGATGTCACCTAAAACACTATGGTGGCACTGTCTGTCTCAGATGTCCCCTAGAACACCATGGTGGTACTGTCTGTCTCAGATGATCCCTAGAACACCATGGTGACCTTGTGTGTATCAGATGTCACCTAAAACACTATGGTGGCACTGTCTGTCTCAGATGTCCCCTGGAACACCATATTGACCCTTTTTTGAATGTCCTTTTCCATGATGACCTCTGCAAGGTTGGGTGCTGGGTTCTGACCTACTGTTTGCTAGACAATCTCACTTGTCATTTGTCCTGTGTTATCTGATTGAATGATTGGTTATCTGAAGACACACCAGCAAGACAAAGAGTCATTTTCATTTGCTGTACAATGTACTGTCCATCAGAGACCTCGAGTGCATAGACGAGGGAAGCTCAGGAGATTGCCAGCAGATGATTTTGTCTCTAGTGTTTGCTGAGAAGAGCTGGTATTACAATTCAGTTGTGTGGATCTTAGTGAAGGGGAGTAGCCTAAGTTATTCAGAATTTTTAATTTCTGTGCACAGGGTATTTCTCTATCTCCTTGTTTATTTTCATACCCAATAATCTAATTTTATAATTCTTCACTGTTGATTCCTTTGGATTATAACAGCATCTCTCTCAGTCTCTCTGTCTCTCTCTCTCTCTCTCTCTCTCTCTCTCTCTCTCTCTCTCTCTCTTCCCCTCCCCGCTCTCCAATAAGGCACAGGAAACCCTTTATAGTCTTACTACATTTGTGATTGGTTTGTTTAATTTTCCTTACTTGCTGCCATTGGAAGCCATTCTGGGCTTAACATGTATATATCTTACCCTAGTCTGCAATCAGACACTTTTGCATGGAGACAGGAATCTTTTATTTATAAATGGCACTAGAAACTAAGATTTAACTATGTTTATAGATAACATAGTTATTATTTCTAGAAGAAATAGGCATCCATCAGGTATATTTGTGTATCCAAACACCAGTCTATTGACCTATCTGCAAATACATTTGTAAATAAGGATGTTTGTGTAAAATGGGTGAGCAAGTGTGTGTGTGTACTGGGGGTGTGTGTGTCAGAGTTTCAAAGCCACTGAAATACATTGAAAAGCTAAGATTTTGGTAGCCAAGATGAATCATAATTGAAAACTAAGGCTCGCTCAACCCAGCTTTGAATAACCTCCATGGCATTTGTCCCAGGCAGGCTTTCCAGAGTCCCTGTGTCCCTTCAGCACACCAGTGAGTAATTTATGCCACAAAACAGACTTTTCTGTTGCTTCTGATGTAACTGTCACTGTGAAACTATGCCATCTTTGGGTGTAAGCTTCCCAGAAACAAGGTTAGATAGTGCTGACCAGTGGTCTCCAGTAACACCAAGTATAATGCTGGGCCCATGTAGGAGTTGTGTGAATACATATTCAGGGAGTATGAGAATGCTTGATTGGATATGCACATGAATGGCTTGTAAGAGGGTTCCAATACAGTTACCTCCATTCTCTCTCAGGTAAATTGCTTTTGACTCATTTCCTACAAAATAACAGTCTTCTTTGATGAGTAGCAGTTTATTAGAAGTCTCTCTCAGAAGTCAGCCTGAGAAGACACTTCAGAAAAGAGGGGCCTAAGCTTCCATAGTTGCTTCTTAGGGGAAAATATACCAACTACATACCCTGGAACAAGTGTGTCATATGTAGTTAGTCCATACTCTTTTCAGTATTACAAGCTACAAAACAAAATACCACCAAAAATACATAACAGCTTTTTCTTTATTGATTTTTAGTGATAAGGTCAGCTACCTTCTGCAGGAGGCTGAGTGCTCTAGTTTGCTTCTCTATTGCTGAAATAAACACATGGCCAAAAGCAGCATGGTCAAGAAAGAGTTTATTTCAGTTTACAGGCCACTTTGCCATTCTGGGAAAAAAGACAGGAACTCAAACAGAAACCATGGATGAAGAAAGAGGCTGACTTGCCACCTGGCTTGCTTAGCTAGCTTTCTAATGTAGCCCAGAAACACCTGCCTATGGATGGCACCACCCACAGTAGGCTAGATCTTCTTATAGTAATTACCAATCAAGAAAATACCCTATAGGCATGGCCAATCTGATCTAGGCCATCCTACAACTAAGCTGCCCTCCTGTAAGTCTAGGTTGTATTGAGTTGTCAATGGAACCTGATTAACAAATCCAGGAATGACAAACATAGCCACCCAACTGAAAGATGGTCCAGGAAAGCACTCATCTGGCCTTGCTGAAAAAGAACACTGCTACTCATTCTACCAAGCATGCACCATTCAGAGGTGGTGGCCACTCTTCTTTCCCTGGGCTCAGGAAAGTTTCAAGAACCACTTACTCTGCACCAAAAGTGCCATGCGTGAAACATACATGAGCTTCATTTTCTGGTATGTCTTTGTTTTACGTTCATATTAAAAATGAGGGTGGGTACTGTAATAGCATGTAATTTTTAGCAGAGATGTGAATGAAAGAATAATCAACACATGAAAGGCAGGAAAGCCAACAACAAGGTAGGGGCATGATTGGCATCTTAAGTTAAAAAGAGGCCACAGTGCTGGAGGATCAAAGCTGAATGTTAACTCACTATAAAGATTTGTACTGTTGTGTCTCCTAGCAAAGCCTTGATCAGTGTGGAGACCCAGGGGGCAAAAAGAGCTCCTTACAGAGAACTGGTTATTCCACAGGATGCTTGCAGCTGGGATGATGCCTCAGTCTTGTTTTGAAACTTGAATAAGAAAAGATGGCAGAGGCATAAAATATTGACTGAATGAAAGGGGGAGAGGACAAAGATGATGCTGTCCTTAAAACCTGAACACTTAGAAGTTGACAGATAGCATCTTGGTGGCCAATGGGACCAGTGAGCTAGTTCAAAGGCAATGAAGAGCACATTTTGATTTCAGTAGCTGTCTTTTCAGATGTGTAGCTTGCCCATGAAGTTGTGTAGACTCTGAAATCACTCTTTGCATAAGACAGAATGCCATCCGGGTTCCCAGCTCCCAGAGAGGTGGGGATTTCTAATAACAGCAGAAAGGAGTGTTTATAAGGGCACAGCATCCATCATACTGTCACCAATTTTACTGTTAACACGAGTTGGAAAAGATCTCCAATACAATTTGAAACCTAAAATGTGGTTCTGAAAACATATTTCAATACATCAACATTCCACAGGATTTCATCAGAGGTCATTATCATGGCGTTGGCAACGGGGGAATCTGCTTGTGAGACAGTATGTCATCAACCCAGATTCCTAGATGTCCTGAAAACCCATCAGAAACCTAAGCTGAGTGAAGAATTTGGGTGTGTACTTACAGCCAGGGGGCTGTGTACAGAGTAAGAAAATAATCACAGACTACTCACATAATGGGTAATTAGGTCAGACTTTGAGAAACAGGTACTTTAAGCAGTGAGTGCTCTCAGGGTGCCATCATGGGTGAAAGAAGAACAATGGAATTTAACTGCAACCCCTCACTGAATGGAAGCACACACAGGTCTTAGCTTAGAAAGTAGAAATTTCATCACCAATAACAAAACAAACAAAAAGAATTAAGAAAATATAATGGAGCTGTCCAGAGAAATTTAGTGATTGAATTAAGTCTGAGATGTTCATTCAGAATTTGAAGGTTGATTAATGGCCTCTATATCACATCCTCACTATAATCTTAATAGATGCTTTTAGGGGCTGGTTGCAGCCACTACCCAATGGCCCAAATTCTTTTTGTTCTTGGATGAAGAAATTTAACTAGAAAGCTCCAAAGATAAAACTCACAATCCTCCTGCCTCAGTCTTCTAAGTGGCAAGAATTCTGGTATGGGGAATCACACATATATTTCCTTATATTAACTGAAAAACAAATTATAAGGGTTAGTATTTCCACATCTTCACTTATATGTACAATCTGAATACTCAAACTAATGAGAACAGAGTAGAAAGATAGTGCCAGATGCTGAAGCATGGGAGAAAGTGGAACTTTAGTCAAAGGTTACAAATCTCCAAATTAGGACAAACAACTTCTGGAGATCATGGTTAGTAATCCATTGCACTTAATTATAGTAATTACATAATTATGTTTCATACTTGAAATCCATGGGAAATGTTTTCATTATCATCAAAATAGCTGAAGCAGTGGCCACATTATCTTGATTGTGGTAATAACTTTATGTTATATGCATATTAAATTATCCACCTAAAGAATTCTACTGTGTCTCATAGTGTCTGCATTATTGTGTTAGAGGCACTGTAAAGGACACTACTCTGCCCAGTGAAATGGTATTTCACTGAGTTTTTATCACTATCTTTACAGCTAGCATTGTTGACTACTTTTTTTCCTCTTGACTATTCATATATCTTTTTTTAATGACTGTCTACTGATATACTTAACCATTTTAATGAGATTATTTCTTTCATTGTTAGGTTGTAAGCAATCTTTATATATCCTTAATAAAAGTCCATTTTCAGGTGTAAAATGTAAGATACATTTCAGTCCCACAATGTAAACCATTGTAGTGATTTAAAAGAGAATGAACCCCATAGACATATATTTGACTGATTAGTCACTTGGGAGTGGAACTGTTTGGAAAGGATTAGGAGGTGTGGCCTTGTTGAAGGAAGTGTGTCATGCTGGTGGGCTTTGAGGTTTCAAAAGCCCAAGCCAGGCCTAATATCTCTTTTTCTTTCTGCTGCCTGTGGATCCAGATGTGGAACTCTCATCTACTCCTCTAGCACCATATCTGCCTGCGTGTTCCCACCATTATGAAAATGGATTAAAACTCTGAAACTGTAAGTCTGCCCCAATTAAATGCCTTATTTTATAAGAGTTGCCTTGGTGATGGTGTCTCATCACAGCAATAGAGCACTAACTAAGAGAGCCATGAGCAAACCAGATTAGTTAGTCAAAAGACTCTTGAGGGAAGGAGCAAGGATTAAAGAAGAAAAAAACAATCAGACAACACTGTAATGTGAACCCAGCAAGTGATGAGAAGGCTTCAATTTTTCCCAGGCTGCTTTTATATCATTCTAAGTACATACAAAGAATAAACAAATTAGACAAGGAACAAAAAATGCATAAACAAAGGTGTTCCATGGTATTCAGATGAATCTTATCAAGATGATCAAGCTCTTGAGCCTACTTCCTTGTCCTAGCACAATGTCAAATTCTTGCCAATGCTCTTGAAGCAACACCAAGAGCTCTCCACATCTCCCCCTTTTTTATTTCATAAATATGACTGTGTCTGTCTTAGGTTGTTCTGACAAAAATGCCTTTCTTGCTTATCATTAAAACTGAATTATTCAAGGAAATATATTTCTGTCTTAGGTTGGGAAGGCTATGTGCAGAATCCCACCTGTCATTGACTGATAGCTTGTTAAATTAATGGTTTTGTCTAGGGGTCCATTTTAGTTTCAAGCCATGCATTTTGGCCACCACCATGTTGATATTGTTAAAGGCAAGTTTTATCAAAATGGGCAGGAATAAAAATATTCCCAGGATAAGAAGGGCCAACATGATCAAACTATATAAGCCACTCTTGAAGCTTGACTAAGATGGAAATACTGACTTTAAGACATGAATAATTTTCTCAGCAATATCCACAGCATCAAAACTCAGCAGAGCAGCATTCGTTAAATTCATAATCTTGGCATACAAAGTTAAAATATTCAGAAAGGTGTTAGAATTATCCAGAAAGGTGTTAGAATTATGCCAGTTTCCTGCAAGTGTCTTTGAATTTTCACCCAATTATAGTGACTATCATTGTAAATTTAAGAAGTGAAAAATCCATTATTATTTAGTGTAACACTTGGTATGGCTTCTTACTCTTAAACTCTGAACCTTCTCTCCAATAATTTCAACAGACTCATAAAAAAACATCAATTTGTCATTCCAAATGCCTATCTAAATCTTCTTAAATACTCAGAACATTAGTAACAATTTTTGCTAAATAATTAGCAAAAGTGGTTATTTTAATTTCTTGCATCAAAGCAATTGCAGGAGCAGTGGGTCTAGCTATTAATATAATCAAAGCTGCTGTACTGGCAATAATCAAGCCCACTATTCTCTTGCTTCTTTTAAAACCTGAATTTCTTTTTCCAATATTTGTAAGCCTTTTGCAGAATATCTGGGTTCAGATAAATTTACAAGAATCATAATAAAACATGATTGATGCACTGCCATTACAGATAGACCATTGTCCAATGCAGAAACACAATTGGACAAAAGACAAAACAAGAAACATTGAACATATTATCAGAGTCAATAACAAAGGTAACATTTCCTATTAGTAAAAGATTAGGTGAGTTAACACAGAATGTTACATTCACCTTGCCCCCATGACCTGTTTTATTTTATCCACAGCAAACATAAAATCATATAAGGCAGTTGTCAATTTTCAAATTTGTCTCTGAAAATGTCCAGAACCAGCCCTACAAATGCCCACTGTTTTTTTTTTCTTTTTTTCTAGTATTGGATTGATTTCCAGACCAGTCCATGATTGAGTCATAATAACTAGTCACATTAAAGAATAGAGAAGGGTCATTATAACTACTTCTCTATTTAATTCATTTTTTTTCCTTTTTTTTTTTATTGGATGATTTATTTACATTTCCTATGTTGTCCCCTTACCCCATCCCCCACCACCCCCTCGGAACCCCCAATCCCCTCGCCCCTCCTCCTTCTTCTCTGTGGATGTAACCTCTATCTACACCCCCCCCACTCCCACCTCCCCACCCTCAAAATTCCCACCCCCTGGGGCATCCAGCCTTCATGAGGTCAAGGTTCTCTTCTTCCACCTATGCCCAGCAGGGCCCTCCACTTTTACATATTCAGCTGAAGCCCTGGATCCCCCCCTAAGTGCTCCCAGGCTGGTGGTTTAGACCCTGGGAGCTGTGGTTGGTTGGTATTGTTGCTCTCCTCATGGTGCCACAAACCCTTTCAGCTCCTTCAGTCTTCACTCTAACTCCTCCATTGAGAACCCCATGATCAGTTCAATGGCTAGTTGTGAGCATCTGCCTCTGAATATGTCTGACTCTTGAAGGCCTCTGAGGAGATATCCATATCAGGCTCTTATCAGCATGCACTTCCTGTCTTCCACATCAGCATCTACCTTTGGTGATTGCACATGGGATAGATACTCAGGTGGGGTGGTCTTGAGACGGCCCCTCCTTCAGTTTCTGTCCCTCACTTTGTCTCCATATTTGCTCCCTTGAGTATTTTGTTGCTCCTTCTAAGAAGGACCGAATCACCCTCACTTGGTCTTCCTTCTTTATGGGCTTCATGTGGCCTGTGAGTTGCATCTTGGGCATTTCAAGGTTCTAGGCTAATATCCAATAATCATTGAGTGAATACCATGTGTCTTCTTTTGTGATTGGCTTACCTCACTCAGGATGATAATTTCTAGTTCCATCCATTTACCTAGGAACCTCTCGAATTCATTGTTTTTAATAGCTGAGTAATACTCCATTGTGTAAATATACCACATTTTTTGAATCCATTCCTCAGTTGAAGGACATCTGGGTTCTTTCCAGCTCCTGGCTATTATAAATAAGGCTGCTATGAACATAGTTGAGCATATGTCCTTGTTATATGCTCGAGCATCTTCTGGGTATATGCCTAGGAGTGGTATAGCTGGATCCTCGGGTAATGCTATGTCCAATTTTCTGAGGAACCGCCAGACTGATTTCCAAAGTGGTTGCACCATCTTGCAGTCCCACCAACAATGGAGGAGTGTTCCTCTTTCTCCACACCCTCGCCAGCATCTACTATCACCTGAGTTTTTAATCTTAGCCATTCTGACTGGTGTGAGATGGAATCTCAGGGTTGTTTTGATTTGCATTTCCCTGACGACTAAGGATGCTGAACATTTTTTTAGATGCTTCTCGGCCATTCGAGTTTCTTCCGTTGAAAATTCTTTGTTAAGCTCTATACCCCATTTTTTAATAGGGTAATTTGGTTGTCTGGAGTCTAATTTCTTGAGTTCTTTGTATATATTGGATATTAGCCCTCTATCAGATGAAGGATTGGTAAAGATCTTTTCCCAATTTGTTGGTTGTCGTTTTGTCCTATTGACAGTGTCCTTTGCCTTACAGAAACTTTGCAATTTTATGAAGTCCCATTTGTCAATTCTCGTTCTTAGAGCATATGCCATTGGAGTTCTGTTCAGGAACTTTTCCCCTGTGCCCAAGTATTCGAGGCTTTTCCCCACCTTCTCTTCTATTAGTTTTTTGAAGGTAGTTTCCACAGTCGCCATGTTCTCTGACCCACGAGGTCTAAAAGCTTGAGGCAGGGCATCTTATCCAGTCTGGGATATAGGCAAGCAAAAGTGGGTCAGGAACATATGCCCAATACAGCTTCCCTGTGATCATTGTCAGGGCACTCAGCAAGATCATGGTCAGCATCATTCTTTGTCACAGCATCAGCATGGCTCAACAATCACTCTGACAACCAACACACTCCTTCAGCATCCTGCAGAAAAAAACATAAACATGCCCTCTTCCCCATTTTAATACTTGATCAGGACCATGCCATATGTCAGTAAGTGGATCTTTCCATTTCATCTAGGCATAAGAATACCAAGTTGTAGGGTGTCAAAGACTCTCAGTAGCAGAGAGTTCCTTGGCATCCAATATCAAAATATTCAAAATAAAATTTTGTAGTGATGAGAAATGTGTGAGATGATGTGGTGATGTGGAAATTTGTTCAGCTTGATCCTGTGTTCCACAGTACTGCAAATCTTACTGACAAGAGTCATACACTATTGTCTATCAATTGTGCTTTAATGAAATATCTAAGAAACATTTTTTGTCTTAAACTCATGTACATTTACCTTATTTTTCTTGCAATGATTCTGTAATTAATCAGAATTCTCACCTGGCTATTATTACTTATCTCCTTAATTAGAGTCGTGGGAGATGAGGTAAGTCAAGGCTTTTGGGGGATGACAGAACTGAAATCTTCATTATTTTAACCCAAGCCTTTGGGATGACTTCCTTCCATCTGTTCCACATGAAGTTGGTCAACACGAGGAGAACACTGGTGCTTGCTCTCCTGTAATTGAGAGGCCTTCTGTGGCCATCTCTGCGTCACTGCCTTGATGCTGGGCATGAAATGGTGACCTGTGTGTCCTGAAGTTGGCTCTTGATTCCTTACTTGTGAGTTGTGTGTGAATAGTAACCACTAATTTTCTCATTTCTGTCTTTTGGCTTTGAAGCTAGAAAAGGAAAGGACCAAGAACTGGCCTTGCTAGTCCACATATAAGGTTAGCATATAAAGAGAGGCAATCATGCTCTTGACCTCCAAATGAAGCCAGAGCTCAGAATTGAGCTGTTGAGTAGCACAGCCCCATTTCCTTGCCTACCACAAGGGTAGTATTTTCTGTGACACCAGGTGAGAAAGGAGGAGGAGGAAGTGACATGACTCAAATGGCATCAACTCTCATTATTCTAAAGAATGCTTAGTACATTTTCCTGAATTATATTTCCTCAAATATTCACAATTGCATCTGGGCCAAATGTCTCAGTTTCTTCTCCAGTTTCTGTCAAAATCCTTGACAGAATAACTCAGGCATAAAAGGCTTCATTGAGTGCATGTTCAAGGGTATAGTTAACCATTGAATAAGACAATGCATAAACAATTTGAAGCTACTGAGCACATCTCATCTGCAATTAGGAAGCACAGAGTAATGAATTCATGCTTGGATAGTCTTCACAATTTTAGATAGTGCAGGATCCCATCCCAGGGAATAGATCCCTCCCATCTCAGTGAAGAGCAATATACCTGTACAGGCAAGCCCTGGATTAACATAACCTAGAGAAGCCCTCATAGGTGTGTCTGAGGTCTGTCTACCAAGTGATTCCTGATCTTGTCAAGTTCACAGTTGATATGAAACATCACAGGCAATTTCCAGAGAAGTCGTTTCCTCCTGTGTCTCCACATACATGATGTTTCAGTTACAAAAAGGACAGCACACTCATCATTACCACTTCAGAAGGGCCTGCCTGCATTTCTTTTGCTTTTCTGAGACAGGGCCTTGCTGTATAGCCCAGGCTGGTCTTTAACTTGCCAGGCACTGTCACACCAGGCCATACATTCTCATAAAATGAGTGACTACATTAAACAGACCCCATTGAGAACAGTTTAGCATAGATTAAGCATTGTTCTAGAAAAACAAATCTATGAAACCCCAGTTGATCATAGAATATTTTCCATGAATTTTCTTCCTACAAGAACAGTTCCAGGGGAGAATAACCCACTACCTGTTGTCTTTTAAGACATTTTGACTAGAGAAATCCAAACCATGGTATGTTATACAGGCACAAATGCCATACTGTGCTGAGGGAATGGCCAACCAATAACTTGGCCAATCCCTGACACTATTAATGATACTCTTATGCTTGCAGACAGGAGCCAAGCATAACTGTCCTCTGAGAAGGTCCATCTAGCAGATGGCTAAAACAGATATAGAAACCCACAGCCGAACATTGAACAGAGCGTGGGGACTCTTATAGAAGAGTTGAAGGAAGGATTGGGGCCCTAATGGAGATGGGAACTCAACACGAAGACCAATAGAATCAACTAACCTGGACCCTTGGGGACTCTAAGAAACTAAGCCACCAACCAGAGAACATACACAATCTGGAACTAGGCCCCTTGCACATATATAGCAGATGCACAGCCTGGTCTTCGTGTGGGTTCCTCAACAACTGGAGAGGGGGCTATCCCTAAAGCTGTTGCCTGTTTGCAAAATACTCTCTGCTAACTGGGCTACCTTGTCTGGCCTCAATGGGAGAAGATAGCCCTATAGAGACTTGATGTGCCAGGGTAGGAGGATACAGGGTTACATACCACCCTCTCAGAGGAGAAGGGGAGAGAGAGGGACTGTGTAAGGGAGGACCGGGACCAGACGCAGCAATAAGAATGTAAAGTGAATAAATTAGATAGATAGATAGATAGATAGATAGATAGATAGATAGATAGATGGATGGATGGATGGATGGATGGATGGAGTCTGTGCACTCTGAGGCTAAAGGAGAGGGCGACCCCTTAAACTCAGCATGGCCCATGTCAAACTCCTGACACCTCACATTATACATTTACTTCTTTTGCAAATTGTCTGTTCTTTAAGTAACATTTATTCTGCTTTTAAGGTAAATTCTCTGTGATTCTCCACTCCTTTATCTCTTTACATATCAGTAAAGTTTACTTAAGCATTTACTAGATTTAGAACTGGGGTATAATTTAGTGATAGAAACGGCTTTTCATTTGTTCTAGTTTGCTTTTTGTTGTTGTGATCACCACGACCAAAAGCAGCTAAAGGATGAAAGGATTTATTCATCTTTTACTTCCAGCTACAATTCTATCTCTGAGGGAAAACAGGTCAGGGTCTCAAACACAACAGGGCAGGAACTGTGGAGGAAAGCTGCTTACTGGCTATTCTACCTGGATTGTGCACAGGTCACTTTCTTATATAACTGAGGACTGTTTTCCCAGGGGAGTCACCAACTGAAGTATGTTGGGCCCTACTATGTCATCCAGCTAAAAGGAAATGCCCATAGACCTACCCACAGCTCAGTGCTGTGGAAACAGTGCCCCAGATGAAACTGCCCAAAACAACTGTGTTGTGTCAAGCAGATAGCTAAAGCCATGGAAGAGAATGTTTGTGAGACACTAGGTCTGGCTGCAATACTGGAAAAGTACTGGAGTCATTGTATTTTCTATGCACACAACTGCTATCCTGATGCATACCCCACTTGCTTAACAGTTTGACTCATGTGATCTTCTGTAAAAAATAATTTTTTAAGTATGATTTTATTGGTCCCTTTGTTCCCAATAATAAGGACTCTGAGACTAGTTAGTTATTATTCAATGCCTCGTCCATAAGCTTTGTCAAAGTCCCTGCTTAGCTTGTAATTAATTCAACCCATTTAAACTTTTCTATGTCTACCATGTGGTTAGTTACTTCTCCTTCAGTCCCAGACCACTTCTTTTTAGGACCTTCTCAGTGACATTTCATAACAAAATGCAGACAGATTCCATACACTGCTTCCTGGCTTAATGTGGAAATTTGGGGTAGAGTTTATTCCTGGTGCCACTACAGGTAAGACATCCAAGACAACATCTATTGTTCAGATCAGGACAGTCTTCCCAGATCAAGAATGTTGTCTTGAGAAGAAAGAATGTCTAGATACTGTCCACATGCTGAAATAGGCAGTGAGGGCCCATGGCAAGGATCTGGAGACTACCATGTTCCTCCCTCAGATTTCAGATGTTACCTTAATTCACCTGTCCTCTTGTGCCAGGAAGTTACATGCCACTGGTGGTACCCCCAGATAGTGTTTTAGAATATGCTCAGGTGAGAACTCAAGAATCTCTGTTTGTCTAATTGCCACTGGACAGAATGTCTTGGCTGTTGGTCACTGTGACACACAGCTCAGTTATAGGCTGATTGTTGTAACCCAAGACAAACTCAAGGTCTTCTCTGCTAAGGAGTTGTCATATTTATCCAGAGCATCTCTTCAAGGTCCCCCTCTTCTACAAGAAAGCAAGCTGTGGTTCTGGCAACACCTGTAGCTTTACCTCTTCCCTCAAGGCTGGAAAGGTTTTGGGGAGCCATGGAATGTGTTGGGATTCCCCAGTAACCCTACTCTGCTGGTAGGATCTCAGGGAGCTGACTTTTGTGAGTTGAAGGTGACTGAAAGAACATTAACTCAGGTTTTCCAGTATCACTGACTCTAGAGTCATCACACTGAACATCTGAGCATCTCTTTACAATGACACAGTTTTTAATCCCTTTAAGCGACATTTCAATGATTCTTCTTGTAGGCAAATAGCCTCTAAAATAAATCTGCCTTTTCTTTTGAGAAAAAGTGTGATGAATGAATGGATCTTTAATTATACTAAAGCATGCAGTGTTTTTTTAAATAACCGTGGTTTTTGGTACACTCATGCTAATGGGATGCCCTTATTACTTAGAGAAGTCTGTCTGCCACAGACAGAGTGGTGGGAACAGTAGGTATCACATCCTTGAACACACTGGCATTTCTTGACCTCTCGTAAATTCTTACTTTTCAGCATCCCCACAAGTCACCTAATTAACTTCTCTGGTGGTCATAGACTCCATGCATATTTAATGTTATTCAAATAAGTTTGGTCAGGCAGGGACGAGCAATGTTCAGCACACAATTAAGGCAATTCGTGTGGCCTCGCTGGGGAGTGGGGCATGGCTGATCTGACCCTTCAGAGAAATACCCTGCTGTCCCTGAGTCCTCCTCCCCTTCCTTCTCTCTATTTCTCCCCTTATTTTTCTTTCCCTTCCATTCTGTCTCATCTCTTCTTCCTCTTCCCCTCTATTTACCTATTTCATATTAGTTAGATTTACATAACAAGTTTGACAGCTGCAAGTTCAAAAGCTGAAATAATCTTCTGAATTAGCACACAGAGCTTGCACCCCATTTGTGACTTGCTATAGCTCAGAGTCTCCACCCCCTTCCATCCTCTTGACCTCTGAAAGCAGAGGTGTAGAATCCAGGTCTCACTCTGTGGGGAGGAATATGAATATAACATAATAGGAATATGAATGGTTTAGCTTCTGTGATCCTGGAAACCAATCACCAAGTGTTTCTTCTGAAAAAATGCCAAGCAACCATTTTGTTTAAAAGGATGCGGCTCACCTAGAGGTGTGAAACATTGCGGTTCTGAAAGACTGCTGCAAATTTAGTGTGATTTGCTGTAGTCACAAGCTCACAGAGGGGCGGGGTTACTGAGTAGTACATTGTCATGTGCTGGAGGGGGTTAGTTCTACCCTACCAGTGTTAACAGAAAATTCACAAGCAGTTGCTAAGGGACTTAAGGTGAGAGGATCAGCAGTCTCACAATTTGATGCCATAAAATCACTTACTATGTGAAGCTGTTGCCTATTTTCTTCTTTGTTTATATGTAAAGAGCCTTCTGATCTTACTGGAAGGTAAATTTGTCTTTCCCAAATAATGCAGATAGCAACAAGGTTAGAATTTGAATTCGGTGTGCTCCGACTTCACTGTTCATAGAGCCTTCTTGCTGTTTCCTGTTTCTTCTCCACCAACCGATGGTTGGTACACTCTGAGTAGTCTCTAGATATCTTTATAAGACACCTCTAACACCTTCCCGCTGAGGTGCCCTTCTAACTAAAATCCTCACCGGTCCAAGCCAAAGGGCATGAAGAGAAAGCTCCTAGAGAGAAGTTTGTGCTGTCTGCCCGCCCTTTCTCCCTCTCTCCTCCCTCCTCCTCTTCTTCCCTCCTTTCCTCTCTTCTCCCTTCCTTCCCTCTATCCCTCTACCTCCTCCTGCCATTCCCCCTTCCCCTCTTTGTTTTGACAAAGCTATCACATCTGCAAAGCTATTGCAAGACTAAAACAGACAAGAAAAACATAAAATTTTGCATGTGGTATGTGTGTGTGTGTGTGTGTGTGTGTGTGTGTGTCTGGTCTGTGTGTGTGTGTCTGTGTTTGTTTGTGTATGTATGTGTTTGTATCTGTGAGAATGTGTGTGTTATGTATGAGTTTATGCCTGTGTGGTACATGTGTATGTGTGTTCCGTGTGTGTGTATGGTGTGTATAAGGTTATGTTTGTGTATGCGTGTATATGTGTATATTGTGTGTGTGGTATGTGTGTATATGTGTGCATATGTGTGTATGTGCATGTGATATGTCTGTGTGTGTATTGTGTCATGGATGTGTGTATATGATTTGTCTGTGTTTATGTCGTGTATGTTTGTATGATGCATGTGTATTGTGTGTATGTGTGTGCATGTGTGTCTATCTGTGTGATATGTGTGTGTTGTGTTTGTATGTATGTGTGATATGTATGTATTGTGTGTATGTCATGGATGTGTGTATATGTATGTGTGTGTATGTATGCAAATCTGGGTATGGTGTGTATATGTGTGTATGTGTGTGTCTGTGTTTATGTGTGTGATGTAGGTGTATTGTGTGCATCATATGTATATATGTGTGTGCGCACACGTGTGTGTGTGTGTGTGTGTGTGTGAAATTGGTGTCAGATGTCTTCCTTGATCACACTCTTCTTTATGTAGTGGCCAGGGTCTCTTGAATTGGGCCAGGTATACTGGGGATTCCCTCTGTGCCTCCTGAGTGCTGTGATTATGGAAGATGGTAGCATCTACCTAGCTTTTATATTGGTTCTGGAGATCAAATTCTGGTCCTAACACTTACATGTCAAGTATTCTATCTTTCCAGCTCTTAAAAGGTTTCAAATAATGGCATATCTAAATTTTCATCATAGTTAGAGGGAAGATGTTTACAGTACTGCCCATGTCACCCCAAATAAATACAGTGATGTAATCCCTTAGCTGGAAGAGACATACCAGCCAGGACAGATTGTTGCTAGGCAAGTGTCAATACTGTCACCCTTAGAAATATTTCTGACAATTCCTAGAGACAGACATGAAACCTGTGTGGTGGCACATGTACAAGAGTGTATTATATTTGTATGTGTATGTATATGTCCAGTGAGTGTATGTCCAGGCATGTCTGCCTGTGTACTTGTCATGTGTGTGTGAAAGTGTGCATATGTATGCACACTCATGTATGTATGCATATGTGTCCATGTGTGCCTGTGTGTGTGTATCTCTGGGTACGAGGTTTTAGACTAGGAGGCATCCTTCATGAAAAATTTCCATTTATAACTCCAAATGTGGAAGAGAGATCTTTATGTAATTTTAGAGACAAGAGAAGAATGGCTGGGCAGGGAGGTGGGGCTTAGCAGCAGACTCCTAAGCCCAACTCCAAAGTGAATCCCTCTGAAAGAACAGCAAAGAATGTTTCCTGTTCTTTCACTGTGTCAAGAATAGTCTCTCATGGGGCCATGGCCCTGACTCTCAGAAAGAAGCCTTTCTCATGAGGGCACTTGCCCTACATTTTAAAACCACTTGTAAAGAGACACCATAGGCACACTCTTTTTCTTTTACTAAGGGGTTGAACATATATATAAAAATTTCAGCCTTTTATAAAATATAATCATTATATATATATATATATATATATATATATATATATCCATTTGCTTGTGTATGATTTACATTGGAAATACTTTGAAATGTTAACAAAACATGTTTTGTTTTGTTTATTTGTTTATTTTAGCTCAGAACTCTGAGGAACCCTGTGATTTTTTAAAATAAAGGCATTTCGTTTTAGGGTTTACTTTATTTTTTTTATATACAAATTATAACCAAGCAGGTGTAGGATTCATTTTTGCTTTGATTGATTGACTCATTCAGTCCCTCCAGACAGATTCATGAACATTCAAGGGAGTGTTGTTTAAGATGAAGCCATCCGTGCATACATCTGCTTGGCAATCCATTTCCCCAAATAGGAAAGACGTGCATGGGCCTTGGGTAGTGTCTGTGCCTGAAGCTGAAGTTAGTTAGCTGAAACTAGGAGAGCAAGTGGGGCCTGAGCTGGAGCCTGCAGTTCTGCTGTCCCAGACCCAGACTGAGAGGAGGAGTCAGGGGACTGGGGAGGGAGTGGCTAGACAGAGGTGCAGCCTCCTTCAAACCAGGAATCTCTCCACCACTCACGGTTCATCCTTTTCCCCTAGACCTTGCACAACATCCCCTACCCCTTTTGGTCTGACCATTGAGTCAAATATGGTGCCTCATACGTCACTATCATCAGCCCCCAAGAGACTCCCTTTCACAAATTTCTTGACACCCTGTTCTTCTCAGTACCCACAGGAAACCAACCTCATTCTATTTCTTCTGGAACTTTTCGTCCTTTCCATGATTGCTGCAAACTCTTGGACTCAGTAGTGAGATGACACAAGGTCCCAGAAAATGTAAGGGACACAGGGCTGGCTTTTATGGAGAAATACGCTTGCATATATATGTGCTTGCATAAAAGCCATAGACAAAAAGGCAGGCAGGGAGGGACTGGCTGGATGTGAGGGAGAAGGAGACAGAGGACTCCAAGGTCCCTGCAAACTGGTCATTCCTACCCCAGCTGGCCAGGTAATACCTATATTTTGTCAGGGCGGCCTTCTTGACATCGATAGCATCTGGCGTGCACACTCCTGCAAACATGTTCACGAAGCACAAAGAGTTAAAAGAAACTGTGGGTGAAATACTAAGCCAGCGTATGAATGGAGAGTGGGAAAGTAAGATTTCACTTTGAAAGGGAATTTTAAATCACACTACATTATCATCTGCTTTAGGGCTCTTTAAAACACACATTGGCAGAGGCACTGAGAAGTATATCCCCATTACGGTAAATTCCACTCAGATCGGGACGGGGATTACCCAAGCAGAGCCAGAGCCCTCGTTCCGTGTGGAGCGCAGAACCTTCGCGGCAGCCTCATTTCCACTAATCTGAGGCTGCTGTGTGATCTTTGATCACACCAAGTATTACAGATGGAAAAGTACTCTTTTCAAATCCCCAACGTGTTTCCAACTGTCAATAAAATCCTTTTTAAGTGTCAAAAGCAATTGCAGTGGTTTACATTCCCCCTGCTAACTGTAGCCGGGCGTCCGGCTCTTCCAAAGAGGAACAACAAACCGAAAGACCTAGGGTCCGAATACTGCCGAGCGCTTTCACCCGCAGTTTGAGGCTTAGAAATCCCTTTCTAAAAATGGCCATTTATGTTAACTGCACTTTAAAGATTAGATGTTTCGCTCAGAAATACTTTATCTGGGAGGCAAAACAACCCCCACTCCATCCTGATTTAAACCAACAAATTATACGTGTTACCCATCTAGCAAGATGCTTAAATTTGCACAGTGATGAAGCATCCCTCGAAAATGCGATAAACATTCTAATATTCAGAAGCATATGAACAAAGGACGCCTTCAGTTCAAAGGTGATCACAGAGAAATTGGATTCTCCCCTATAAATTATACAGGAGGGTGGTTCTAGTAATTGGTGTAATAAAGCACGGGGCATAAAGAGGCACAATTCCCTAAACTAGATAAAATAAGCAATTACTCTTGCTATCAGAGAGGTGACGCTGGTGCTGGCTAGCTGTGTCCAGACCCCGCCATGGAGCCCTGTTGAATTTAAACCTCAGAAGTCATGGGCCTATTATCTTTCTGGGATGAGCATGTGTAATAAGCTTCTCTAATAACAAATGAAGGTGGTGGTGGGGGGGTGTTTCTGGCAAAATGGAAAATGGCGATAAAGTATGTCCAGACGATTAATTCAGAGAAACCCTCCAACACAAGGCACCGACATATGCCCATCTCTTCTGTTGTCCCCTTGGAGATTTTCCTACTAAACGTATGTGCATATTTTTCATGGCCACTGATATTTGAATTGCAGCTTGCTCCCATGCAGAACATGAAACACTTCAAACTGCATAATGCTGACTAAATTATAAAGTCTCCAGTGGCCTGAGGTAGCAATAGCCATAATAATGAGTGTGCTTAAGTGGTTTGTGTGGCTCCCCCCGCCCCCCGAGCTTGAACACCCTGACTTATCAGGATAGTGTATTTTCCCCTCACATAACATTACTGACCACTTTGTAGTAGGAGAAACGCAAAGGTTTGTCTTTGAAAACCCCTGAGGGAGGAGTCACTGAGAAGGGCTGGCTAGTGTTGGGTTGCTTTGTGACTGACTGTATGAGGTCTCTGCCTGGTCTGCATGCATTGTCCTTATTTAAACACAGAAAAATGCAATGATGTTTGCTCATGGAAGTTAAGTCATTTTGGTTGACACCCAGTCACTCTTCAAATTTGAGCACACAGACTAAGTGTTTTCTTGACTCGGAGATGTTTTTGTGTTACTTATGGTTAAATAAGTTAAGGACTAATAAAATGGACAGATTTTTTTTTAAAGTGGAAAAGGTCCTTACTATTTGGTAACCGTAATATTTATTTGCAAATATAAAGATACATTTATTCTTATGCAATCATGCTAATTGGCAGAATTGCATGCCTTTATGGGGTTGTTTGTATCTGTGATAAGAACATTCATATCCCCTATTTCAGCTCCTCTGCGCTATACAAGGTGACCTCAATATACTATCTAATCCAATGTGACCTGTTCTTATTGGCTCTGCCAATAATGGCAGAAAAGTGCAAGATGTGCCAGTGCTGTGTGCAAGAGTCTTTACTCCATTGATACAATCTTGGTCATCCATGATGTGCCAAGCATTGGAGAAATGACGGCCTCTAGCAACAAGGAGCACCATGTATGGAGGGTACGGCCCTTCCTATGGGAGGAAGGGTGTCACAGTTATGAAGATCAGATGAAGAACCAAACTGGAAGGGTGTGGCAGCAATCTGCCATTCCAGAAGGTGTGTCCGCATGCATGAGCATTGTTTGCTTGCCCTCTTATGCCGTGTATGTTTGTGCATGCCTGTTGGTGAACATTTGTGCATGTGTGCTATGTGTGATCATGTTTAAATATGCTCACGCGGCATCATGTGTGCTGTGTGTATGTGTGCATGTATGTTTACTCTATACTCACTCTATATGTGTATGCATACACGTATAATCTATGTGGATAAATTCTCATGTTTGTTTTTGTACTCTGTATATATTATCTGTGTATGCTTGTACTATGTGTGTACACGAGTATGCATGAATGTTCAGGCTTTATTGTGCCTGTACATCATATGAACATATGTTCAAGTTGCATGTGTGAATTGTGTGTGTGTGAAATATGCTCATACTATGTGTGAGCTGTGTATCATATGCATTATAGTATGCCCATACTATATGTGAGCATGTGTGTATCATGTCTGCACATGTGTTCTTGCACTATGTCCATGTATGCACAGTATATGTACACCATATGTATCATGTGTGGATGAAAGCTATGTGTACATGTGTGTGTGCCATGTGAATTATATGTATGCATGCATGTTCATGCCTTATGTGTGTGTACACATGTGTGTATCATGCATGTAGGTATAGTAATGCTGTATGTGTGCATGTGTATCATGTGTGCTCATATGTTCATGCTATAGGCATGCATGTATGTATTGTTTGTACATATATGCTCACTTTTTATGTGTGCATCTGTATATCATGTACACATATGTTCAAGTATGGATGATCATGTGGGTATGCATGCTTACATAATAAATGTGTGTGCTGTGCATGTGTATCAGGTATGCATATTTGTTTCATATGTGTATATGTACATGTATGATGCATGCTCATGGTATGTGTGTATACATGTATGCTTATATGCTCATGGTCTGTGTGCATGTGTGAATGATGTGTATATGCTTGCTTACACTATATGTGTGCTATACACATGTCCATCACATGTGTGCATTTATGCTTATGCTTTGTGTATGTGTGCGCTGTGTTATTGAATGACACTTTGAAAGCCACCCTTTCTTACCACATGCATGTGATTTGGGAGTGAGAAATCCAGTCAATGTTTTCCCTAGTGACATTTCCCTATCCAATACAGCCACAGCAGCCTTGACAGCCTGGAAAATGCCTGAGAGCCCCTGAGCCCAGGAAAGAGGTGCACTCTCCTACTGACATTGCCAAGATTACTGGAGAAGGAAACCAAACCTCAGAAAGCGAGGACCTTGACAGATGCCTGTATTCATTCTGGGCACTAAGGGGACTGGTTGAACCCACAGATCTTTAGCTGCTCAGCCTGGAGATGTCCCCATCGGAGCTGGTTTTCTGATCTGTCACTGGAATTGCCCTAACTGCTACAGTCCTCTCTCATTTGAATCCCAAGAGAACTGAGGCTGTCAGTACATCTCTGTCATTGTCGGCAAAAGATAAGTCTCAGGACACAATGAGAGCAAAATGAGAAAAATAATCTCTCCCAGCCCAAAGGGAGGAGTCAGTTCCGGTCATGATCTAGAAGGTCAAATGAGAGACTTCTGTGTGAGAAATCGTTTGGACAACAGTATGTGACACAAAAAAAAAAAAAATTCCAGGAATTTTTTTAACCATACAGTTCTCCACATAGACTGCCACAAGGATTTTAGAGAGTGGATTCTGCATTTGTTCACCCTTGCAAAGAAAGCCTTCCACTGATGCCTCTGGGAGGTAAGGATGGAATGCATGGGCCATTCCATGACAGGAGGGCAGAACGATTCTTCGATGCTAGGGATTGAGCTGGGGCTGTAAGCCACAGGCAGATCATGTTTGCAGGTTCTCTGTGGTCGTCATTCACTGCTGAGTCAGGCAACTGCTATGTCTAACACTCTGACCTCAGGATCTGACCAGGCAGGTGGAAGAGAGAATGCATGGTAATGAGACGAGAATCACATGATTTACTTGAACAAGTCTCAAAACTAAGGCACGCCCTTGTCAGATGTAGGAGGGCTGAGCAGACGGGCCTTAGGATGGGCTTCGGGAGTGCGGGGAACGAGGAACCCATCCACCCTTTGTAGCCGACGTGCCCTCCGTCTCCTTTGGGATGCCCTAGAACCTAGAAAGGGGACTAGGGAATGTTAGGCTAGTGAAATACCCCCTTAGCTTCCAACTTCTAATCCAGGCCAGTTGTAAAGCCTTTAAGAGGTTTCCTGGATTTGGTCAACTTTAAGATGAATGACTTACACACAAATTCTGCTCTTACTCACCAGGCGGATTCCCTCCTGGAGCTTTTTCATCCTGAGACCCCAGAGGCCCATGTAAGGGCAAGGACGCCCGTTTCAGCCTGACAGAATTGGAAGGCAGTAGAAACTCTAAGAGGCTGCATAGTGAGGTTTTTCATTTCCAGGACCTATAGGCTGGATGAGCACACCAGGTGTTAGGTGTTTCCTCTTTCTGTCACATCATGACCATGAGGTGAACGAGCTTCTCCCTGCTGAGGCAGCTGCCTTGACCTGTTTCTCTGGAACAAGTGCTAACGCAATAGAGTCTATTGATCATGACTGGAAACCTCTGAAACCTTGAACCAAAACAAAAGACCAATCTTCAGTGGGAGATCCTAACAAAAGCTAGTTCACACCCACTTCTCACCCTGATTCTCCTCCTCGGTGACAACATCCTTCATCTTCCTATTCTCTTGTACTTCTCCATTCCTCTCAAACTTCAGGGCGTCTATAACTGTTTTTCCTTGAGTGGGAAAGCCATGGGTGATTTCATAGACTCAATCGTCTCTCAAAGGAAACATTGTCTTCAGGTTGCCAGTACCTGTGCCTGCTGCCACTCTGAATTACTCAAGGCTAGACCCTCTGCAGAGAGGCTACAGCTGTAGCAGCCAATGTGAGAATGTGTGCAAAGTGGGCCCGTGAACATAGACTCGGTGGGGTAATGGGTTTGTATTTAAATTTAAAAGGCAGTCAGCAAATACTCTTCCATATATGGTGGTGTTCCTTGAGTAAACAGAAGCCAGCACTCCGCCCATTATCACCAATTGCCTTAAACATCACACCTACAATCTGAAACTGTAAAGGTGACAACCTTTTATTTTATTTGCATTTATTTACATTTTTAAAAGTCATTTTATTACTTTTAATTATATGTAGAGGTGTATGTTTGTGTCTGCCTGTGGAGGACAGTTGTTGGCTATAGTCTCTTGAGAGCCAACTGATGTGGGTGCTGGTAACTGAACTCTGGTCTTCTGGAAGAGTAGGGAATGCTTGCTCTTAATCTTGGAGCCATCTCTCCAGACCCTATATTTGTTTATGAGGAACCCTTTAGTTACTATCTTGGCAATTTTTTTCTTATCTCTGTTGCTATGCATCTTGCTATGCATATACTTTTTACATGGTGTTGGTTGTCCTCTTACTGATTTGTGGAAATAGTCTGTATTAATGAACTATGAGTGTCTCCCAATCTGTGATCAGGTGGCTGGCTTTATTGCTTAGAACTCTGAACAATACTTCATAGACTCCTCAGTTTTGGTGTTTCAGACTGCTGAGCCTCACTTCAACTTTTTAAAATGCCTTTCTTATGGTGACTGACATAAAAGTAATCACTGAACTGAAATTTAGTCACAGAGCACTGGAATATATATATATATATATATATATATATATATATATTCTCTTTCTATATTTATATACATGTTCTCTTTCTATATTTATATATAGTTTATTTATATATAACTATATACAAATATATATTTGTATATTTGTATATTTGTATATAGTTATATATAATTATATTTTTAAATCTATTTTTATATTATACATTTTATATATTTGTATATATTTTTATTCTTATATATTTTATTTTATTTTATTTTATTTTATTTTATTTTTTTTTTTGGTTTTTTCGAGACAGGGTTTCTCTGTGTAGCCCTGGCTGTCCTGGAACTCACTCTGTAGACCAGGCTGGCCTCGAACTCTCGAACTCAGAGATCCACCTGCCTCTGCCTCCCAAGTGCTGGGATTAAAGGCGTGCACCACCACTGCCCGGCTATATTTTATTTTATATATTTTTATTTTATATATTTATGTACTTTTTATTTTATTTATATGCATCTAATTATATATATATGTAACATATCTACATATGTTACATGTGTTCTATACGTAACATATCTACATATGTTACATATAGAGAGTGATACACAGGTAGATATATAGAAGTATATATATGCATATATATGTATATATATGAGTCTGGAATCACATTTTGTTTTTAAATTCTCTCTGATTGTTAATATAATGCTTATTGATTTTTCTCTAACTTTTCATAATTTCATGATTTTAGCCTATTTCTATATATATTTTAAAAGCTGATAGCACTAATATGCTTTCCTTCTTCTAGGACATTTTTCCAGATATAGTATGTCTTTGTATATAAATTATAGAACGCGCACACACACATAGCTTGATTTGGTGAGAAGTATAGGAAGTGGATACTTTTCACAGATGCACATTGGTTTTTCTGATTTCAAGTCCACCAATAGAACTGTATTGTCTTTTAGTCACATTCTCATGCCTGTTCCAACTTGTTCTTAATCACGTATGTTTCCATTTACATAAGTATTTCTCTTCATCCTTCATACTTCTTACCGCTATAAATTGAATGCTATCATATCAGACTGTTTTGTTGTGTTTCCATAGAAACCTGACCCACTTTACCTGTAGATCTTAATCAACCTGCTTACTAGGTCTTTAACATCTCCTGTCATCCCCACTGTGCTATTCCAGAGAAGCATTAGTTTAAACATCCTTGTAGTTTTAGAAAGCTGGAGTTTCTACAACTTTGCTCAGATGCTCTTAGTAACTGTCCCCTGTGTATGCATGTTGGGTGCTGGCTTCATTAGCTGATGTACTCATTTGCCCAATTTTTCATTAATTTAATTTATTCATATACATCTCTGATTGCCACAGTTGTCTTCTGCAAACTATAATTCATAATTTCCTGGGGAATCATTCCAGGTTTTAGAGTTTAAGCAAACAAAATACTTTTCATCTGCATCTCAGGTTTACACACCATTGCTTTTTAAATGTGTAAAATTGTGCTTCCTTCTCATCCAGTGTCTTTAGAACATTAGGTGGGTTATAGTCACCCTTTATTGTTATTGACTAGGGTCTGAATTCAGTGACTTTGCCTTGTCCATGACCTTGAATCTTTTGTTTTGCTGGAGTCACTGTAAGATAGGCCCTGCAGCAAGCAAGAGCTTACAGTTCTGCAAAGCTTGACTCAGAGAAAACCCACTTATGGGTACAGCAGTCAGGCTCAGCATTTCTAGATATCTCTGATACCTAGAAATCCCTGTGCCAAGGTCAAGAAAGGTTAATGTTTCAGTTTCCTCCATTACATATTTTAAAAATAAATTATTTTTTTTCTAATAAATACGTGTGTGTGTGTCTATGTGCATGTGTGCGTGTGTGCGTGTGTGCGTGTGTGCGTGTGTGTGTGCGTGTGTGCGTGTGTGCGTGTGTGTGTGTGTGTGTGTGTAAACAGGGCTATATCAGTATGCCAAATTCTCTATTTTGGTAGCTACTTTTGCTTATAATGTGCTTCATAATTTCAACTGAAACATCGCAAAGGCTCTGGCCCTCTATTGTAAGCAACACTTCTTACTGTCAGCATGACGTTAACCCTAGCCCTAGCGTAGCTTTAACTGTACTGTAACTTTTCTTGCACAGGGTTTCACCCCTTTCCTTGGAAGACACACTTTGATTCAGCCCTGTTTCTAGTTCCCAGCTTTAATCTTTACCCAAATACAGATCTAAAACATTTGACTACATGCTATGTCATTTCAGGAGACAATTCTTCACACCCTATTTAATTTTCAGCTCCACTATTGCTAGCTTCTAAAGAGAAGGGGCTTTTGTACAATATTTAGCATGTCCTAAAACTTGATAAAAATCTTGTTTTTGAGAATTCTGTTCTATCCATTCGTCGTCAAGGATGACTTGGAGATGTAAAGTTCATTCATTTTGTGGTTTGGTTTTTCTCCTCTTTGAGCTAGAAAAGATCAGAAAGTGACAAGCACGTGGCATTTATTCTCTGCTTTCTGTGTGCTGAGACTCCACCCAGGGCAGAAAGCCAGAAATGTTGTTAGAGAGAATTAAATTTTCACATGTGTAGTTTATACAAATTAGAGGAATCTTAATTCACTAAAATGAATTTTCCCATTATGAAGCACACTGAATGGGCCCTCCTGTCTACAAATGAAGTGAAAAAGGCATCACATGTCTCCATGCATCCATCACTTACCACATGTGAAGACAGCCTGCATATCAGCCTGTCGCTCAGCTGCACACAAAACATCTAGTCAGTCTGACGGTGGAGTATGACGTGATATTTTGGTTCATTTACAATGAAAACTAATTTTTTCAAACCCTGCATTATAATTTCTAGGAGTATATGCATTCAACTCAGACACCAGTAGACAAATGCATGCGTTTAAACCCTGGCTTAAATAGATATACACTGGGTGTTCTTCAGTCACTAAAAATAAAAGCACCATTTTCATCAAACAGGTGGAATTGGATGACATCATTTTAAGAGAAGTGAGACAGACATAGAGATACAAGTTCCATGTGCTCTGTCATATGGATGTCAAAATTGCTGGTGATGAAGACATAGACATGTGAGCTGCCCTGATTGGATAAGTATATACTGATGTATATCATGTATATCAATCCATGTATTGATATATCCCACTGTACCTCATGAATATATAAAAATCATTAAATGTTAAAAGCTTTTAAACTACCAAGCTAATTTGGTAGTTGCAAAAAATGTACAAGAATTAATGTCTGAAAATCTGTTAAATTAAACTACTGATCAGTAAAAAGAACCCCTCACATGCCGGTGCATAAGTTTTAGAATTCTCCTGTGCACAGGCATGCGTGTGACTACTATATCATTAAAACAACTGGCACAGCTAAATAAATGTTGGGACTTCTATTTTCAATCCTGTACAAGAGATATTGTTCTAGCATGTAACCAACTATTGGCCAAAGAACCTGTTTGGTAGCCAAACCTTCTATTTCCTTTTTTAACCTGTCCAGACTTTGGTTGGCAGTTCTTGCTCAACCCAAGGTGGAGTGCTCACAGCAACATATGTGACTGGTGGTAGAGCAAGCACCCTTTGAGCCAGTTGTTCTGTTTCAAATTGTCATACTGGCTGGGATGCCTCTTGCATTTATTAGATAACTCTTCAAGGTAAAACATTCACAGGTGGTAAAATAGTGGCTGCCTTATCTGCATGACATGAAATCTATTAGATAATTTCAAATTATTTAGGGTCACTTTCTTAGTAAACATAGCAGGCCATCACTAGGTTGCAGTGGAGACATTTCCTCGTATGCATTTTTCTGCACATTTTAGGAGTAGCTTTGCATGACTCTTGGACATAAATTTGTTCTATGTGGTCATACCTGGACTGGACTAAAGTTGGCCACACACTGTGTTGCTACACCATGAATGCAGAATAAATGATGGTTGAGATTCCATCTTCCTGGACTAATCTTATGATCATAGGATAGTTGAGTATCTTCTATTAGAGATTGCCATCTGACCTTGAATAGTGTGGTCCCACATGCCAGTTCATCAATGAATATCAATAAAACTTGTCCACGAGATTCATCTTTGAGATTCAAATACACATAATCAGAAGTTCTCCTCATGGGTCTCACTGAGTCTTTACAGATGATGTCCACACATCCTTATGAAGATCTGGTACACATGTCACATGAAACAAGATAGCTTATACTTTTAGCTGTGAGTGTTAATACAAGGCATGACGCCATGACTCCTGTTCTAGAGTTGTCCATCAATGGGAGGGAATGTCACAATGCTCTATGAATGGGAAGGCATCAATAGCACCAGTAGGGTAAGCAGGTTGGGATATATTTTCAGAGATGCCTCAACTGTGGTAACTCATGAATGCTGTCTTCATGTGACATGGGTTAGGGTATTTTTCTGATGTTTTTAAAATTATATTGGACCCACCACGGGTAAGGCCTTTTACATCTCTACTCTTCGTGTCATTGTTCCATAAACTAGGTCATAGAAACAGTGTTTACATTTACACCAAAACCATCCTTCACCTGACCTACTAATCATGACTTTTAAATTTTGTAAAGAAAAGTAAAATGTTTTATTAAATGATTGTTTCATGGACAATAAAGGGATCAAGAGGAAAGCTAAAGAGACAGACTGACTCTGGTTAAGGATGCTGATAAAATATCAGAATGTCTGGGTGAAGGAGTGGTCTCTGCAGCTCATATCCATACATGCTCCATATTACCACTAGATCATACTGTCCTCTAGAGTGTGGCTTACATCATCTTACACTTTATAAACCGAACAAGATATACAATGTGCTAAGACTTTACGGCCTTGTTATGACAGCTAATTTCATGTGCTCTGACACAGCATCTGAGCTCACGTATGGCTGTTCATTCATTTCCACCCCGCTACTGACACTGTAAATTGAGGACCTCTGGAAATTCCCATTGTAATAGCTGACAAACACCCCTGCCACCCACAGGAATGAAAGTTGTAAGTCACTGAGCTTCGATGAAGAAAGTTAGAGAGAACTTAGGGTCATGTGTCTTCTTAATGACACTGTGGCAGGCATCTTGCATGAGTTTACTATGACAGTCTACCAGAGGACTCAAAGGACACCTAATGAATCAACGTTAGTATTGGTTGAGTTGACAAGAGGCCTGACAGATGAGAAACTGTCAACAGGCAGCCCTCTACACAGCTGCCCCTGTGACTGAAGCCTCACCCTTGATTTCTCCTTTTCCATGATTCTTTTAGTATATCATACTCAGGTGACATGCAGACTTTCCTAAAGTGTCACAGGACACCTAATATGAACAAACTGGCCTTTTATGGAAGCTGACCAGTCAGACAAAAAAAATCCTTCGAGCCAAATTTCTCCTGCAAGGGGTATCAATAGTTAAGTTGACGTTCGTACACAGAAGTAGATTTGTAAGGTTGTAGATGGAGCTGCACCAGATTAAAATGTAAACCTGAAGGCAAAAATACCAGTTTTGAATATCATTTGTTTCGGGGAATCTAGAGTTAGCGCATGGCCTGTTCACCAGAATTTGAGTAACTATTTTTAAATGTTTACGTTTCTCACTCATCATGTTAAGACTTTTGCGTTTCTTGGGTTATATTCTGAATGTCCTTAGAAATGAAAGATTTTAGGTGGATTAATTACAGAACCAATCACACTGTGTACCTGTCGACAGATATGCTTCCATTTAGGTTGACTGTAAAACCTGAAATATTTATATCATGTTAAAGAGGGTAATAACATGTCAATCTTCCAGATTTTCCCCCACCAACTCCTGTCAGGGTTTCTTACTGAGTTTTACATCTGTGGGCTTGAAGTGACTCCAGAGAGATTAATCCACAAATTTTTACTTTGAAGCCAACTTCTCTGGAAGGTTACAAGCACTGAGGTACTTTCCTCTTTATTCATTTTGGGGCCAAATTTCTAATTACACTGGTAACACATGCGGTAGAGATATTGATGATGCCAGAAAGAATATTTTGAAGGCTTTATCTTAGATAAAAGCACTCTTCAACTATTCATTTTTAACCACTTCTGTGACAGTCATAATTGTGATGGCTGTTGGTTTATCTAAGGCAATTTTATAAATAACTGAATGAAAATAAATCAGAGAGAAAGGCCACATGCATGATGAAGAGGATCATGTGCTTTGCTCTCCTAGAGTTTCTGCCCATTTACTATGTGAAACTTTCTCACATGGATCACTTGGGCATGCTTGTTTAAGTTCCCTTCTGAAAATGTTTCAAAAGCACACAGCCTAGATGTGGCTTCATCAAAGAACCTCCAAAACCCATTATAGTTTCATCACTGTCTTGTGAGGTGGGGTGGGTGTACTCAGAGACTACAGATCACTGAGTGCTGGGTGGTGAGAGTGGCAGTGGCTGCCTCCTAGATTTCTCTGTTTCCAGAGGGGAGGATGAATCTGGAAAGCTGTTAACCAGGGAGATAGTAAAGTTTGCTGGGTTCATTCATTTATATTTTTATAAAAAGAAACAGCAACCTGTATTTAAAGGTTGAGATTGTAAAGGGGACCTGTTATGAGCATGGCTGAATAGTCAATGTGGAAAATAAAAACGTATTTGCTGTCCAAATCACACATACTGTAAGCCTGCAGAGTTCTGATAGCATGAAACTGAAGAAAATTTACAAAATATATGAGAACTTTTATAGGAAAGTTGTGTAAAAATGTGGAAAATATGTATGACTCTGAGGACATTAAAGCAACCATGTTTGAGAGATGTGACTTACAGGCTGGCTACCATAACAGCCTTTATCTTAAGAGTATCCTCAATGATGTCCTGAGTGATATTTTCACATCTATTTCCAACAGGAACATAGTTGAAGGAATTTAAATGAAATTTCATATGTACCTCGATAGATTTTCTTCTGTACTTTTCTATTTCTCTCCTTAAATTCCTGAAGAAATATTTCAATGAAGAGAGAGAGGGAGAGAGAGAGAGAGAGAGAGAGAGAGAGAGAGAGAGAGAGAGAGAGAGACGCATCTTGATTATGAGTTAATGCAGATATCATTTTGTGATTTGGAAGAAACAAGGGAATATACAGTGTCAATAAAAGTATTGAGAGGATGGAGGGAAGGAAAGAAAGAAGAGGTAGCTGATGGTGGTGTTGATAATGGTGATGATGTTGATGACAGTGTTAGTGATGGTGATTACAATGGTGATAGTGTTAATTATAGTGATGATGGTGGGAAGATGGTGATGATTGTGGGGATAGTGGGGATGACGGTGAGGATGGTGGGCATGATGATGGTGGTGGGAATGATGGTGATGATGGTAGGGATGATAGTGATGATGATGATGATGGTAGGGATGGTGGGGATGATGGTGGGGATGGTGGGGATGATGGTGATGATGGTGGGGATGACAGTGACGATGGTGGGGATGATGGTGATGATGGTGGGGATGGTGGGGATGATGGTGAGGATGATGGGGATGATGTTGAGGATGACAGCAATGATGCTGGGGATGATGGTGGGGATGACAGTGACGATGGTGAGGATGATGGTGGTGATAGTGGGGATGATGTTGGGGATGGTGGGGATGATGGTGATGATTGTGATGATGGTGGGCATGGTGGTGACCATGGTGATGATGGAGGTATTGCTGATATTGGTGCTGTTGGTTGTTGTGGTGATGATGATGGTGATGATGATGGTGGTGATGATGATGATGATGACTTCAGAGTCAAATGAAGTAGATTCAAATGAAAAGAAAATCATCTGATGACAAGATAAGACATTAAAAACCGACAATCCTGAAGTCAAGGAGTTTGTATTCTTTGCTATGATTTATAATTATTTAATAAGATATCTCTGGTTTCCTATCATAAACTACCTAAGATGAGCACACAGATCACAGAGACTTATGTACCCCTCCTACAGGCCTGTAGTATATTCATTCATGTAGATACACTTGGCTGAGAATATGTTTCACAGTGTACACTTGTTCCACCTATTTATTTTATTGAACCAAAAGGATAAATTTTTCAATGAGAATGGATGTTATCAAAAAGTAAAAATACACAGAGCAATCTAAGTTTTTTCCTTATTGTACAGAAAGCAAGGTGGCCATAGCATGGGCGATACAGGTAACTTTTATCCTGTTCTTGATTGCATAATTAAATTATTTATTGTCTCCCAACTTCTCCACGTATTATGGGTATGAACTAACCAGCTCCTGTAAACTTTCCAATCCATGAATACCTCCTAATTTGTTTTAGAAAAATTAAATGAATTTTACTCAGAAGTTACTGTGTTTTACTTTTTGATTCTCTTCAACAAGAACATCAGTTGTCAAACTTGGCTTCTCTTTCCATGTACTTAGGAAGCTAAGGCAGGAGGATCATGAGTTCAAAGCTAGTCTGGGCAACTTAGTCAGATGTCGTCTGAAAACGGAAAGTAAAGAGACAGCCAGGAGCACAGCTCAAGAGCAGAGCACTCTACTGTAATGTGCATGCCCTGTGTTTAAATTCTGATGGTTCAAAAAGAAGAAAGAAAAAGCAGAGGGAAGAATGGAAGTGAAAGAGGGAGGAAGGGGAAGGGAGGGAAGGAAGAGAGAGAGATGGGAATGAGGCAGAGAGGAAGAAAGGGGAAATCATATTTACTTCATGTTTCACACATGTTATTTATCCTAACTCTGGAGATTTCTCCTTTCCATTTGGCACCTGACTCCTTAAGCCCCATGTTGATGACCTGACTGACTTTCCAGATGATGATTTTGTTCATGTCTCATCCAAACCCCACATCTACTCCGGAGTGTGTCATTCACTTCAGCTCTTAGGGTCTCTCAATTCCTTCATCCTTTATGTCTCTGAGATGTTTTTCCAGGCAGGAACCAAAAGTTTACAGATTTTTCCCTCTTCAATTAAATTATGTACATAGATTTGCTTTTTAGAGACCTAGCTATTATTTTTCAGCTAATTCCTTCCTTTTACACTCAGAAATTCTAAAACATTTTTAGCAAAGGGCATGGAACACCTCCCTGTAACTCCAGCACACAGGGCTTGGCAGGCTGAGGCAGGGAGATTGTTTGAAGCCAGCCTTGTCTACATATTGAGTAGGCCCCTGTGTGCTAGAGTTAGAACTTGTCTAATGAAAGACAAAGAAAGGAAATAAAGACACACGGGGGGAGAGAGGAAGAGAAGGAAGAAGAGAGGGAGGTAGAGAACGAGGGAGAGAGGAGGAGGGGAAGAGAGGGAGGGAGAAAAGGAGGGAGAAAAGAGGGAAGGAGAGAGGGAATAAGGGAGAGAGAAAGGGAGGGAGAGAGAAGAAAGAAAGGGAGAGAGAGGGAATGTGGAGGTAGGTAGGTAGGACGGGAGGGAAGGAGGGAGGGGAGTTTCTTATTCTTTTTCCATTACTATTTATCTCACTGTGAATTGATTTCACTGAGAAGTCTTAGGGTTCGTCCCGAGCTCTGAGTCTTGTTGCCCACAAGTGATTTTATTTGACATCTTACACATGTCCCATATATTGAATCAGTTCTGTTTAAGTTTATATAGAACATTATTGGTTAATTTGTTTATTGATACAGTATGTTTATGAATCTATGTATGCAAACCTCTCATCTCTTTGTCTTTATTTGTTGGACAGGCAATCCCTCGTTTCCTTTCCTGTCTGTCTAAGCTGGCTGGGCGTGTCTCTGTGATCCTGTTAATGGGCTTTTGGCCCAGATTCCTTTATTCATTTGTCTCTCCTGTGATTCACAGTTTTGATGGTTGCTGCATATCAAAAACTTTTTTTGAAATGTTGAACATACTGATTCTTCTTGCCTTTTTTTTTTCTTTATCAAAAATTTTCATTTGCTCTAGATCTCTGCCTTTTGTTATACAGGACAAGATCATCTCACTGACTAAAATTAAAAATCCTTAATCAATTTTGATAGCTATTACATTAAACCTAAACACAAGGCATGGCATGATATGTGGCATTACCAGGGCATGGTATGTGGCATTGGCAGAGTGTGGTGTGTGGGTATAGGCAGGGTGGGGTGTTGGCGTCTTGGTAACCCTAAGTTGTCATGTTTTATGTACAGAATTTTACTTTGCTTTGCATCAGTGTTTTTTGTTCATCTATTTTGGTACATGGAGATTTTAAATGCTTTTTTGATTTAAATCTAGCATTTTGCTGTGCTTACTTTCCAAAATTTATTTTGCAAAGTGGGAGGAGTTAGCAGTGAATAACGACTTGGCCTGAGTTACACAGCTCATGGGACATGAAGGCCACACTCAGCCAGGAAAGCCTGCCATCCTTCCCTGGTTTACCCTGCTATCCCTGTGATGTCCCTTAGAAAGCACTGCTTAGCAGCGCCACTCTATGTTGGTGAGGAATGCAGGAGTTAGCAAACCACACCACAGTCTACATAGCACATGGTGACAGAGTTGAGACCCTGAATAGGATCTCCTTTGGAGTAGCCCAGGCTTCATGCCCACATTATTTTTTCTTTTTTAAAATAACATCACTGTTTCATTATGTCTTGTAAACTCCCCAAACAGAAGGCCCCATGCTCTCCCACCAACCTTCACCTGTGTTAGTAGCACTGTGGTGATTACAAGAGGAGAGGGTAGCTTCATGGACTTGGGAAGAAGGGTCTCACTCCATAACTATTCTGTCTGGATTCAGAGACACTGGAAGCAGAGTCTCATAACTGTTGTACTCCAGGCCTACAGTCCTTCTGTGTTAAAAGACACTCAGGGGATTCCCACATCTGTCTACAGTCATCTCACTCAGCAATACCTCCTGAAAGGGTTTTTGGCAGGCCGTATCCTGTTATCTAGGAAGATGAAAATCTGCAGTATTCCGAATCATCCTTTTTGCCTTCAGTAGAAACGATATCCTATTAGTCTGAGGTTAGTCTTCACTTCCTGGGAGTTACAAGAGATTATTGCGCAGTGTGCAGTGTGTGTGTGTGTGTGTGTGTGTGTGTGTACAGGTTAGAACTGTGCAGTGTGTGCATGTGTACATGGGTTAGACTGTGCAGTGTGTGCATGTGTACATGGGTTAGACTGTGCAGTGTGTGTGTGCACACAGGTTAGAACTGTGCAGTGTGTGCCTGTGCACATGGGTTAGACTGTGCAGTGTGTGCCTGTGCACATGGGTTAGACTGTGCAGTGTGTGCCTGTGCACATGGGTTAGAACTGCACTGTGTGCGTGTGCACATGGGTTAGACTGTGCAGTGTGTGCGTGTGCACATGGGTTAGACTGTCCAATGTGTGCACGTGCACATGGGTTAGACTGTGCAGTGTGCATGTGCACATGGATTGGAACTGTGCACTGTGTGTATATGCATACAGGTTATATTTGTGCTTGATTTGTGTCACATTTGTTTTTATTCTAATTTTTTTATCATTATTACACCACCTCTAGTCTTTCCTTATGGACATGAAACCTGACCCTCATAGCTATAATTAGTAATATCCAATGGGAAAACCACACAGTCTATCAGCGTCCACCACAATAAACCTTTCTAGAAGCTGATGGACTCCACTGAGTCTCTTCTCATTACACCAAGTATCTTCATAAACTGATGTGACAAGCTGTGTGACCACACAATTCATCAACTTCAAAACCAGGTTTGGATAGTAGCTAGTAGCTCACAGCAATGTGCACCATATTACAGTGGGCAAGGAGAGGAAGATCACATGATTTCATAAATAGTCAAACACTTTGATATACCCACCCATAAACACTGCCTACAGATCACCTCCTACCTGAGTAAGGAAACAAGAAATAAAAGCTGTGAGTACCACACAGGAGGCAGGATCAAGGAAACATTGTGGATAAAGATTAAATTTCCTATGGACGTTAGGGAGAAGGGAATCTCTCTCTCTCTCTCTCTCTCTCTCTCTCTCTCTCTCTCTCTCTCT
>NW_021605262.1:2308200-2332355 GCF_004785775.1 Grammomys surdaster | reverse complement strand
TCTCTCTCTCTCTCTCTCTCTCTCTCTCTCTCTCTCTCTCTCTCTCTCTCTCTCAATTTAAGCCAATAGAGAGATTTTCATTATAGGGAAGAATGAGAAGCTGAAGCACCTTCACGTCTTTCTTGTGAGCCTCTGAAGTCTCTCCTGTGGAGGGAAATGATGTCCAAATGGAGAAGACAGATAATATTCATGCTAATGCTTATATTCTGAAACAGGGTTGTTGGTATTTTGGAGAGACAAATTGGATTTTGGCATTTTTCTCTTTGATACTCAAAATTAATACAATAATAAATTAATAATTATAGCATTAAGAGATATTATTTACATTATATATGCTTAATGTGACTGTATCTAATGAGGCAATATTAAGGATTATATGCAGTTTACAGGTAAGATGCAACTAAAATGAAAATGGTTTTCATGGGTATCTCATTATCACAAGAGCTAGCTGCACACCAGTCTCCCACAAAGTCTCATTACTTACTAAATTGATTTTCAGGTGCACAAAAGGTCATCGTGTTTTTGCTAAGAGAGATACTTAAGAGGTCAGATTCATCGAGTCCTCAGGAGTACTGGGAAGGTGGAAAGTTTGGAACAGCAAGTGATTATCAGCTATGACCTTGGATGAGTTTTTTCTGCAGAGAAGCTCAGCTCTTACTTAATGAATGTTTTTTTGATGTGGAAGTCAATATAGAAAAGTCTTAGACATCAGACACGGGAGAAGGTAGAAAAGAAGGAAACCAGGGCATATCCATGGACTTCTGGTCCACAGTGATTCAAGTGGTCCTATCTCCTCTAGCTAGTTCATCTAGAACCTGAATTACCCAGGGAGCTCCCTGGGTGATGTGGCACTAAGAATGCAGACCCTGGAAGTGTACTCAGTGCACATGCCTCATCTGCCTTGTCCCTGTGCTCTGTGGGACATAGGCTGATTATGTCTTTGACTTCTAGTCCTGTGTCTTATGAGTGTCCCCTTGAGATTTCAGTTGCCCCTGCATAGTTCCCTGGAGGTTGTCTGCTTTTGGGCACATCTCCAGCCCTACCACTTCTCTTGCTACAAGCATCCTCGAGGCTCTCTGTCACTGTCCTCACAATTGTGCCCCACCCCAGCTCTGCCACCTAGATAGCCATCATGTCAGTGAACTACCCCTTCTTTGCCATCATGAATTATTTTGCTGCCTCTTCATTCCCTAAGCAAAGCTCTGTTCCTTGTTCCCCATGCCCTCCAGGTTATTTGCCTGGCTTCACCTATGGTATCTGTTTCTTGACATCTCTGACATTGTATATTGTTGCTCTTGATGGGGAAAGGCATAACAACTTTATCAAAAAAGTCACATTTTCTGCCATTTTTTCAGTCTAAAGAAACGATAGCCAACTTTTTCTCTAGGTTGTTGTCTCATGGTACTGAGCTATCTACTGGCTTTACCTGACTTCAGGAACTGGTGTCAAGACACCCAAAATAATCCCTTGATGCTCAGGGCTGCTACCTTAAAAGAATCCTTGAACTTTACCCTAAATGGAATAGTCTACCTTGCCGGTTGGGATTTTTGTATTTCCATAGATAATTCCTGCCATTAAAGACAAATTTGTAAGTTTTCCATTTAAGACTTAAAAAGTTTTAAACACAGATGTGAATTTTCTCAGTTCCAGAATGAAGACCAACAAGACAATCACTCTTCTGCTCACACTCCCATGCTGGGGTGGGCAAGGAACAAGGACGCACTCATCATTTCTTTGGGAAAAGCCTACAGAAGTGTTGCAGAGGGCAGAGTGAGCCACATGACCATTGTCCTAGTCAAAACTCATGGGCACTAAGTACCAACAACTCAGTAGACAGACCTTTCACTATGTCAGTATTCACCTTCAGCTGTTGTAGCATCCTACAGGAAGAAAATCAGAAGCTCCTTGAGAGGGGATTACAAGTCAATATACATGACTTAAAGCATCAGTGGTCCCCTTAGAAAGAGAACACAAGGGCTCGGGGGAGATGGCTCCATCATAAAGTGTCCATGGGACAAGCATTAGGACCTGAGTTCAGAACCACAGAAACCAGATAAGAAGCCAGAATAGTGAGCCCATGCCTGTAAGAGTTAACGGTGGAGAGATCTTAATCTTTTAAACTCATCTGCCAGCTAGTCTAGCTAAATTGAAGAGATTGAGGTTAACCTAGAGAAACCTCTGGCCTTCACGAATGCATTCACAGAGCTAGATACCAACAAATTCATAGATCACACACACATACACACACACACACACACACACGGGAAGGGAGAGCGAAGACAAGAAGAGAGGAGAGAGAGATAGAGAGAGAGATAGAGAGAGAGAGAGAGAGAGAGAGAGAGAGAGAGAGATTGTTTTAAGGAATGATTCTAGATGTGCCCCTCAGTCAAAGCCAGGAGATAGTGGAGACTGAAATCAAGTTCGTATATGAAAGAGTTAAAAAGAACAAAACAGTTTCAGAACTGAAATGCACAACACCAGGACTGAGTGTTTAGAGCCAGACAGGAACACTGGGATAACCCAGTGAGACACGGGGGAAATAAGTGTTTAAAGGATAAACTAGATATTGTGAGTGCAGTGATTATTTGTAGTCAATCAAGGTAAATCCAACCTCCTTACTCTGCTGATGATATATCAAGCTGTAAGAGGTTCTGCACTATGGCACCCACTCACAAAAGGGGATCGCCACAGACCTTGAGTTAAGTATCTCAACCACGTCTGACAATGAGAGAGGAGGGAAGAATTTATGGATCCCACACGTCCTGTAATTCCAATGCTATTGAAACTGGGCTCCATAAAAGAGAAAGAATCATGTGTCGTATCATATTTCCCTTTTGGAAGTCAGAATAATAACAACACAAAACTTATCAAACATGAACATACACACACACACAACAGCTGCCAGAAGAACCCCCTCCACTATTCAAGTAAAATCTCTAATACCACAACAAAATGAATTAGTGTATGCTTCAAATATTATTAAATGAAACAGTAAGGTTCATGGATATGAAAACTCAATAATGTATCTATTAACTGATGGATTATAGGTTGATGCTGACAAAAAATATAAATCACAGTTGATGATAATATGGTACTCAGTGAAATTTAGTGTCGATTTATGACTAAATAAAATGATCTTAAAACAAACATAAAAGTATTTTCTAAAACACAATTGTGCAGTCAGATGAGCAGGCTATTTTTGAATGTTTGAGACATGTTTTCTGTTTTTCCAATCCCACAATTTGCCCTGGTATCCCAGAACCCAGAAAATGAGGAACAATAAGATCACACATTCAAACATAATACAGCAGGAATGTTGAACATTGGAGACTCAGGAGATTTGCAAGAACCAGCCTCATTTCAACTGAGCAAGGTTCACACCAGGTCACCTCAAGGAAGCAGACACATGAGAGAATAGAGATAGTAATTGAAATGTGACTCAGCGTTCTCCTGCCCCTAACTCACCGGAACCAGATGCTGAATGACAGGAAGCCCAGACTCTGATATGACTCTTAGGGTATGAAAGAATAGATCCTCACTTCCTGCCAGGATCTTGACCAGAAACAATCCTAGGAGGTGTTACATGCATGGGGACCAATGGCAATGAATGGAAAATGCTAACAGATGAACATGGCACGGATTGTGTCATAGGTCCCATCTATCCCTTCCATATATCAGTGAACTCAATCAACTGCTCCTATTGCTCTAAGGAGGATGACAGAGCAAAGATCAGCAAAGGAAAACTGCTGACACTGGGGAATCAGCACACATGTTCAGAACTTGGTATGTATCAGCATACTTGCTCGGAACCTGATGTGTATCAGCACACAAGATCAGAACTCAATGTGTATCAGAGCACACTCTCAGAACCTGATGTGTATCAGCACACATGGGCCACAGAATCATGGGACTCATGGGGGCTCACAAAGAATAGGGGGCCTGTCTGACATATGCCCTCTGCATGCATGCTATAGCTGAGTAACAGAGTGTTCTTGTTGGATTCCTTACTGTGGGAATGGCAGATGTCTCTGACAATGCTTGTTTGTGGGACCCTTTCCCTCCTACTGGATTGCCTTTACCCAGCCGTGTTGTGATGTTATATGCCTGGTCTTATAGTCGTTTGTTTGATGTCTCTGGAATGCCTGATCTTTTCTAAGAAGAGGCAGAGTAGTTGGTTGGTGGGTGAGAGAGAGCTTACAGCTTGATGTGTACCAGAAACCAACAACAACAACAACAAAAAATTGTGGTGGTTTGAACATGCTTGCTCCAGGGAATGGCACTATTAACAGGTGGTCTTGTTGAAATAGGTGTAGCCTTGTTGAAGGAAGTGTGTCACTGTGGGGTTAGGCCTTTCAACAGTCCTCCTACCCACATAAAAGCCAGTCTTCTCCTGTTTGACTTCAGATCAAGATGTAGAACTGTCAGCTACTCCAGTGCCATGCCTGCCTGGATGCTGACCTTGATGATAATGGACTAAATCTCTGAATCTGTGAGCCAGCCCCAATTAAATGTTCTGTATAACAGTTGCCTTAGTCATGGTGTCTCTTCACAGCAATGGAAACCCTAACTAAGACAGTTTTTTACACAGACTAATTTAACCTCAGCAGGAAGATGGAGTGGATGCATGTCACACCCATTTCACAGGTTCCTGACTTCTACTGTGGCACAGTCATCATAATTTTTGCTGGCCCAATCCTCCCTTGGTCTGTTCTGTACATATATTTGCCTTCTGCTTCCAATTTCTAAAAACTGATACCTGCTGTCACATCTTAACTTTGTAACCTCCCTGGTGTCTGTTTTTTACTTCAGTATGTGTGGTAGATATGTTTTGTGCATGATCCACAAACACACAATAATCAAAGTAAGGCTTAAGAACCATCGACTGGTTGTCTAGACTAAATGTCTAGAGCAGGGGCCATTTTCCATCCTGATATTTTGCCACTATGGAATCACTATGAGATATCTTCCTCCAGGGATACCAGCCTATTATGCACACCAAACAAATATATATGTGTTAACAAGTCTGAAACAGAAACAGCAGCTTTCTCTACTTTATGATCAAGGAGCTGCTGGCCATGACTTCATAGTGTTTTACACCCAATATGATGTTAACCCTTAAAAGGGCTTCCAAACCACCCCACAGAAACACATCACATGCAATTATACAATAGGGTTCTAATTTTGTGCAATAATTTGGAGAAAAATAACTTTAGCAATATGAAGACATAATATGAAGACATGAACTATTCCACATAATATTCATGGTATGGATGATCTGACAAGAAGAGAAGAATGTTGTCTCTTGAGCCATTTCTTCTGGAAGCCATCAGGTATTTAAAATGCACCAATCTAGACACAAAGAGTTTTAGGTAAAGTAACATGTTTTCTTGATAGTTCTCAACTAATAAGCTCTTGCTTACTAGTTTCCCTAATGCAGAAAGAAAGAAAGAAAGGAAGGAAGGAAGGAAGGAAGGAAGGAAGGAAGGAAGGAAGGAAGGAAGAAAGAAAGAAGCAAGAGAGATAAAGAAAGAAGAAAGAAAGAAAGAAAGAAAGAAAGAAAGAAAGAAAGAAAGAAAGAAAGAACAAAGAAAGAAAGGAGGGAGGGAGGGAGGGAGGGAGGGAGGAAGGAAGGAAGGAAGGAAGGAAGGAAGGAAGGAAGGAAGGAAGGAAGTGGGAAGGAAAGAAGGAAAGAAAGAGGGAAAGGAAGAAAAGAGAAAGTCATGTCTATCCCCAAATGACGTTTGGTTTGTTAAGTCTTTAGAAATTATGATGTCAAGGACCCTGAGACTATAAAACAAACCATGAAATTGTGGCCTCTGAGGTGGTAGTTTCTTGTTTGTATCAGTTCAGAAAACCAGGCTTTCTTACATGTAACAGGACAGGGCTGTCTAATCTCTCCATGTCTATTCAACATAGCACTTGAAGTTCTAGCTAGAACAATAAGACAACTAAAGAAGATCAAGGAGATACAAGTTAGAAAGAAAAAAGTAAAAGTATCTCTATTCACAGATATACTATACTTACTTGACCCCAAAAATCTGCCAGAGAACTCCTACAGCTGATAAACATACCTTCAGCAAAGTGGCTGGATTCAAAATTAACTAAAAAAAAATCAGTAGCCTTCCTATATGCAAGTGATAAATGGTCAGAGAAATAGCAATGAATAATATAAAATATCTTGGTGTAATTCTAACCAACAAGGGAAAGACTTATATGAAAATTGATTGCTTCAAGTCTCTGAAGAAAGAAATTGAGGAAGATATCAGAAGATGAAAATACGTCCCATGCTCATGGATTGGTAAAATTAACATAGTAAAAATGGTCATCTTACCAAAGGTAATCTACATTATCAATACACTTCCCATAAAAATCCCAACACAATTCTTTACAGACCTCGAAAGAGTAATTCTCAACTTCATATGGGAAAACAAAAAACCCAGGATAGCTAACACAATCCTGAACAATGAAAGAACTTCTCGGGTATCACCATCCCAGACTTCAAGTTGTACTACAGAGCAATAGTGATAAAAACCCCAGCATGATGTTAGTATAGAAACAGACAAGTTGATCAATAGAATAGAAGACCTTAAAATAAACCCACGTACCTATAAACATTTGATATTTGACAAAGAATCAAAACCACACAAAAGAATGCAAATAGGTCCATATCTATCACCCTGCATAAAAATGAAGTTGATGTGGATCAAAGGCCTCAACATAAAACCTGAAACACTAAATCTAATAGAAGAAAACTGGGGAACCGCCTTGAGTACATTGCACAGGAGACAAATTCCTGAACAGAACATCAACAGCTCAGGCTCTAAGATCAACAATTAATAAATGAGACCTCATGAAACTGAAAAGCTTTTGTAAGGCAAAGGGCACTATCAATAGTACAAAACAGATGCCTACAGAATGGGAAAATATCTTCGCCAACCCTACATCTATTATCCAAAATAACCAAGAGAGGACTATTATCCAAAATATATAAAGAACTCAAGAAACTAGACACCAACCATCCAAATAACACAATTTAAAAAATAGGTACAGAGCTAAACAAAGAAATCTCAACAGAGGAACGTCTAATGACTGAGAAGTACTTAAAGAAATGTTCAACATCCTTATTCATCAGGGAAATTCAAATCAAAACAGCTCTGAGATTCCATCTTACACCCAGAACAGCTAAGGTTGAAAACTCACGTTACAGTATATACTGGTGAGGATGTGGAGCAAGAGGAACACTCCTTCATTGCTGATAGAAGTGTAGACTTTGGAAATCAATTTGGTGGTTTCTCAGAAAATTGAGAATAGTTCTACCCCAAGACCCAGCTATACCATGCCTGGGCTATCTAAAAGATGTCCCACAATACAACAAGGACACTTGCTCAAGTATGTTCATAGAAGCCTTATTTGTAATAGCCAGAAACTGGAAACCACATAGATGTCCCTCAACTGAAGAATGGATAAAGAAAATGTGGTACATTTACACAATGGAATATTACTCAGCTATTAAAAGCAAAGACACCATGAAATTTGCAGGCAAGTAGATGGAACTAGAAAGTATCATCCTGAGTGGGGTAACTCAGATGCCAAAAGATATGTGTGGTATGTACTCACTTATAGGTGGACATTTGCCAGGACAAGTACAGGAAAAGGATGCTACAATCCACAGACCCAAAGAAAATAAGTAATACAGAGGGATTGAAGGAGGAAGTGTGAATCTCACTCAGAAGTGGAAACAAAATAGTCATTTGGGGTGGATGGAGAGAGGGGATTGGGTGGGAGAGGTGTGAGGAGGGGAATGGGGACGGAGTTAAGGTGTAGGGAGAGGTCTGAGAGTGAGAATGGAAATCAGTGGGGTGACATCTCTGGGACTAGCTAGAGACTTAGGACAGGGGAGGGCCCTGGGAGTCTATGTGAGTGACCCTAACTGAGATTTCTATCAAGGGGTGGATATAGAGACTAAAATGGCCACCTCCTTTGGCCAGGAGAAACTTCCAGTGGAGGAAGGAGGACATCAGCCCACCCATAAAACCTTTGACCCAGAATTTGTCCTGCCTAAAAGATGTGCAGAGAGATTAAGGAAATAACCTAACAATGACTGGCCCAACTTGAGACTCATCCTATGGGAGAAAGCCAACCGTTGATACTATTAATGAAACTCTCCTATGCTTGCAGACAGAAACTTATCACAATTGCCATCTGAGAGGCTTCACCCAGCAGCTGATGGAAACAGATGCAGAGACTCACAGACAGATATTTGCAGAGTTCAGGGAGTCCTGTGGAAGAGTGGGGGAAGGATTGAGGGAACTGGAGAGGCCAAGGATAATACAAGAAAAAGAACAAAGTCAAGTAACCTGGTCCCATGGTGGTTCACAAAGACTGAACCACCAAGCAAAGAGCATGCATTGACCAGACATAGGCTGGCTACATATATGTAGATATGCAGATTGGTCTTCATGGAGGCTCCTCAACAATTAGGACAGAGGCTGTCTCTGACTACGAGTCTGTTGCCTGCCTTTGGATCTCTTTCTTTTAGTTGGGCTGCCTTGTCTAACTTCGGAGGGAGAGGATGCACTTAGTCTTGATGAGACTTGATGTGCCAGAGAGGGGTGGGGTGGAAGGGCAAGGCGGGGGTGATGGGAGATGAGGGGGTGGGTGAGAGAATGACATTGGGAGGAGAAGAGGAAGAGGGCTGCAAATCAAGATGTAAAATGAATAAATAAATTAATTAATTAAAAAACCCAAAACACACAAACACACACAATTAAATCATTTGGAATTTTTTACAATCCCCCAAATATTCCTTATGTGGCTGGAAAACTTCAGCATACATCCATGAAATAAGATACCCAGGTGACATCTGCCTGGAGAGTCAAATATCTGGATAAGTGGGGATGATCAGGTCGTATTGCGCTTTCAATGTGTGTGTGTGTTAACAGAAGCATCTCACATTCGTTAATTTGTTTGTTTATTTAACACCGGAGACGCTTTCTCTAAACAGTATTAAAAACAGCACTTGTTCTAACAAAACCAGTCGCAAAACCTTCCAAAGTTTATCTCGGAGTGCCCTCTCCTGGTCACAGAAAACACCTAACTCAATAATACATTGTGCCTCCTCCCTCCCTGTACATCCAGGGTTGTTCTTGTTTTCCTATTTTTCTTATTTTAAAAATGTATTATAGTTTATTAAATATCACCTTTATTTTTCATATTTACATTGTACAGTGTGCTAACTTGGTGAATGCATTCGATATATAATTTTTACAGAAGGGTCATTAGCATTTTCGTCTCCAAGTATTTTTTCTAAAATTATTTTTATGAGCCCATAGCTGTAATTGTAATAAACATATTGTAAGAATTTCTAACAGCTTTAACTACATGATCATGTACAGCTTCTATCTACAAGCCTCTCTGGAAGGCATTAGTTGCTAATTGAGAATTTTTCCAGAAAGTTGGTAGGTTAGTTAAGAGACAGACAGGAGAAAGAAGAAAGAGAGACTGGCTTTCTGATCCCAATATGCTCAAGCTTGTTTCTATGACTTTTGATCCACACCATCCTGTACCTTTTAGGACACTGTTGGATGTTATAATGAATATAAAGATTTGGATGGTATTCTGCACTCACCTGCACTGTTTCTTAGTACTGCAGGATGTGACTTCATTTGAAGTTGGATTGGTACAGATATTACTTAAGATGAAGTTGGCCTAGCATGGGAGGTCCTAATCCAATATGTTTGGGGCCCTTATAGAAAGGAGGATTTTGACAGAGACACACAGGAGAATCACAGGTAGAGGAAGAGTTGCGATGATATGTCTGCACTCTAGAACATCAGTGATGGAAACTGTAAGGCAGCAGCCATGGAGCAACCTGGCACCACGTCGGCTTCACAGCCTCAGGAGAAGCAAGACAACCATGACAGCCTTGCTGCTGACTTCCCGCCTACAGCACTGTGTGGACATGCTTCTGCATTGTTCAAAGGTAAATGTGTGATTCATTAAGCAACCCTGAGGGATGGATACAAACCGAAGGTCAGAAGTACAGAGTTCTAGAATGTTGAGTTTACACAGCCCAGAGCCACATTTCCATATGCTGTAGCTTGCCAAGAGTCTATCAGCCCTGCAGAGCCATGATAGATGTTCCACACCCCCAGGTTCATGGTGTTGTGGCCGCTTGTGCAAGAAAACATGTGATCAAAGGCACAGCAGCCAGGTCTGCTGGAATTCAAACCCAGGTCTCTTGCACTTACTCTAGCCTAGCTTCTTATGCTTGAGGTTGTCTCACAGCTCATGTTTGCACATAAAATCAAATGGTCAGTTACACAAACAGCCAATGGTCAAACAAACTAGCTTCTAAGCTGGTTTATTGGTCAACAGAAGTAATGACACAGGAGTATGAAGTCCATGGTGCCTCTATCATGATTGTTGACTCTGTGGCTTCCCACCACTGCTGTACTAGACTAACATGGCTCCCAGGCTCAGAAGCAGGCATTCTTCATCCTGCAGTAGTACAGGCCCTGGAGCCAAGGTGTCTTCAGAGGTGTTTAAGGAAAAGCTGCTTCTGTGAACTTCCCAGATTTTAAAGAATGACCCCTTTTCTTGGTCTGTGACACTCTCTCATATTTAAGGCTGACATTGGAAGGTCACCTGAATCTCATGTTGCCATTCTTGGATGTGCTTCCTGACTCATGGACCCATTCCAGGATAATCTAGAAAAAAGTCCTCATCCTATAATCAGCTGGTAAATGGCCTTCACTCCATTAACCCCTTATCATCCTTTGCTTGTGCCTTGACACATCTTTTGAGCCAAGAGTTATTCTGCCTATTTCCTTAACCTATTCATTTTTTCTAGTATTACTTTCTTTACTCGTACATAAGTACATCAGTAACATTTGGATGTTTATCTTATAGGTCTTCACAGGCTCAGGTGTATATGTGTCTTTGTCCAATGTGATAGTATTAATTGTCAATATAACAGACTCTAGACTCATCTGGGAGATAGATACTGGGACACCATGTTTGTATGAGATTATACACGGGCATGTTAATTTATTATGCTAATTTTGGTGAGAAGACCCATCTTTATTGTGAACAGGATCCTTCCGTGGAGTTGGAGTCCTGAGCTGAGCAAAACAGGAAAATGGAGCAGAGAACAAGCAATCAGGCATTCATCCCTCTGCGGCTTGAGTACAGATGCACTGTAACCAGCTCCATCAAACTCCTGCTGCTTTGGCTTTCCTGGCATGAGGGATTTTCCTTGGCCTGGGAGCAGAAATGAGTCCATTCTCCCTTAAGTTGTCTTGTCAGAGTAATTTATCACAGCAAAGAAAAAGGAACTAAAACATCCACAGGAGACAGAATGCCACCAAGGACAGTTAAAGCAGAAAAGAACCTAGACGTCCCACAGAAGGAGCAGGTTCGTGTGTTCCTGTTTTCTGGGCAAGGTGTGCTGTGCTAAACAGGATCACTCTCCTCCATGTGTCTTTGTTTAGAATTTAAGTTGAAAAGCTGAGATAGGATGGTCTGGGACCATTTTACTCCTCGTTGGGAGTTCTGTCAAGCTGGATATCCACTTCCAGGGATCCCTTCAGACAGAGCTAGACACCAGGGTATTCTGCCTGAGCTTTGAGGAGCAGCAGTGAATGGCAGGACAGCCATGGTTCAGTCTCCTGGCTCTTGTCTTTGCGGGACAACCATGGCTTCACTTCTCTACAAGCTCTCAGTGTCTTTCACATGTTTCCCACGATCTAGCCCTGTGGAACATCTCACGCTCAGTATGAGCAGGGCACACTTGCTGTTTCCCTGAGATCTACAAAGAGTCATCTAATTACCTAAAGCAAGAAGTCAAACACTAAGACACCATCTTCCTCCATCTTCCCTGGTGCATCTGGTTGTCACCCAAGAAGTTACCTTATGATTGGGTCCCTAGCATCCACATTCTCCCTCTTGAGCTCACTCACAAGCCTGGTCCAAGCCAGGTCATTTGTCTAGCTGTGGCATTGTGAGGTTTGGCATGTGTTGTGCCATCTTACAGTGCTAGGTGGCTCTCTCAGACTCACCTGCAGTCCTTTCTGCACGGGCCACGTTTCCTCCATCGGGTGCTCATAAACTCTCTCCCATGGATACTGTGTTCCTTCTCACTTCCAGGACATATCCAGTAGCCATGTCATCTACCAAAAATGGAGAAAGAACATACCTACCTCTCTCTTATCAGCCACATCAGCCACCAGGTTAGATTCACCAATTATCCCCCTGCCTTATTCCCATCTTGACGGGCCTGATGGTGAATGATTATTCCCCTAGTTACTCAAGAGGCTAAGGCAGGAGAATCACAAGTCCAAGACCTCTCTTGGCAGCAAAGCAAGTTCAAGGCTAGCCTGGATAACTGAGTGAGATTGTGGGTACAAATTACCAGTAGAAAGAAGACAGGCGATGTAGGTCCGTGGTAGAATGCACACCTACTTTCTGCAAGGAACTTCTGCAAGTTCTATCCCCCTTGCCAAAAATACATAAAGAGTGTGGATGCCTGCTGATACTGGTAGCCTTGCTACCTAGATTAAGTGATTAGGATTCTCCACCACCACCCCAGCCCTAACTATGAGTTACATGAAGCCAACATACTTGAGTCTAAGTGGTAGTGCCTATCTGTACTTGGTGTTTGACCCTCTCTGCACTCCTGTTCTTATGCAATAAATGTGGATATTTCTTTGTTACAGTCTGCCAGATGATTCTACTTAGCTAGGCAGGAAGAGTGGGATATACCCATGGAAATCCACTCAGATTGCTACAGTAAAAGTAGGCTGAGATGTTTATGAAAGACAGAATTCATCTCTCATAACTCTCTGGTGGCAAAGTACAAATTTCAGGTGTCAGAAGATTCAGGGATCTGCTCACTCTGGATTCCTGTTTACACCTGGTGACTCTTTTAATGTGTTCTTATGTATGAGACAGCTTTCTGGGGTGTCTTTTACAAAGGTGTCAACTTCGTAAGACCTCAACCCTTAAAACCTTGTCATTTCCCCAAACTGTGCCTCCTAGCATTTTCAATAGGAGTTCAAGTGTCACCATGTAAAACTTAGGAAACACAAACACTCAAACCACAGCCAGAGCCGAGAGGATACCTGGCACCAAGACCTGGCCAGACAAGGGTTTAGTTGTGAGATATTCATATGTGCAGGACAAGGATCTCTCCCTCAGGTTGGATGGTGTGCTGTTTAGTTATAAGCCTACTTGACTGAGCCCAGGATCATCTGGGAAGAATGAACTTCAGCTGAAGAGTTAGCCCTATCAGATTGGCCTGTAGACAAGTCTGTGGGGGGCACTTTCTTGATTAATGATTGATATGAGAGAGACAAGCCTATTGTGAGTGGTGTCTTCCCTGGACAAGTGGCCCTGAATTGTATAAGAAAGCAACTGAGCAAGCCATGTGGAACAAGCCAGTGAACAGTAGTCCTCTATGGTGTCTACTTCAGTTCCTGCCCCAGGTTTCTCTCCGGAGAGCCTGCCTTGACTTCCCTCAGTGCTAGACTGTGACCTGGGAGTTGTAAACTGAACAAAACTCATTCCTCCTCATGATGATTTGGATGGTAGTGATATCACATAGCAATCAACAGAAAGCAGACAAGAACAGGTAGAGAATGTTGGCATTTAGCTTAGGCTCCACCCCACAGTTACCCTAGCACAGGAAGCAAAGATACCAAGAGAATCAAGGGAAAGACACACATATGCCCCTGGCTTCCACACACAGAGGCACCCACATACATACACATATACACTACACATATACATACATTAAATCCATGCATGAATACACACATGCACACACACACACACACACACACACAAATAATAGATATATTATAAGTGCATGCTATAACAAAAAGAGGAAAATAATCCAATGAAATCTCTGTCTAATACATAGTAGGGCATCAGTCAGTGGCTGCAAGCATTCCACCCATATTCGGCTCTGTATTGACAGAGTAACATGACTTTGCTTTTCAAACTATACATCTCTAGATATGTTATTCATAAGTGTTACAAGCAAGAAGATATTAAACTATACTTACTCAAAACTCCCCATGGTGTGTGGTGTGTGCAGTGCTGCCCAGGGTCAGCTCTCTACTGACCACTTGAGGGCACTGCTGAGCTAGGAACAACACCATGGCCCAACATAAACCACTTTAAAAGAGACTGCAGGCTTTGAGAGGAAAGTGAGCGCAGGTAAAGGATTTTGTCAGTCTTGAGACATGTGTGCTGGGATGTATGTGTTCTCTGAATGGAAGCACTTTTATCCAAACCAGATTAATATCTTTAAGATGAACAAAGACCATTTGTTGGACAAATTTAATTTCTAATAATTTCTTTCTTGTTCTTTCTGAAAGTCCCAAGTGAGTCTTTCTCTTTACTCTGCAGTTAATTATGTATGCTGAAAAAAAATCATACCGTCTTGATTGGCTGGGGACAAAGGATCATACTGACATTCAGAAGGAGGATTCTTGGTCTTGGGCAGAGCCAGGGGCTCCAGCCTGGAAGGCACAGCTGTCCCTGCTTCCAGGAGTCAGAGCTAGGGACCAAGAGCCTTGGGTAAAGCCAAGAACAACTGTGGAAGGCAAGCCCGGGACAGCTATGCTGTGACCAGTTCATTGTGGTGAGCTGCAGTTTGGTTACCTTCTAAGGAGTGACAAAAGCCTGCACTGAATGTGGGATGTTGGGGAGTCTGGGGTCAGAGGTCATCATCTATGCTGATAATTAAGAAGAGAGCAAAACTGAAGAGAAGGTGGGTCCTACAAAGCCTCCTTTCCCCCAACAATGGGTGGTTACATCTTCTTTAGAATTGTTTTCCTGTCTGGACATGGCCCAAGAAGGAAGATGTGAGAGGACTCTGAGTGCTTGTTAGAAAACTCTTAGAAAACAAGAATTGTGCTTGGAATGTGCTTTTGTGCCCCTTTCAGGTTGTACTGGCTGGTTCTGTGTGTCAACTTGACAAAAGCTGTAGTTATCACAGAGAAAGGAGCCTCCCTTGAGGAAATGCCTCCATGAGATCCAACTGTAAGGCATTTTCTCAATTAGTGACCAAGGATGGGAGGACCCACTCTGGGTGGTGCCATCCCAAGCTTGTAGTCCTGGGTTCTATAAGAAAGCAAGCTGAGCAAGCCAGGGGGAGCAAGCCAGTAAACAGCACTCCTCCACGGCCTCTGCATCAGCTCCTGCCTCCGAGTTCCTGCCCTGTGTGAGTTCCTGTCCTGACTTCCTTTGGTGATGAACAGCAGTGTGGAAGTGTAAGCTGAATAAACCTTTCCTCCCCAACTTGCTTTTGATCATGACGTTTTGTGCAGGAAGGGGAACACTGACTAAGACACGGGTGTATCCCACAGGAGTGAATTTACTTTAGACTGTTCATCACGGCTTCTGTTGTTATCTGTTTATATGCATCTACAGATCTTTGTCATGTCAAGCTTGCCTGCCACGTGTGACTTGTCCTTGTGACTGAACACCTTACTTGTGTGATTCTTCTTAACCTTCAGAGTGTAACACCACCTGATGCTCTGAGTAAAGCTGGCTGCTGCATGAGTCTTTAGTCTGTCTCATTTTTAGGTTCCGATCTCCCAGGTTCACACTACCAATTAGAGCAGGAAACCATGTCCTGTCCCTCATTTCCTTCCAGATCCTCCCTACCTCCCCACCCATCTGATTCTGAGTCCACCCTCTCTCTCTCTCTCTCTCTCTCTCTCTCTCTCTCTCTCTCTCTCTCCCCCTCTCTCTTCCTTTAGCAAAAGAAAAGAGACAGATTCTAAAAAAAAAAAAAAAACGGTTTAAAAAATCAGGGAAAAGCACAAGAAACACAGGCACATACAAAACGCAAAAACACAATCAGAAACCACAAAATACAAGCAAAATAGTAGCATGATTTTAAAATGCCCAAACAAAGCAATGTGAGACAAATGTACAAAAATATCACTGAGTTCATTTTGTGTTGGCCATCGATTGCTGGGCTTGGGGTTTGCCTTCAAGTATGGTTGGTAAACCCAGTGAGATTCCATTGGAGAAATGCAATCTTTCCTTGGTAAGCACTTGTCAATTAGAGACAGCTTCTTTATTAGAGATCGGTGTTTCTGTCTACTTCCCCATTTCAGCCTTGGGATCCTGTCTGGCTTGAACCTATGAATGCTGCCACAGGCTCTGTGAGTATGCATGCGAATCAGTCCTGTTGTGTCTGGAAGACACTGTTCCTTTTGTGTCATTTGCCCTCTGACTCTTAACCATCTTTCCACTTTGTCTTGTGCACAGTTCTCTCAGCCCTGAGAAGAATTTCCCCTCAACTCAGAGGGATTCCAGTCAGCAGATGGCAAAGCTAAGCTGGTGACTGATGGGTATTTTCTTTGAGTCTTTATTGCCTGAATCCTTAGCATCTAAATTAATGTTTGAGAATTGGGGGGTAATCTGCTACTTGACTGTCTGCCACAAGGCAGAAATGTCTATCCATTCGCCTCACTAACTTTCTAGTCATGTTGAGTCCCAGGTGCCAGGTGTAATGGCTATTCCTGGTTGTCAACTTGACTATATCTGGAATGAACTACAATCCAGAATTAGAAGGCTCACCTGTGATCCTGATCTTGAGACTAGAAGATACGAGATTCTGACCTGGATCTTGGCATGGAGATCTTGAGGCATAGTGGCTATGAATCCCAGGAGATCAAGGCAAGGAGATCTCTGAGTTCAAGGTCAACCTGGTACAGAGCAAGTCCCAGATCCAGGCATGGTGACACACCTTTAACCTGGGCCACACCTTCTGTTGGAGACCTACATAAGGACATTGGAAGAAGGAAGATTGACTCTTCTTTGCCTGCTTGCACTCACTTGCCAGCACAGCTGTTAGAATCTACTAGCCTTGTGGGACTGAGCAACTGCTAGATGCTTGGACTTCTCATTCACAGCTGACCATTGTTGGGGAGTTGGACTACAGACTATAAGACATCATAACAAATTCCCTTACGATATAGCGATTATCTGTAAGTTGTGACTCTACAGGCCCTAACTAATACAGCAGGTCTTCTTCATGTCAGGGAAGCAGCCAGCAGGAAGAACTTCTATCATTAACGGGACTGTGGTGCCAGAGAAGCCATTACCTTGGGATATCCTGTGCGTAGCCTTATGTTTCCATAGCTCCCATGTCATCCATCTTCATAGGTCCTTTCCACTACAACTCAGGTCCACGGCCTTCTCCAAGCCTCCTTTCTTTGATGGCCAGCGTCACTCAGAACCTGGCACTGGATGAAGAACACTCACCATAATGATGCTTCTGTAAACATTGAAGGATCGTGGATTCTGAGTCTCTGACAGGTTTATGCAAAAGTGAAGAGACTATCCAGCCTCCTAGGAAGTTCCAGCCCTCTGCAGCAAGGGAGGTAAACCACTATTATATAGAATTCTCCGAGGTCAAGCCTGGTGCGCTGCTATGCATAAAAAAAGAAAAAACTCTATCCTTTTCTCCAAAGTGGGGGATATGATACTGAGGAAGTTACCACAGTTGTCCAAATCACAGACTATTATCACACTATCTAGAAAGACTGGCTCCTGGTGCAGGGACAGGGTTGGGGAGTGGGGTTTGGCTCTGATGCTACTGAGCTGAGAGGCTTTGAATGAGGGGCTGAGGCCCAGAAAGTGTATCCTCCTCATTAACAGAACATCCTGGACCTATGTTGGAGGTCCTCAGCCATTGTGAATTAGGGATAGTTGACAGTGTGCACTTTACCACACAGATGATGTAGTTAATGACAGCAGAGCAGCATTTCATCTCTGGATCAGGAGTTAATAGTGCACCTTCTGGCACTAGTAACTTACTCAGCGGGAGATCATAAGAGTCATGGGTCATGGGGTCTGTGGAGCTCCCCACAGCCCAGCCAGGCCAACTCAGTTCTCAGAGGCAAGGATTCTCAGTCAGGAGAGTTTGCCCTGCTGCTTCACAATCTCCACACTGACCCTTCAGTTAACTAACCCTTAAAATGTTTAAGGAACCTGACAGGACATGAGAGTAAATGAAAATGTGTACCAAAAGGCTTCAGGTTTTAGGAACTTTGCCAGTAGCAAGTTAAAGTCCCCTCCAGTGGCCTGCCACACCAGCAGATATCTAGGCTGATTTTATGTTCCAGGTATATAACACCCTCAGCAGCACCTACGTCTGTATGTGTTAGCGTGTACACACATAACTGCAGACTATGTGTGAGAGACCATCGGAGATTGTGCTTTCGAGAAATGACTTCTCTTGCCTTGATAAAAACTTTGTCGCTCTTGTCTAGAAGTTAGACAGTAAGACAGAAGGCTTTGAAACGGCAGGTGCCTGGGAATTTAGCGAAAAATTTTCAGAGCTGGTGTTGTTCAGTGTTGATTTAACTAACTTAGTCTTTTTCTCCCTTTCCTGCCTTGTTTTCGGAGGGATACACTGCAGAATAAAGAAAAGAGTGATGTCTGCTGTCTCCTGCTGCTAAAAGCCAGCTCCTGATGCTTGGGTCCGGTCTCCTTGGCAACTGCCCACTGCCATGACCCAGTCACCTACAGCCAACAATTCACGGTCAGGACGGGTAAATTTTCTTATCGATATTTGACTTCACATTTGTAAATATTTGCTTAGGTTTTGCTTTTCATGTTCTCAACTAAAAATGTTTCCATTTGGAAAAGAAGCTTTGAAAATGTCCTTTCACTTGAAAAGAATAGCCAGAACCCCCTCTCACAAGCTGCCTGGTGTAATTACTGATGCCATTAATCTGTCCAGGGAACCTTTTGTGGGTTGTTACAGCATCGGGTAAAGAATTCTTGGCTAAAGAGCTTTCTGGGCTCTATGGAGAGGTCAGAACCAGTGGCTGAAAAAGCTGTTGGCTCTGGGGCCTGTACCTTGTGCTGAGTAAAGAAACCTAGCTAGCCCTGCCTTCTCTTTTGTGGGGGGTGCAGAGGGGGGCTTTCTCTATGCTGTCTCACAAAGGCAAACAGCTTGATTAGTAAGCGTTCATGTTATTTTCACTGGTGCCCACATCAGCCTTGGTCACTTGATGAGGACTGGAATGGCTATGCACAACCATTCCAAAGACTGGAGAATGGTATCCCATGGAATTCCTTTCCCTCCAACTCTCATTTCTCCCTGAGTAGTGCCAGGCTGGTCTCTCCTGAAACTTAGCCACATGGTGTCATCCATCAGCTCTACCAGATGACCCCAGAGGGAAGTGAACATTTTGTAAGAGAGATGTCTCATCATGGAGGTGCTATGTATGAGCTGACCAAGAGAATCCAAAATGTTGTAAAAGTTGTGTTGTCTCATGTTTTACTTTCTCATCAAATAAACTTTTTGCTCATAAAGGTTAACAAAGAGATTTGTTTCCTTTTTTTCCCTCCTTCTTATAACAGCAGCATTTTGTGATGATAGGATAACCATGGTCACTGACAGTTGTAATAGGCTAAGCATGCTCATTGACAATTGAAGATACCTTCTGAACTTACAGGGTAAGTTATGGGTGATGGAGATCCAATCTGAGTTTCAGGGACAGGTGAGAATTGAAAGCTAATATCCACAAGGAATATGTGGGCCCAGTGCACTGCAGGTAAATTGCCTACTTGTGACTAGGCCACCATTGGTCCTGCCCACCACAAGGCCAGGATCAGGCCTTGTCAATCAGATCTCCAGGTTTTCTTTTCTATGCTGATCATACAGCAGCTAGTCCGATGGATGACATATGCTGAAGAACAAGGTTCCCAGCTGAGATCCTTCTACAGAAAGTGCCTCTGGAACTCAGGCACTGACTAGACAAAACCTGAAGATTCATGTCTGCAAGTTCCAAGGTCAGAAAGCCATGGACTCAGTATGGTAGGTTTGTCAACACAAAAGAGATCACTCAGTATTGGGGTACATTGTGTGAAGGTGTCTCTGTATATTCTATTGTAATTCTGTCCTGTTAGGGAGCTAAACACTGGTGAGAACTTGGTATTGTTATTTCTATGGCCCATCGCATGTCTCATATTTTGTAAACAATTATCCTTCCTCACCTGCCTAAGGCAATCTAGAATTGTATCTGCTGGGCTGTAGTGAGCTGATGGCCAATAGCTGGGCAGGAAGTGGAAGGTGAAAATTCCAGGCAGAGGAGGATGGGAGAAGATTCAGAGGTGAGAGGAAGTCTGGGAGAGAAGAATCAGAGGTGGCAGATTCAGCCAGCAAGCACAGAGGTGAATGGGAGGACAGGAGGACAGCAGAAAGATAGAGCTGGCCACGTGGTGGGACATAATGCCAGGATTAGTTGGGTTACGTTTAGAGAAGTCAGGAGACTGCCCAATGAAGGCCTAACCTTTAAAATGTTAAAAAGCCTCTGTGTCATTATTTATATCTCTGGTGGGTGAGATAGTCCTGCTGTAACTCAGAGTCCTGCTCTGCTCATCTGTGGTCTAGGATTCTCAATGCATGACCACTACCTATCAACAACCTGGATACTACATGACCTTGACTTTGATGGAGAGGTGACCTTGGTGATGACCAGTACTTCCAAACAGAGGCGACTCAAGGTCAGGAGTTCCATCCATCTGGACTTGCTAAGCAAAATCTCGGGGTCAAGGTGTGAGCTTCAACTTGGAGTGTGTATACCTTTCAGGGTTTCCTCAAGAAAACCAGCAGAACCATTGTAAATCTTCTGCTCAGAGGATTCCCCCGTCAGGTGTTCATACTTTCTCCAGACACTGATATATTAGGAGAATGAATCCACTGAGGTGGTCCATGGCCACCAGTGGCTTCAAACCTCAGTCCTTCCTTTATAGTTTTGCTGGTCATGAAATCAGTGTCCATCCAAGCAAGTCACAAACCCCAGCTGCAGAGGGTATTCATCATGCAATAAGGATGCCACTCTTTGGCCTAGTCACTGTGGCGTTGACAAAGCCTGACTCCTACTAGTTTGCCCCACATTTGCCTGCTTTTTGTCCCAAAAGCCCTGTACACCTCAGATCTCCCCACCACACCCCATGAACATACACTCAGTTCCAAGCAAGTGACCTTGTTTGAGCCTCTTTGACAATAGAGGACATTTTACTCAAGTACTTCAAGGCTCTGCCACCAGAGGGAAACAAAGGCTGGAAAATACATGCTCAGACGCTTCAGTTATAGGAACCCTCAGGCCAGAAATGTTCCTCCTCCTGGGCTGAGTAGCATGTCCCTCGCACAGAGTGAGATGAAATCTGTCCCATAAACCCTCTATCTGTCCCACGGATTTGAATGTATTCCATGCATAACTAATCTGTTACTCAGACGGCCTCAAGGTCTTTGTAACTTGCTTTTTATTATATTTGAAAGACTTAACCACGTATTAACAGAAATGAAAATTTCTATTTTGTAAAATTATTGAAATGAACGTTAAACTATTTTTATTCCCCAGAAAGTTGGAGATTAATGTGTAACTTTAATGTCTTCTCAGGCCATAACAACATGAAGAGATTGAAAGCAACATGAGGCTACCCTGCTACCTGGGGATGAAAAGAGTATGTTACTGTGGGGCACGGTCTCCATCCTGTGCTTGCTGACATTACATCTCCTTTGGTCCTGAGGATGTTAGGGAGGTAGTTGTACAAATAAGGACAAGAGGGGAGGGAACTCCATTTCCTGGATCTTTTTTGCCACCATATGAGAGGCTCTGCCCAGGCTTAGGGATGCTACTCAGAGCAGCACACACCTCCCAGGCTCAATCCCAGTGATCTACTCCATTCCAGGGAGAGAGGCTACTCTGTGGTGAGTGTGCTCAGGCATTGAGGGGCTATGTGAATCAGTGGGCAATCAGGAGTCATCAGGTTTCCTTCTCTGCTTAGCACAGCCATGTGTGGCTCAAGGTGGGCACTTTATACTTCTTGTTAGCTGAGCCATGATCACAGCTTACAGACATGCTTGGAAAGAGCTCTCCAGACTGCCTGTCTCAGATATGCTTTGATCCATGAGTATTCATGCTGTGTTATACCCTGCTGCTACATAGCACAACCATAACAAATTGCCATGAAATCGGTAGCTTCCAACAGTATAAACTATTTCCTCTGGGCTCTGGAGCAAAGAAGACTGGAATCAAAGTATTGGCTGGTCCTTGTTCACTCCAAAGATCTCTAGGCTGGTTCCTTCCTGACTTTGTCAGCTCCCCGTCATTCTTGGTTTATGTCGACACCCTCTAACCTCTGTCTCTATCTGGACTGGGCCTTCTCTGCCCAGTCTTGTGTCTCTCTGGAATCTGTTTCTCATCTGGGACACCGCTAGGATTTTCCCACCTTCCAACCCATGTACATTCTGTAGGAATGCTGTTCAGCTTGCTAGGTGTTCAAGCATCAGTCCAAAGAGTGTAGGACTCAGCAGACAGGCACTGATGGAATAGTCTACAAATACTGATGGATTCCACTGAATAAGCACTATGGAGTGCTTGTGATCATCAGTCTGATCTATTATGGTCCAACACCTCAAAGCAAAATGATGACGGAGCTAAGTTGGAAATAGAGCTGGGCCAGAGAACCCTCTGGAAAGCCAAGATGCCCTGGCAGTGAATTCCTACCCAGAAGGCCCTTCTCACCCATCCCAGATTCACCAGAATTGCTCATCGCTCAGACACTCTCAGCACCTTAAGGAAGACTGATTGAGAAAACGTGTGCTTTCTAGTTGTTGGAAAAGTGTACGATAAGAGAGAAAAGCCAGCTGTCTGCATCCGGACATTTATCCACCCCTATTCTTGGTCCAGCACATCCCACAGGGGATCTTCCCTGATCCTGATTCCTGGAAGTTAAAAGATGAGTCCTTCATCACTTTCCCTGATGTAGCTGAGGAACAGCAGGACAGGAGAACAGTGAGGCAGTGTGTCTGCACATCAGAGACTTCCTTGTGTGGATGACAGCACACTGGGCATAGGCATGACAAGTAGGCACACGCATAGCAACCCCTGATCACAACTCTTTATAGCATCCACCAGTGTCCATCTTAATCCCAGACATTTGCATGATGTGTCTGTATTAGTCAGAGTTTTCTAGAGTCACAGAACTTACGGGTAATCACTATATAGTAAGAGAATTTGTTGATGACTTACAGTCTGTAGTCCAACTCCCCAACAATGGTCAGCAGCAGCTGTGAATGGAAGTCCAAGGATCTAGCAATTGCTCAGTCCCACAAGGCACACAGGAAAAAAAATGAGAGAATCTTCCTTCTTCCAATGTCCTTAGATAGGTCTCCAGCAGAATGTATGGCCTAGATTAAAGGTGTGTACCACCATGCCTGGATCTAAGACTCGTTTTGTTCCAGATGACCTTGAACTCAGAGATCACCTCGCTTTAGTCTCCTGAGATTCATGGCCACTACGCCTCAAGATCTCCATGCCAAGATCCAGGTCAGAAATTTGTATCTCCCAGCCTCAAGATCAGGGTCACAGGTGAGCCTTCCAGTTCTGGATTGTAGTTCATTCCAGATATTGTCAAGTTGACAACCAGGAATAGCCACTACAATGTCCTTAACAGCAACAATCAGAACATCCTAGAAAGGCTTGACCACAAGTTCTCCTCCCCGGTCTATCTCATGAATCTTAGATCACAGGATATGGCAGCTCTTGTTCTTGGACAGAGATCCCCGACTCCTCACCAGCCTTTGAATCCCTCAAACAAATCCACACTTTTCTTTAGGAACTAGGTGTGGTGGCTGTTCTTTGCTGTCTTCTTGACTGCATCTGGAATTAACTAAAACCCAGACAAGGAAGGCACACCTGTGCTAGGTTTTTCTTTTTCTTTTTCTTTTTTTTTTTAACTTAATTTTAAGTGAAAAGACCCACATCTAATCCAGATCATCGATGTGGGAAGAAATACCTTTAACCTGGGCCACACCTGCTGGACATGGAAGAAGGAAGCTTTTGCTCTTTTACCTGCTTGCTCTCACCCTTACTAGCAAGTCCTTTCCTTCACTGGTATTAGAGCCTACTTCTTGGGAATTCTGGCATTTACTGAAGATCAGACAAGATACTCAGCCTCAGGAGCTGAGAAACCACTGGATTCTTAGAGCTTCCATTCATAGGTAGCCATATGAGATTAACTGGAACACAACCTGTAAGTCATTCTAATTCTCTCTCTCTCTCTCTCTCTCTCTCTCTCTCTCTCTCTCTCTCTCTCTCTCTCTCCCTCCC
>NW_021605262.1:2273483-2308100 GCF_004785775.1 Grammomys surdaster | reverse complement strand
AGAGAGAGAGAGAGAGAGAGAGAGAGAGAGAGAGAGAGAGAGAGAGAAATTTATTCTATAAGTTCAGTTACTCTAAAGAACCCTGACTAATACGCCAGGAATCCCCAACTTTCTTGCTACCATGAAGCCATACCACAGTCTCTTTGTTCACTCTGACATCAATAGTGATCCTGCATGTAGGATGATGTCTTCCAGCCACACAATGTGAGGATCTGTGGTTACTGTGACTGAGATAGGCTTGGTCCAGCACCCAGTGGTTTCCCTGGATACACATGAGGATTGAGGGCATGACCACCTGAGTCTCAGTTGGAGAAAAGGAATGCTGAAAGTGGCTTATACACAGCTCAGGATGGCCACTGTGTTCCCGCTAGCCTGAGCTGAGCATGTCCGAATATGAATCCTGACCTAGCTGTGAAGTGGGAATTTCTGTTTTCATAGGAGACTCCATTGTGTCATGTAATATTTTTCTGGAAACTGTATTGTGAGGGATGTTTTGCTGGAGTAGACACTTGAGGGGACATATGATGTTTGGAAAGATTATAAGTATAACCCAACAGACATTGTATGACATTCTTGCATAGGTTTGCCTTGCCTTCTTCTCTGATCTTTACTTGTCATGACTTCATAAAGAGAAACACACCAAAGAACTTCCGGTGGTGTTCCGGCTGCTTCTTGCTGCTTCTGTGGAGCCTTGTAGTCTCTTCTGAATTGAGTTGCTGCTACAATTTGTGTTTGGTGTTTTCTAGTGGTCTGAACTACTACTAACAACAAAGATTGGAATTACCCCAAAGAACTACTTATAAACAGGTCCACAATCCCTATTTCCTATTAACCTTTCTTTTCCCCTACCTCTGGTGGGTGGTGGGCTAAAAGGGAGATAGAAACCTTAAAGAACCATAGTTAAAGTAGGTTTTGAGAAATCTAAGCCTATACAGCTGTCTGTGTAGAGTACACCTTCCTACCCAGTGTAGCAATCCTTGTGGTTCAGACAGCCAGACAGTCACAACAGGTACCAGAGGAGGTCTAGGATCCCAGACTGACTGAGAATCCCCCTGCCTGGTCTGAGCTAGGGTCTGGCCTCTCCTGAAGACATGACTCTCTGCATGCTGAGTTGTAGAGTATTATTTAGGTTCCTGGTATCTTCCCAGGGCCTTTGCTTGTATCATTATGACTCCTTCAATTCATCCAGCAGTGGATGGAGTTGGAGATGTACGGTCTAAAATTCCACATTGAGTATTAGTTCCGTGGGAGGGGGTGGGTAGTCTGCCAAGTTTTGTGAAAGAAATGGAGAGAGAAGCCATGAGGTCTTCAGAGAAACACGAACAAGATAGATATGCAGTATGCAAGCTCAAGGGCATGTTGTTAGTACCTCAAAGGAGACTGAGGTCAGGGGATCATATAACTGTCACCTCCAGAAAGACAGAGCTTGATGCATGAATGAGTCAGGATGCGAGTCCTTGATTCACATTCAATTCATGACACTCACCAAGGTTTCTGTGCCAATACATTTTATTTAATAAGCCCACATGTCAGGGGCCACTTCAGATAGATCACAGCTGCTACCTTCCACACCCTTGGCCCTTGGAAAGCTCTGTTCTCTGGCTCTCGCTCACTCACCATGTACAGTGTGTCCAGAGATACTGTATGTTTGCAGTCACTGTATGTATGTGTGCCTTCTCCACTCTGGACACACTGGATAGAGAATTCCAACTCTGTGAAGATGATCAACAGTGTTTGCAAGAATATTTCCTTGCAGAGAAGGAAGGTTCAGGGAAATATTTTGTGTATGCACATGTAGTGTATATATATACACATAAAGTATACTTACAAATACACACATATGAGTTAGTTTGAGGACAAATGGGAATATTTTTTTAAATTCTATATTTAAAGAAAATATCACCATTAATTTTCATTATTAACCATTTCACCTAAGAGTAAGCAATGGAAGGGACACATGCAGGCTATACTTTTAAAAATAAGGCAAGTGGGGCTGGAGAGATGGCTCAGTGGTTAAGGGCATTTGTAGCTCTTCTGAAGGACTCAAATTTGCTTTCTAGAAGCCATGTCACAAACACCTGTCACTCGATCTCTATGGCATCCAAGGTCCTCTTCTGTCCTCTGCATATACCTATGTACATTTAACACACACACACAGAGGGGGAGGGAGGGAGGGAAGGAGGGAGGGAGAGAGAGAGAAAGAGAGAGAGAGATGCACACATATCTGTTAATAAAAATAAAAACACATTAAGAAAATAAGGAAAAACAGTGAAAAATTCCATGTTGGATATAGAGGTTAGTTGGGGCTTTTACACAGCGAAGAAGAAAGAACAAGCCTTAAAATACATGTGATATGCATTCTTACCTATGTGCCTGTGTGTGCAGCCTGTGCTTGTGCATATGCATGCCTTTGGCAGGCAGAAGAATGTATACAGAGCCTCACTTATGCCAGGCTAACACACTACCACTGAGCCATATCCATGGCCTTCAAATACTTATTTTTGCTACTCTAACAAGACCATAAATTGTAGCCACGATAAGGAAAAACATGCCATTTATTTCACAAAATCTCAGCCTTAAGCCAACATACACAAATATATCGGAAGAAAGGCAGAATTGCGATGACTCTCGAGATGGAGTGCACACAGATGAGTTGTCTGTGACCTACCAGTGCTCTGTCAGGCTGGGAGGGTTTCCTCGGCACAGACCATCCCTTGATCTGTCAGCAGCTTGATCAGGGAGTCTCTACCATTTCTGAATTAATCTTTTGCACAACGTTCAATTTTGGTTTTCTGCCTCCAGGTATATATGAAAAAACAAAGATTAAAACCCCATACTTTAAGATGGCAGAGGCTGCAGTGCAGTCGGAACTGAAAGCCGCGCACCTGAGGAGGAAGAGGTGTCTCACGTACTGTGTTCCGGCTCCGCTACCCACAGACGCCAGCTCTGGCGTTCCTACGCCTCAAGCCCTTGTTTCCTTCAGCTTGTTATCTGCGTGGTATTTGTCACTGTTTGTCTTTCTCTCGACATGATTCACACTGCTCTTTCTTCCTCTGAAAATTTCCACCTGTGAACACTCAGTCCCTCATCATACTCCACGAAGTCCCTGAGGTTCGCTGCAGTGAGCTTTTATGTTGTCTTGTTGTCTGGTTTAACTGGCAGTGTCTACCACATGGCTACTTAAGAGATTTTGCCTTAGTTATGGTTCCTATTGCTATAATCAAGCTCCATGATCAAAAAGCAACTTGGAGAGGAAAGGGGTTATTAGGCTTACACTTCTCTATTGCTGTTCAAAGGAAGTCCGGGCAGGATCTCAAGCAGGATGCAAATCTGGAGGCAGGAGCTAAAGCAGAGGCCATGAAAGAATGGTGCTTACTGACTTGCTCCACATGGCTTGCTTAGCCTGTTTCCTTATAGAACTCAGGACCACCAGCCCAGGGATGGCACCACAAGCAATTGGCTGGGCACTCAGTCACCACTCGTTAATTAAGAACATGCCTTATAGCTGGATCGTATGCAGGAATTTTCTTAATTGAAGATCCATCCTTCCGGATACCTCTAGCTTGTGTATCAAGTTGATGTAAGATTAGCTGCCACACACCCAAAGCACATAGATTCTGATCTGATGGCCACTAGGACCTCAAGCTGTTCTCAGTCACTTGCACTGTGACTGTCCTCTGTCCACTGCTTCTCCTAGTTGAGTTCTTTCAGCAGAGTTGGTCATACTGCCATACCAAAGACTAAGAAATAAGGAAGCAGGCAATGAGGGAGTATTGTGCCCAGTTTCCTATAAAGGAAATATGACTGCAGAAGAGAAATTGAAATCTAAAGTAAAAAAAATCGATCTTGTCTAGAGGAGCAGAATCATGGAGATAAACTAAGAAGAGGGAGTGGCAAAAAGCCACATTGAATTTTATAGACGCAGAGGCAAAACCTTACATGCTCACAGTCTGTAGCGAAATAAGCACAATGCAGAACAACCAGAGGGGGGAAAAACAGGTCAGTAGGCCCATAAGTTAGCATGCAACCAAGACTAAGCTAAGGTTTGTAGTGTTTTGAATAAAAATGGTCCTATAGCCCCATAAGGAATGGCATTATTAGGAGCTGTGGCCTTGTTGGAATAGGTGTAAGCTTTCTGAAGGAAGTGTGACAGTAGGGGTGGGCTGTGAGGTGTCAGAAGCTCAAGCCACAGGCAGTGCCACCCTCTATTCCTATGCCTACCTATCTGGATGTAGAACTCTCAGCTGCTCTCCAGCACCAGGTCTGCCTGCAAGCTGCCATGCTTTCTGCCACGATGATCATAGACTAAACCACAGAATTGTAAGCCAGCCTCAATTAAATGTTTTCCTAAATAGGAGTTGTCATGGTCATAGTGTCTCTTCACAGCCATGGAAACCCTAAGTAAGACAAAGAAGAGTCTATGGGAGTCAGGAGTAGGGAATACAGGCCAATGACCTAGAGTAGAGCCATCTATTGCTGAAATGGAGAATGAAAATTCTTCCCACCAGATGTCCTCATGGTCTGAGCATCACTCTCCGAGTCTAACAGCCACGACCTATACTATGTTAGCCAATAGTCTTCAGCTTTGCTCTTGGGGATCTGAATAATGCAGGTTTCTCTCAGGATCTGCAGACTTTGAAAGTTCACCTCACTTCAGCCAGAAGACACGTGAGCAGAGCGGCCAGACCTCTCATTCTTTAACTGATGATCTAGCTGGACAAAGATCATGAGCTGTAACTGCAAGTTTGGAGAATATTGATAGAGATTGGAGGGTGAATCTGGGCAGAAGTGGCCAAATACATTGTACTTTATTGTCGTTGAAATATATTTGAACGAATAACACTACATCCTGGAGAAAGCTAAATCAAAAGGAATTCATTTGAATATCATTTGGTACTGAGTTAAGTGGGCATACTCTGTCCCTGTAAAAAAGTAGGAAATTAACATTGTCTCCTTCCTCTTGCCCCCTCCCCCTCTCCCCTCTTTTCTTCCCCATTCTCTTCTCCTCCCTGATTCCTCCCCTCCCCCTCCCCCTCCCCCTCCCCATCCCTCTCTCCCTTGTCTCCTTCCCCTTGCCCTCTCTCCCCATGCCCTTTCTCCTCCCCCTTCCCTCTCCCCCCCTTCCCTTCCCCCTTCCTCCTGGCCTCTCTCCTCCCATCTTTCAGTGCCCTTCCCACCCTAGTTCCTGTTCTACTCTCATGTCAACACATTCAGACATTCTTAGCTTTTATCTTTCTCTTTCCCTAACATTTGCTATGGCTGAAGGCAAAGGCTGAAGGGTAAGATTGTGTCTCAGTTAGGGTTTTACTGCTATGAACAGACACCATGACCAAGGCAAGTTTTATAAAGGACAACATTTAATTGGGGCTGGCTTACAGGTCCAGAGGTTCATCCCTTATCATCAAAGCAGGAGCATGGCATCATCCAGGCAAATGTGGGGCTGGAAAATCTAAAGTCCCCCTTCATGTACCGAAGACAGCTAAAAGACTGACTTCCAGGGAGCTAGGATGAGGGTCTTAAAGCCCACACCCACAACGACACATTTCCTTCTACAAGGCCACACCTCTTAATAGTGTCAATCCCTCAGCCAAGCATATTCAAACCATCAGAGAATGCTCAAGTAAGATGATGCCACCCTGTGAGACACCCAGGAGCCCTCTCCGAAGTTTAGTGTCTGAACTTGTTAAGAAATGGTGAAGACTTGTGGGATAGAAAGAGTGTCTTCAAGACGATTTCTTCACGATGGTCTAATCCTGTTCCCTTCTCCTCCATAGCCCTGCCAGTTTGCCGAGCAAGAGCAACATTATCCTGCTTGTCTTTTTCTCTAGTTCCTGAGAGTGCAATGTAATACGTACACATTTCTCATCGCACTGTTGCTGATGTGGGCGGACAGGATGACTTCCAAGTGATTCTCATGGCTTCCCACTGTTTTAAACCCCAGAGATGCATGCAGAACATCTTTAAAATGTTAGCAATGGAAACCAATATGTCTTAAGACAGGAATGATGATTTTATAACTATTCAAAGTGCAATCTCAAAGCTCAGCATGGGTCCTGGGAAGTTCCCCAGCATGCTGACGACTCCAGCAACTGCATGTGGAGTCTCGGAACTGTAAATGTATCTAGGTTAAAGGCCCTGATTCCTAGGTAAGTCAAATGGATGGATTTTCCACAGTTAGAATCTGTAACATGGAATGAAGACTCTCTTACTAGGTTGTGAAGTTTAGAATCTAAAGAGAACAGTGAAAGCATACATCCCAATTCACATGACAATGTAGAGCACACACCCTTCATGACAGTATGGCAGATCCTCTGATTTATGTCAGGCCCAGGAAGCACCAATGGTTCCCAGGTCTTCTTACATGTAAGTTCTGAGACCTTCTCTCATCCTAGAAACCATTGATTCTTCCTTGTAATTTTCCAAGATGCCCTCTTTGTACCTCGAGGTGGGATTCGGCCGTCCATATTAGCATATGTGATTCCCCTGGGCAGCTGAATCCTCTCCCTCCAGGCTCAGCCATCCAGATTCTGTTGGCATCTGTTCATTAGACTTAACTTCACATTTATGGATTACCTTTATCACTTTGAGTTGGACAGTCTCAAATGTCTGTCCCATTAGAAGGTATAATTGTGAGTAGAAATATTTTCAGAGGCAAACACCGTTATCATTCTGATTATACACACACACACACACACACACACACTTTCTAAATTATCTAGGTTAAATGAAGTCACCCTAGGGAAATAAAACCATGTTGTTTTCCCAGTGACTCAGTGGTACTTTCCCTACCCCGTCATGTTCCCAGCACTTTCTCTCTTCTTCATAAAGGACTTGTGGGAAAAGTTTTGCTACAGAATGGCCTGTCTGTGGGGTGGTTCCTATATTGAAAGAAATATAATTCAGAGCATTTGGAAATATACTGTACATCCTCAGGAGACATATAAATTTCCGTAAATAATTTGTTTTAGTTTCCCTTTCAGAACCGGATTAGTTCATCCCAAATGAGAACGATTACCCTGGGTCTATTGTTTCAGAATAGCTCTGCAGCTCATTGCCCCGTGAAAATGGTTATTAACGAATTTGGGAAATGCAATCACTGAACACAGATTATTTTGATTAAGCTTCACCTAGCCCATATGTTGTATCTCATTTTGTTAGGGAGCTGGGTAACTTAGTATTGCTCCTACTGCTAAGTTTATTGGTGAGAGCTTAAACGTTCCATCTCTAAGGAAACATTCTGGGACGGATGCGTGCACCTGGTTGCAGCTAGGAAAAGCCTCCTCCTCCAAAGGGAAAATACATGTAATGTCAACTCTAGACATTATCAAAACAGAGCAGAGAGGGTCTATGACCTAAACAGGATCACGACAACTGAGGTCCCAGGAGCAGAACAATGTTAAATCATAAACCAGGGCTCAGGCTTCGAAGCTAGACAAGCTGATGTAACAGAGAGGGGTGCATTTGTATGTGTGTATGTGTGTGTGTGTGTGTGTGTGTGTGTGTGTGTATGCATGTGCCTGTGCCTGTGCGGTGTACATGTAATCTGTTTGCCCCTCTGCATTTAAATTAAGTTCGGGGATACCTAACTCAGCTGTCCACTGCCACTGATTCTGTCTCTGGGAATGTGACTGATCATTTATTGTTATTTAAAAGTATTTTCATTAAGTTTATTTCCTTGATTCTGCACAGGATAAGTTCTAGAAGTGATTCCAAAAGAAGAGCTGGCCGTGTTTTATCCATCCCTGCCCTAGCTACTTCCTATCCACTTTTCTGCTGATAGACCCAGAGGGCCATGCTCTCAGGGTCAGCATATGAGTGTCTTAGGAGTGGAGAGGGCCTTCTTCTTGTTCCCATCTGTTCTTCTGCAGGATAACCACAGGCTGCGATTTCCCTGCCATGGCTTAGAAAGCTTTTCTAGTAAAGGGTATATTGATGCTGGTCCAGTGTTTACTGTCTTCCCTTGATTTTTTTTTTTTTTGTTAATTCAACCAACAAGTATTGGTTGTGGATCCTTGCAAGGTGCTCATCAGTCCCCACCAGTGTGTCCCAGGATAAATTCAGATGAATGTCAGCCCTACCCATGTAGCCCAAGGAGCACTGGGAAGACTTTTCAATGTGTTGACCGAGTCTTTCTAAAACTTTGCAAAGGAGAATTTAACTTCTGCTCAGTCTTGGTTTGTTATATGTTACCTGTCCCTTGCCAACAGTCCCCCCATAGCTAGTGAAAACAAATAGCCATGATAATATGAGGGACCAGTCAGTGAAATTGCTTTAGGGGCATAACTAGCCAGTCATTTATCTGATACATGCAAAGGGTTTATAGCCACTTCCTTGTGTAATTAACCATAGGCTGTGATTACTGTGGGGTAATATGGCACACGCAAAAAGCCCTATTATAGGACATTGGTATCAAAGTTTGTGAGAAATAAATGCTAAAATAACTTTTAAACATGCAGCATTATTCGTTAAAAATGAGGCCAAGAATTTGAGAGTAAGGAGAAGTATATGGTAGGAAGAAAGGAAAGGAGGAAATGATGTAACTATATTGTAATCTCAATGAGTAAAAGAAATAATAAAACACATGACTTTAGAAGCCTGTCTATAGGAGTGACATTTATAAGTTCATAAAATTATAAACAGATTTCTTCATTCAAATTGATGTGCCTATGGGGACAGTCTAAGTAAGATACCACTGATAATACATCAAGAATATTCGATAACACTTTACAAGCAAATATCACAACACAAATATCCATCAGGATCTTGTTGGTAGGGCACAAACCCATACCAGTAATACACAAAACAAAAATCTCCAAAGTTTGTTTTTACATTCAATGATCTAAAAAATAAGTTTGTAACAAGCGAGGCCAAACAAGGGCCAAATTGTTTCCTTCCTTTAAAAAAAACGCTGCTCTTTCAAAAGACGGTGAAAGCATGAGAAGCTACAACTTGCAGAAAATGGTCACAAAGTTTTTATTGTTCCCTACCAAGGCACTTGCGTGTGGTTCTTATAAGTTGGGATTTTTCTGGTTTGTTTTATCTCTCAGAATCAACGTTTTCATCAGTCCTCTGCCTTGCTTGTTGAAAACAAGCTACAGATTGCCTAGCAAGAACCAGCCGGTCATCTGCAGCTCCTGCTGACCCCCACCGTTAGTCCTCCTCTCCCATGCTTCGACCTTCTGCCCTAGAGTTGCAGATACAAGCTCTCACTTCTTCCTCTTCTGCTTCCACTCTTTTGGCTTTCCATCTTAGCCTTCCTCAGGAGTGTTATGAGGCACCTGCTTGTTCTCCAAGCCTCTGGCAGGGAGAATCTCCCCCATGGCCATTCATTCTCCTCTTGTGGACTTATTTACAATGCTTTCTCTCTGATCCCTGGCAGGAGATGCTTATGCCTTCATCTCTGCTCTCATACTTGCAAGACAACATCTTCCATATGCAACTTGGCTGGCCCATTGCCCTCTATCACCAAGGCTCCAGTGATAGAAGAGCCTAGGCAAACTGGTCAGGAATCCCTTCACCTTGTCAGGACTCTGCCTTCTTGGCTGTTCCTGCCAGCATAGCATCCCTGGGTCCACTTCTGAGTGTTATGTTACTTTAAAGTCCTGGGGAGAGGAATAGTGACTTTAATTTGGCTATTGGAACAGATGAACTAAATATGGGATTGTGAATGTGTGCCAAGAAGGAGTCTGATTCGCAAAGCTGATAGGGAACCCTTATTTCTGTAATCACAATCTGGGCTCAGTGTTGCAGAATGCAGTTTCTTCCCTGAAACCAACTACAGGAGGTTTCCTTCATGTAAAAATGACAAGTTCTCAGTGAGTGTGCTTTCTTGGGTCAGATTTCTATACTGTTTTACAAACAGGGAACCTCTGGGAACAAGCCTCCAAACCTTGGTTATTATTTTCCTACGCAGTCAACCCTTCCCCAATCTTGTATCTCCTTACAGGCCATCCAGATGTCCCGCTTGGGATTTATTCTTCCAGGCCTCTCAATTTCCTGCTCTGTGAGCACAGTCCCTTGTGACTCTACAACACAGACCACAATCATTTCACCTGGCACAGCTAACATCTATCCCACCTCCCAACAAAAGAGAACTTTCTTCCCCCACTCTTGGGAGTTCCTGGTTCACATCAGTGTGATAAATACAAGCCCTATTCAGTCCCAGAAAGACCCCAGTGTGTACCACTGGGAGGCTTAGGTCACCCCAAATGCATCTACTCACATAAACTTCTAAGTCAACTCAGGATTTTCAGCTTCTACATCATCCATAGCAAAGATGTGGAAAAGAATCTCTCTCCATTTATGAACTGCCCTTCTTTACTGAAAGATACATTGTCCTGGATATCACAAAGCAAGAATACAATTCTAGAGAAATCCAGATGACAGCAAAAGGATGTGAAAATACTCAGAATGAGAAGGAATGTGTGCCCCTCTGTAATTATTTGACAGTGTACAGCATAATGCACAAAAAGAAGTTTGTGGATAACTTAGCCTAGTGTTTAAGAGATGCATGCTGGGAACTTTTGTTCACTGAGTAATGTTAGATCACAATACATTTAGAAGAAATATTTCCTCTGGTGGGGGAGAGGAGGCAAGAATTGGGGTTGAGCTATGGGCTTCCTGTAGAACATGAGGAAGATCAGCTTGAAATGTTTTACAAAACTGTCATTATAAAGAGGAAGATCTGGGTCTGCAGCATCCACGTTAAACTATTTTGTAATAAATACTGTGATCAGGAATTAAGTCTGATGGCTCACAAATGATATTAGAAAACACACAATAAAATTTGCAGATAGGCATGGCTATCATCATCGAAGAAACTTCCGTTTGGAACAGTTGGAGACAAAACTGATCAACACGCAGGAATTACATAGCCGTGAGGCTCAACCACAACGGATAGATCTCAATGCAATCCCTACCCCAAAGGGTAGGAATTAAATGGCCGTGAGGCTCAACCACAACTGATAGATCTCAATGCAATCCCTACCCCAAAGGGTCAGGGGGATCATGGAAGAGAGGGTAGAAAGAGGACCAGGACATCTGTTGACAGAATATGTCCCCTAGAAATGAGAGAGAAAATACACCCATGAGATCTCATGACTGAACAAAACCAGTACAATGGAAACACCATTTGGCAAGTCAACAAGGGCAGGGGAAATTCTACATCCTGGTACTCCTGGATAAAGAGCTACCAATGCTCATCAGCTGCTGAAAGGGAGAATCAGCTTCCCCCAGGAACAAACTCCATCCTAGTTAACTAGTCCCGAGTGGTTATTCCTGAATAAATACACATATGTGCAGAGCTGAATGAACTCAGTAGGTTATATATGCATGTACACTTTTGTGTGTGTGTGTGTGTATGTGTGTGTGTGTAACAGTAATACTTAAAGAGATCATGAGTTCTGAAAGGATAAGAAGGAGTTGGGAGAGGGAAGGGCCAGAGTGGTATAGATGCAGGGCTTCTATATGAAATTCTTTAAAAGCCTATTAAATTTGACTAAAAGGAATTAACACGAAAAATAATACATAGTGGAAAAAATAATAATTATAGAGGAATTACTAGTAATTGTTAAAATGTATTAGTCCTTCAAGAGTTGTGATCATACTCACCTCCTCTCCCAAGTTTGCTAGACATACTTCCTTCTTCACCCACCCAACCTTGTATATGTTTTCTTTTAAAAGGATTTCTAGACCAAGCATTATTTTCAAATTCAGAAAATTTAACACAGAAATATCCTCCGTGACCAAGTGGTTTCTCGGTGTCAAATTTTCAACCCTGAAAACATACACACAACTCATGCCCCATCCAGCAGGGCCTTAAACAGGAGTCTGGGGAGATCACCTGAAGGAGAGTGGGGGGAAACAGGTGGACACAAAGAACCACAGCTTGTCTATAGACAACACAGGGGTTATATAATACAAAAAGTCAGGATGTGGGGAAGGGGATGATGCAGGAGCATTGGTGTTCAGCGGGAGTACAGCTATCTTTCAGAACAGAGTATCAGCTGGGTGAAGGTTCAGGGGACAGGTCACCATGATGCCGCCTATGATTCACTTGTCCTTATCTAAGTTGGTACTATCCACCAAGGCTACCCTAGGTCTATGATTATCCACAAGACCTATGACTATTTGTCTTTATCAAGGCTGGTACATTTCCACCAAAGCTGCCTATTTACAATATCTTATAGCTATCTGTTCAATGTTTTTCCACAGAGACCCAAGACTTTGTGCTAGCAAGCTGACTTAGGCCTATTGCTGATTTTAGGCCTTCAGTGTATAAGCAGGGCTGCCTCTGACAAACTCACATTATACAGAATAAACAGATCCTATTTAGGAATATATATATATATATATATATATATATATATATATATAATAACAAATGGTGGAAAGGGGGTTATAGACTTGAAGAAGAGTAGGGAGGGGTAGATAAGAGAGTCTGTAAGGAAGAAAGAGAACAGAGAAATGTTGTTACTATATCATGATATCAAACATAAAAAGTACCTTTTGTAAGAGTTAAAAAATCAATGTGCTCTGTGGCACTCCTGTGCACTAACTCCCTAGTGCACATCAGCCATGAGTGTGCTCTGTGATGACTTCCTCTATCCCAGGCTTGATCACACTGACACTCTCTATATCACAGTGTATCTGCTCTGTGAACTGACCAACTTAACTCTACTTAGTTCTAATTGCTTCTCAACTGTAAGTGTACACATACGCTATGCTCATGGGCACCTGACCAGGGACAAGCACACTCATTTACACACTCACATACACACCATGTCTTCTCCCTATGGAAGCAGGCTTTATAGTCTTAGAAGTAGGTCTGAGATCAGATCTTGGATGGAAGGTCCACTAGAACCTTACATCCCATGTGGAGCTCAGGACAAGGGTTTCACTTTGCTTGCTATGTTTTACCTCCTCCCTGCCCTTCTCCTAAATTTTGTCCTCAGACAGTCTCCTCTTGAGACTCCATCCTCACATGGTCTCTTACACATCACTCTCTGCAGTGGATTATTCTGTGGATGCCAGGGTTTGCTTGTGAGAAGGAAGGGTCTGGCTCCCATATCACTTCAGTGGAAACTATGGAGAGGATGGGTTTTAAGTCAGGCACCTCTGCAGTAGTGTTATCAGTATTTGAGAGAATAGGGATGGAGATCGGGATGAGAATAGAGGTGGGGATGGATGGAGGTAGAGATGGAGGTGGATGGGGATAGGAGTAAGAATAGGGATGAGAAGAGGGTGGGGATGAATATAGGGATGGGGATTGGGATACAGATGAGGATAGGGGTGGGGATGGAGATGAGGTGAGGATAGGGATGAGTATAAAGATAAGAATGGGGAAGAGGGTACAGAAAAGGATAGAGATTGGGATAAAGATGGTGATAAGGATGGGGTGGGTGGGGCTGGAGATGGATGAGGATAGGAATGGATGGAGATAGACATGGGGACAGATGGGGAGGGTGAGGATAGGGATGGGGTGAATCCAGAGATGGAGAAGAGGATGGGAATGTAGTTGAGGACAGGGAATAGGAAGAGGATGAGGAGAAGGAAGCAGAAGAGCAAGAAGCAGGCAGCAACCACATGCATCTTGGTTTTTTCTTTCACTTAGACTTCCTAAGAGAGAAAAATCTAATGCCTCAGTGAACAGAGCCTGTCAGAAGTTCCATGTTCATAAAGAGATGAATGGGATATGAGTTGGCATCACCAAGCTAGTACTCAGGGGACCAGCCATGGGCTGAGATGCTCTACACAGAGAGGACTGGAGGGGCAGGTAGCACAGTGACTTATGGGGCTGCATTGCATGAGCCTGGGTGTGAGGAGAGCCCAGAGGAGCTCACCACACAGTCAAAGTAAGTTATGGCCTCTGTTCGTGGCCACATAGTGTGTGCTACACACCAGAGAAACTCAGCATCCACACACACCTTGGCCAGAGAAGAAGCCAATGCTGTCCTCATTGAGATCTCAATGGGCAGTTGTAGTTAGGAAGGGAGCTTTCCCATAGAGCCCTGAAATTGGAGTCTCTGCATCAAGTGTTTGCCTCTTCTCTAGGGTCTTCTTCCTCAGGTAGAGTCTATGCTCTATGAAGCTGATGAGGGAAGCCAAGGAGAAGGTTATCAGAAAAGTACTTATGAGCTAAGCACTGCTATCACTTCATACAGCCCTGTACCTGTGGCAACCTTGACATCCCCAATAACTGGGAAATCCAACTTGGGCCAAGACATAACATTCTGTCACAGACCAAATCCTGTCCATTTTCTCATTTTGGACAGATGTGCCCCTTAAGGGATGGAGATGAGAAGTAGAAATGTTTAAACAAACCAGAGCCTGGAAGTTACTAGAAAAGAAACTATAAAGACAACATTGATATTACAGAAAAATGGTGACTAAGTAGAAAGAGGAAAAAAGTCAGGTCATTAAGTTAGTTTCAAATGTACCTCATTCTATGAAGGAAAATTATACCAGCAGAAGCCACTTGGACGACTGACATAGGCTATGCTTCACTAGTTTCTTAAGACTGTGCTCAATACACCCCAGAGTGTCCTCAAACTTAATCTAGATAGTCCCTCCTAGGCATGCACAAAGGCCTACCTATCAGATGTCAACTTGGCAGTATATGTCATCACAACTCTACAGCAGCGTTCTGGGATGAAGGTGAGCATAAGCAGTCAACATCCCTTTGTGAAGTTTGTGCTTCTCTTGCTGTTTCCTGGGGTCAGGGCAGGTCAGGAAGATGGAAATAGTGAGAAAACTGTTGTGTGTCTTAGGCCAGGGCTGTGGAGACATTGCCCTTGATAAAGTGCTTACCATGCACCTTTGAGAACCTTAGTTCATTTCCAAGAACCCACAAAACAAAAAGAAAAATGTTGCTTGAGGAATCTCCCTGTAACCCATCAATGAAGAGGTAGAGACAGGGGTATCTGAAGTCTATGGCCAGCCTTCCTGATCCTGGTTTCCTCCTGCCACAATGAGAGCCTAGTCTCAAACAAACCTCCATAAGATGGGCAGCTTCAGAGAAGCATACCAAGATTGTCCTCTGGTCTCTGTGTGCAGATAGGCAGTCACCTCTACACACAGAACAAGCACACGCAGGAAGATATCTTCTAAAAATGTTTTTAATTGAATTTAATATAATAGCATCACTTCCCCCTCTGTTTCCTCCCTCCAGCCCCTCTAAGCCTTCTTCCCCAAGCTCTCCCTCTCCTCTCATGCCTCCTACTATCAAACTGATAGCAGTTTATTTGATCATATATTTGTGTGTACCAAAGCACACATTATACCAAACATTTCCATAAAGTGAAAAATCATAACCTATTCAAAAAAATTAACACAGTCAACCACATCGTAACTTCATAAAAATCCAAACAAATTGAATTCATAAGCTATTTCCAGTAAAATCAGAACTATTCCCTAATGCTTCCTGAGCATCTTAGGGAGAAAAAAAAAGAATTTCAGGGCTGTTTGGAGCCAATAGACTTAATGGACTTAGAGACCAAAGGACTTTTAATGTTGAATCAGATAGAAAATAAAAGGAAGAAACCATTTCTCCCCTCTTCATACTGGAAAAATTTCAAGATAGTGAATTATTTAAAAAATATGCATTCCTCACAAAGAACTGTGGAGAGAGGCCAAGGCAGAACCTGCCAACTCATGAAATTAGTCTGTGGACTGGTGCAATTTATGGCAGAAGAAATGTGGGAAAAAAGGCAAGTGAGTGCTAAGAAGATGGTTTCATGTAAGTTGGGGATTTACAGTCTGAAGCTCTTCTGTCAGGATATCTAAATACGGTGTGACCCGACTTGAGGTTACACAAAAGTATCTTATAGACAGAGCAGACCACTGCCTAACGGTCTGTGAATGCTCTGCAGACCTCCTCTCAATTAACCATCAACAGGATGTTCTAGACCATCGTGGTGGCAAACGTGTTCTCAGTCCTAATGTAACTGTACTTCTTGAAAAGATAGTTGTCACCCGCTGGAGACTTGGGACTTGAATGTTCTACCATGAAAGAGACAAGGCTGATTTCACAGAGCGGTTATTGTGAACAATGGAGCACTAAACACGGATGTGCAGAGAGATCGGTGGTGTTCAGACACAGAGTCTTGCTGGACTGTACCCAGAAGTGGGAGAGCTGTCACACATGGAACCTCTGCCTCCTGTTTTATGAGAACCTCACCCTTGTTTCCAGGGACACAGTTTTCATTTATATTCCCTGACTTAACATGGGTGACACTATAGATCCATTGTCTTGTGGATACCGTGACCAAAGCAACTCTTTAAAAGAAAACCATTTCTTTGGAGCTGGCTTACAGTTCAGAAGTTTAGTCCATCATTGTCATGGCAGGAAGCGTGGTGACACACAGGCAGGTATGGTGTTAGAGAGGTACCTGAAAGCCTTACATCTTTATCAGTAGACAGAAGGAAGAGAGAGAATGAGGCACTGGGCCTGGCTTGAGCTTCTAAAACCTCTAAACCCATCCCAGTGACACAGTTCCTCCATGAAGGCCACACCCACAAGATCACACCCACTTCAACAAGGACACAAATCCTAATCCTTTCATACAATGTACTTTCCTCTGAGCCTACTGGGGCCATTTTCATTCAAATCAGGATATCCATTTAGAAGCTGAACTCTTAAGAGAAGTGCACTCTGGCAGTGGTCCCTGAAAAGACTGCCCTCTGTCAAACATGGGGTGCTGGCTGAGAGCTCAGATTATAAATGACAAATCCTAAACAATAAATGCTGGAATTTTTTGCGGAATGTGAGGGGACGCAGAATACATTTTTTTGTGAGACACGTGGCTGTGAGCCCTGCTTTTTCAGGGGAATCTCTCTGTTCCAGTAACTAAAGCTTCTGGGAACTGAAGAGCTACACAAGGCTTCTTTTCAACAGAATTTGGAATAAGACTTGGAGGCCTGGCCTGAGGAAAGCAGGCCGCTAGTTTTAGTTAACACCCTCCTCCACCATGCAGGCTTGGGATTGGTTGAAGCTGTAACACCTCTTCCACTATGAAGGCTTGGGATTGGTTGCAGCTGTAACACCTCTTCCACTATGAAGGCTTGGGATTGGTTGCAGTTGTAACAGCCTCTTCCTCCATGCAGATTTGGACAGGGCAGTATCTCCGGGCCACATGTGAAGTGTCAGACCACACTGAGACTTACAAATCTCACTCTCTCTTTCTCCTCCCTCCTCCCTTCCCCTTTTCCCTCTCCATTTCTGTGTATGTATGTATGTATGTATGTATGTATGTATGTATGTATGTATGGTATGTATATATTCACTCATGGGAGGTTAGGGCACCATAGTCAGTCTATATGAAAGCTTAGCCACATTTCACACTCTCTACCTACCACTTCCAGCAAGATAACTCTGGAACCATCACAGTTCCGCTGTGTCTCTCAGTGAGAAGAGAGCTGGGGGGAATCCTCTGCTTCTCAGTGACACAACGGGCCAAATGAAGAGGGATCTGGTTGTGAGTTTCTAACATCTATACTTGTTGCTTAATAGAAAACATATGCAGGTAAGGCACACAGTGGGACTGTGTACAGCAGAAACACGGGCCAAAAGATGACAGCTTTTATGACCCTGACACTTGTTCCTACGACAGTAATTAGTGTTTGGTGTGGACCAGGCATTCTGTGTCACTTTCAATATTGTTCTGTTACTCAACAGCTTAAAGTGAGAACTTAGCATGAAGTCACCATCTCATGCCGAAGAGCCAGGAGACACTGCGATGGTGGATATCAGTTATCTTCGCCACTTCTTCCTGTTGGAAATGTTTGTGTGACTTCCTATGGCAGGAGCACTGGGCACATCTGGCTCTCTTGTCATCGTTCTGGCACTTCAGCCAGCCTGGCTGCTGGTTGCCATGGGCTCAGGCTATCCTCCACACCAACAGGCCAAGAGTCACCACAGTGAGTAACTGGGGGCTGCATCCTTTTGAGTTCATTGCTGTGTGGGAGTCTCCTTGAAACTGCTACACACAAAATAATGGCAGTCTTCTCTCAGGTATCAGGCTTGTGCCTTGTGTTCAGTGTGGAGAAAGCTTGTGGTGATCTTGTATTCAGATCCTAGAGGGAAGAGCCGGGATATATTTGCGGAGGGAGGGAATTTCTCTTTTGTTATCCACCCCCACCCACCAGTACTGACTTGAATTGACAAACTCCTTTCAAAGAGATAGCTCAATGCTTGGTGAAGGAAACCTCAGGAGCAAGCTGGCTTCTCAGCACTGGGATGCCTTTGAGGTGAGACCTGATGCTTGCTGCTTTTTCATCCTTACTGAAGCCTTAGTTTACAAGTGATCACAAACACAGACTGGCCAAATTTCTGAATCCCCACATATACCTCACCCATCATGCCTTTGCAGCAAGTCAAGGCAGGAGACTTTAATAAGCAGGATTAATCAACATCTGTACCTCTCCTAGATTTCTATCAGCTTTATTGGCTAAGTATCAAGCAGAAAATGCTAAGTGCAGGCAGGCCATGCTTAGGTCACTAACTTGCACTTTCAGCCCCAGAAGCATGGAGGATCACACAGTGGACTTCCATCCATCAGGGGTTTGCTCTGCCTGGTACAGCTACAGAGTGAAGATCACTATGTGTGGAAGTGTGGTGGATGTGGTGTGTTTCTTACAAGTTCTCAACTATCAAGTTATTAGATTGTTGTTGTTGATGATGTTGTTGTTGATGATCTTGCTATTTAGCCCAGGTTAGCTTGAAATTTATCATTCTTCTGCCTGGAGCCACTGAAGAGGCTATGACATGTGTCACCACACCCCACCCATTTTAAAACTTATTAACATTAAATCATTTTATCAATCCTTTATTTTAATTCTTCAATCTGAGAGAGTAATATTTATTTTTTAAATTCTATACCAAAATGCAGTTACCAAGTTAAATGCCACTTTTTGTTATAACAGAGATCTGGGATTTTTTGTTGTTGTTGTTATAAAAAAAAATCTAGCTACTTGTTGTATACAGTTGCTAGACTTTTCTGTGTGAGCTATGTGGTAAGTCAAGAGGGGTTCTTTTAGAAAGGGTATACCAAATGTTACATTTAAAATGATAAGGATAGCTCAGCTAAGGACTTTGGAAGTTCAGTAGCCCAACATATCACATTTTATCTCTAGGCTTCTCTGCATTACTCTGAATTTTCAGCAGCTCAAAATGTGTGGCATCTTCCGTACAAATTTTTCAGTGAAACTAACATTCACTAACATATGTATACACATGAAACAGAGTTCAAAGAGGGAAAGAGACCAGTTGTCAAATGTGCCATATTCACAGGGAAGTTTGAAATGGGCATGAAATACAGAAGACACAAATAGGGTTAATCCCTCCAAGATTTTATATTTCATGGTTTCATGAACATCATTGCAGAATCAGCCCCACTTGAATCATTCTCAAAGAAATTCAAAACCAGGACTGAGACATGATGCCAATCAATGCACTGGAGAGCTGTCACAAAACCCAGGAAATTGGCTGTTTTTTATCACTGACTGGGAGGTAGCACACTAACATCTTTATTGCACCAGGTATTTAGGTTTTCTTAGCAATTTTGCACTGAAACTTTAGAGATCAAATATTTTTTTTATTTTCATAGAATCTTACTTTATAAAATCCTGACTTTACCCAGGTGAACACTCAAATGTTAAAGGACACATTTACTAATCCAGGAAGAGCACTGAATGTCTGAGTTTGAAGGTATTGTATAATGGTAACCTGACACTTTAATTAAAACTTTTCTGGAGTAGAATATGGATCGCTAGTGAAAGTAAAATTTTCTTCCAAGTCATATTATGAGAATGTTGTACTGTGGGAAAGAACACACAGAAAATTATATATAAAATTATATGTGTGTGTGTTTTCATATGGGCACCTTCTACTTGCTGCCAAGAAGGAATAGTTCAATTTCAAGTTAAGTGTCCATGAAGGGCAGATTACTCCAGTGAAAGTATCATTTCCTAATTATGAGCAGATACTTTATTAAGTAGACATATAATCATAAGAATATATGCACATAATAGGACCTTAGAATATACAAATAGAACAGAAGGAATAGTTTTTAGTCTTAGAGATCAGAATACCTTTATCAACAAAATTGAGAAAATTTACACACAGGAAATATATATGGTTATGGATCAGATAAAATAATCAAGAAGCTTGAACTAATATCTACAGAATAAATAAGCACAGTGCATGAGCTTTTTAAGTAGCCACAAAGATAAAGCAACAACAGTAAACAATCTACACCAAGAATAACTTTATTCTGGGACACTACACAAATTCTAGTGGCATTACACTATCCAATTTGGGAAATTTTCTGACCACACCATAATTAAAATAGAATAATTACCACTATACTTAGTAAATAAATAAATCAACTTCAAATAAACCATTAAAGAAATAATAGAAAATAACTAGGGTTTACTACAAATAAAATTGAGTGTGCTTTTGTGAGCTTGTGAAGTTCATATCATAAATGAAGACACAAATCGATTCCTGCAATATTTACTCCAAGAACATCAGGAAATACACAAAAACATAGACATTTCAGAACAAAAATAATAAAGCAGGAAAAACATAAAAATCTTTGTTTATGAAGAAAGCAATGTTGATATGCCTCGAACCAGATTGGTCAGGAAAAGAAGGAGAAATACAAATGACCACTATCAGGCTAAGATGGTAGAGTTTCTTCAGATTGTGCAGGTATAGGACAAGGTATGTCCAAAGGATAAGATGGTCTATCTCCAAAAATTAAAGAAGCGTTACCTCCTCAAAAAACATGTTTAGAAATAGAACAAGTCTGGTGGTGATCTGAAGACATAATTCAGGTGCATTGTTCATGGTAAATTAGAGGGTCATTTGCTATGGAGAGCAGTGAAGCTCCCAACTTATACTACTCAGACCTTTGAAAGGCCATTGACAAGAACATCAAGCAGCTAGAGATTGACATCATTAATCTGAAGAAATCCCTTGTTTCGCTGTCTGAAGAGACCTCCAAAAATCGCAAAGATCCTTATTGGACTTGATTTACTCTATTACAATAGAAAAGATTGTGTACAGCTCTTGACTGCGTACAGCTCTTAAAGAAGAACGTTGCCTTTACATAGACAAGACAGGGCGGGTTAAAGAGAGCATGAAATAGGTCAGAGAAAGCCCTGAGAAAAGTCAGAGAGAGAGAAAGAAAAAGATGAATGCTGGTACAAGAATTGGTTTTCAGCCTCTCCATGGTTGTCAACCCTACTTCCTCCCATCTTGGGACCATTATTTGGGCTAGTTTTGCTTATTTCTGCTGGTCCCTGGGCCTCAAATAGGATGACTAACTCTGTGAAACAACAGATAAATAATTTGGTAGCAAAACCTATTCAGATACATTATCATAAGATAGCGATGGAGAACCATGAGATTCAAGATGAGGTTGTTACTCTATCCAGGGTGTTCCCAAAACACATCTCCACCCAACCTAAAAGAGGGGACTTTTGTCCCTAGACCAAGCAGAGAGGGCCACCCAGAACCCCCTCTGACAGGCGACCTGAATTCTTGCTTAGGCTGCGAGGCTAAGCACTGCAAGGGAATATAAATAAAAGTTAAAAATATCTCTCTGGGTTCCCTGAGGGACAAGCCTGACTGCATAGCAGTTGATGTCAAAAGTATCCCCTCTCCAGGAAAAAGACATTTGGATGGGTATGACCCTCATGCCTCACTGGACAATGACAGGGGGACCAGAGCCATTACAAGGTCCCTTTCAATTACTGGAGGTCAGGCTTCTATCCCCGCCTTTGCAAGATTAGAATCGCCACAGCCCTTCTATACTTAGAGAAGGGAGGAAATGTCAGGGCCATCCCTGATTACACACTGAAGGCCTAAAATCAGCCATAGGCCTAAAATCAGCAATCGGCCTGTCATACATGTATACTAACACCAAGTCTTGGGTCTCTGTGGAAAAACATTGAAACAGATGGCTATAAGCTATTGTAAACAGGCAGCTTTCACTGAAATTTACCAACCTGAGTAGTTATAGACCTTGTAAATAGGTAGCCTTGGCAGACAATACCAACTTAGATAAGGACAAGTGAATCACAGGCAGAGTCATAGTGACCTGTCCCCTAAACCTTCACCCAGCCGATACCCTTTTCTGAAAGATATCTGTATTCGCCCTGAACACCCACACTCCAGTGTCATCCCCTTCCCCACGTCCTGCCTTTCTGTTTTTATAACCCCTGTGTGAATGAATGACGATTTGAAAAAATAAATAAGTAAATTATAAAAAAAAGAAAAAAGAAATTAAAAATGGAGTCAACACAGGTACCCAGCGACTCCCTTGAGCACACAAGCAAAGAGGTGAAGCCAGGTTATCAAACATGCTTGCAGCAGCTTTCCTGAGCACACACACATGCAAAGAGATGAAACCAGGTTATCGAACATACTTGCATACTGATGCTCACATCAATTTTATGTAACACAGGCAAAGAATGGAAAACCTCATCTCTGCAGGGGAATGGACACTTACACAAATGGGATATATTCACAAAGTAGAATTTGCAATTTCTGACTCATGTTAGAGCCTGTTGAGACTTGGCGGTTTATGCTGAGCGGGCTCAGCTAGCCACAGATGGATAGATGCCTTTCCCCTTTTTCTTTTTAAATACATTATTTACAGTATTTTCTGTTTATTCTTTGAACATTTCATATATATGTGGGTATGTATGTATATATGTATGTATACATGTATATATGTGTGTATGTATATATGTATGTATGCATGTATGTATATATATTTATGCATATATGTATATGTGTATGTATGCATGCATATATGAGTGTATGTGTATGTGTGTATGCATGCATATGTGTGTATGTATATATGTATTATGCATGCATATGTGTATATGTGTGTATACATGTATGTGTTATGTATGCATGCATATATGGATGGATGGATGGGTTTTGATCATCTCTACCCCCTTATTTCAATTCTTTTTGATCCCCCTCCACCAGATCTTGCTTCCAATTTTTCACCATGGTAAAAGTACCATTCAGGCTTTGGGGCCCAGAATGTGGGCAGTACCCCCTGCCAAAATGAAAGCAAACTTCTAACCCATCAATATTCATAGTTCTAGAAAAATCACTAAATGTACTAACTAACCTTGCTTTTTTGTCTTCTTTATTTCTGCTTCTAGCTAACTGTTCTTGCCAACTGGTAACTTTAAATTCAGGATACAGTTTTCATGCCTAAAAGCCCACCCTGAGAAAGACTCAGGGACTGCACTCGGGTCTTGCACACCCAGCATAGTTGCCAGCTGTCTAATAGACTTTCAATTGGGTTAAATATGTGTCTGAGTAGTCTTATCTGGTTGATACCTCACAACAATTTAATTTCATGTCTTCCTTAAAAAATAATCTATTGAGGTCAATTAGTACAAAGACTGCCATTGTATCCATGGCTATGAAGTCGACCATTGGAGAATGTCAATCTATCAAGTGCCACAACACCAAAGAACTGACAACTGCCCTTTAATGAGTCACAGAAGTCATTTGGAAAACTCATGTACATGGAGGCAGGAAGGAGAACAACAGGTTCCAGAATTAGAGGAAAGGAGATAGGAGGATGCTTCAGTACACATGAAGCACAATAGAAAGTTCCAGAAGATTCATTGCGCAGCAATGCAAACGCATGTAACATGGTTGAATATGATTAGAATGTTAAAGCAAATGTTGTATCAGAAAGTTAAAATTTTACAAAGACAAAAAGAAAATATTATGAACTGTTTTATGATAGCAAAGATTATAAGTAAATGTCAGATGACCAGTCCTCCAGAAAAGAAACTTCTAAATCCAGTAGAGGGAAATGGCCGAGAAAGAGAAGACTTCTGTCTGTGAGTAGTGAAATTTGTAGTGAAACAGTTTCCCCTCTAAGAAAACACAAGGCACACACAGATGAAACCAGAGATTAACATCAAAGGAGGAAATTAGTTGATTCCCAGAAATTTGTGAGAGGCCAACACTTTGCTAATTTTAAAAAGAAGATGATAGTGGTGGTGATGGAGGAGAAAGAGGGGGAACAGGAGGGGAGAGGAGGAGAAGGAAAAAGAAGATGGAAGGGGGTAGTAAGAAGGAAAGAAAGACAGAGAGAGAGAGAGAGGGAGGGAGGGAGGGAGGGAGGGAGGGAGGGAGAGAAGGGAGGGAGGGAAGGGAGGGAGGGAGGGAGGGAGGGAGGGAAGGAAGGAAGGAAGGAAGGAAAGGAAGGAAAGGAAGGAAGGGGAAAGAAAGAAGGAAGAAAGGAAGGAAGGAAGGAAGGAAGGAAGGAAGGAAGGAAGGAAGGAAGGGGAAGAAGGCGCAGAAAAGGAGGTGTTAAAAAGAGTTTAATCTTATGCAGACGTCCTTAGCTGCTGCTAGCTCATGAGTACAGTGGTCCTATTATGTCTGGAGACCCTTTTTCTCTCCAGTGCTCTGAGATCTCTGGCTTATAGAATGTCTCCATTCCTTCTTTGACAAGTAACTCTGAGATCTAAGAACTATGTCATATGTTTCTTTTATGACTCTGCATTAGACAGACTCTCGTACTGCACCTTGAGCAGTTGCAAATTTCTACAATAACCACCTGCCCACTGCATAAAGAAACTTCCCCGATGATATCTCCAAGTGCTGCAATAACTTGTGGGATCAGAGATATGAATTTAGAGAGCATTTTGATGCTGTATCCATTAGCAGATCTCAAGATAAGTTTGCCTTGGGGCATGTGAGTTACCCACTCATGAACTCATGGTCAGATTTACAGTAAGAAGCATGAGTTTTTGTTTGTGGAATGGACCTTAAACCAAACCAGAAAATAGTGGGTTACCCCATAACATTCATGTTGTTCTTGTACCCATGGGCATTTCTTGACAGATTTGTTATGTTTTTTTAGTTCACAAGGTTCACAGCTAGGTAAAAGTAGGGATGACAGGCAGATTCCAGGCACAGATGACTGAAAACAAGATGGCACAATCACTTTGGAAATAGTGTTCTTTCCAAAGAGTTGAATGCATGCCTTTTTTAGGATCTAGCCATTTTATAAACAACCATCTGCTTACCCAATAGAAATGATAAAGGACATCCATATGGACCCTGTACACATAAATGCATAGTTGTTTTATTGTCATAGCTGAAGTTGGGGACAAACAAAATTACTATTGAAGGGTCAATATTGAAGCTCAGATTCAGTGAAATCCTACTCAGCAATGAGAGAGAACCATCAGGGATTCATGCAACAACTTTGATGGATCTCAAGAGGAAGAAACAACATAAAAGCTAAAATGGTGGTGGTGGGGGGGTTGGGAGTATTTTATACCAAAAAAAGTGAATGTTTTGTGGCAGAAACTTTACCAGCTTCCAGGAGTGTAGGAGAGATTGGAAGAAAGCAAAAGCATTTGTTAGTCTCTAGGAGTGGAAAAGCACACAAGAAAGCTATTTGCATATGTTTTGCATTTCTATATGTTATTTGCACATATAATCCCAAATTACTCTTAGAAGTGTCTTAGAAGCCTTTGTGCCATTTATATTTATTGTTTACTTTTTTTTAAATAAACTGAGTCCAGTTGGTGCTTCTCTTATGTGAATGGGTGTAGAATCATCTGCTGTGACATGGGCAACCTAGCAATGGCCACACTCTCCAAAGAAAAATGACTCTCCCTCATCAAGTATCAATAGGTCTTCATGTACAGATGGAGCCTCAGAAGGCCTTCCTCCTTCCATTGACCTTCTATGGTCTTGTTCAGGAAAGCACAGCTTCTGTAGGGTCATGTGTGCAACAGCTATGCCTTCCAAAGCACAGCATCTCACTGCTCCTCTCCTGCCCTGAGGGTATTATATACTTTCCACTCTGTCTTATAAGATGTTTCCCGAGCATTGGTGGAAGGAGATGATTCCTTTGGCCCCTGTGCTCAGCACTCAGAGTTGATTATCCCCAGGACTCTGAAAAGTTCTGAGTCTCTACATTAGCCTGTGCCCCCTACAGTGAGAAGCTTTCCTCATCAAGGTTAGGAACCACACAGCTCTACTGGCGTAAATGTGTATACTTTGAAAGTGGTTCATTAATGTGGCCAGTTAGAAAAACAGTATGAAATGTTCTCTCTTTGTCCTGTGACCTCCCTGACTATGGATTTTTACCACGTGTACAGTGCCAGGCATGGAACTTGGTAACACCCTTAATCCTCAAGCTTTGGATAGAATGCTGATAATTGTTATAAGGAAATATATCATGATATCAGAATGGGAGGGATCATGCCCCACCCTGGGTGGAAGCTTCACACACAAGAGTGACACACTAACTTCAAGCAATGACTTGAGGTACCTCAAAAGATGGTGGATTTTGAGTAACGTTTGTACCCCAGAACTGCATCTAAGATCCCTCAGAACCCACAAATGGCTCTGAGGTGGGACTCTACCCTCTGCTTTGGAAAAGTAATGGAAACTTCTAAAGTTGTTGAATTCAATGAGAAGAAGAGTCCATCTCTTAGGAACAAATGATTCTCCAACTGTGAAAACTGGCTTGTGGGGTCAAAGCAAGTGAGAACTTCCACTGGGGATACACAGGGTGTAGGGGTGTCATTGTAGCCCATTTACATCGTGATAAAAAAATGAACGTAATTCCTAAGAAACGGTGAATAATGAGTCACACATGGAACGCTGGAGCTGGGTGAGCATCTGTAGCTGCTCTCAATGTGGTCCAGTGTCAAGGTCCATCAGCCTCACGCACAGATCTCAGTGGCTGGCCAGCTGGGATGGCCAGAGAATTCCCCAAGGAGCAATATCTCTGCAAGATCTTCCTTCTTCTATCTGCCCAATGTATTGAAAACTGCTGGAGGAGGACATCAAGACAAATTGACCGTGTTATCCGTGATTCCTTCTGATAGTGCATCGCCAGGATCTGCAAGAATCTTCCAAGTTATTAGATGAATGGATACACATGTCACCAGCAAGATTAGCTGAGTTTAATGATGGGCGCTGAACTTTCATTTGTACTCTCTTCTTAAAAACTACAAGAAATGATTAAAACCAGAGTGATGATGATGTTTTAGTGTCAGCAATACGACGGCTGGCGTGTGGTTACGAAGGGGAGGGGAAGTTCACTCTCTCTTGCACATTTGTTTTACTCTCACACAAATGGACACTGCTCCATTGGTACCATAGCTCAGTACTCTCTCTGGACAAACAATTCCCTCAGTACCAAGGATAAGATCCACTTTGTGAATCAGCATGTTTTTACGTAATTGAACAGACAGAGGAACAAAAGTAACAGGGAGAAAAGTCTAACGTCTGACACATCCACACTCACACATGTACACATCACACACACGTTAGACTGTAGATGAGAGAAGTTTTCCCTGCCGTGGGGTTTAATGATTGTTCCCTAGAGTGAAATATATACGCTGTGATCGCTATACCACCCAGCACACAAACACTAGAATTGTCTTCATTGATGACTAAAAATGGATGGCTAAAACAGAAGCCCTTTGCTGTCCTCAAGAAAACTCTGGCTCTTTAAGTACCCCATCCCTCCTGACGGAAGCTCTACAAAGCACCAGAAGATCATTCCATCTGTCTAGCCTGAGGGTGACCATTCTGCCTGCACTTTCCCAGTGTGGTGCACTGGTTGGTGGCATTTTGAATAATACTGAGGAGGTAGGTCTCTCCTCTCAGAGAAATGGCACTGTTGTGGAGACAAACATTACACAAGGCATAATTACAATAGAAATGCAAATATGGTGTGGCAAAGATGCTTGGCAAAGGATCTTAAATGATCGCTGAGGCTGTATGGAACAATGACGTACAATACCCTGCCTGGTGTGTCATCAGGAACAGCTGAGTGGAGTACTCCTTACTGTATAGCACCCGATGCTCCCCAGAGTCTGAGGCTTCTCGGGGGCTTAAGCATTCACAATGCAAAAAATAAAATCTATCAGCGGATAGGCTTTGAGCACCACCCTGAAGACAGCATCCTGTGCTTTACTAACTTTGCTAGCAAAGGAGCTATCATCCTGGAGAGCCAGAAAGCCTGCTATCCAGCAGATATTTACCTGAGACAGGGATGAGGTTTTCCATCACTTGTTGGGGCTTCCAGTGCTTCCTGCTTCTGCAATGAATAGCATGAGGCATGCTATTTGAAAGCCCTACTAAATTCCTGCCTGCCGGACGAGTGGCCTAATGACACATGGAATGCTGCTGAGGATTCGTTTATGTCCCTACAAAGCCAGGTCCTTACAGACAGGCATGGCAGAACTTGCTATTGGGAAAAAGCACGGTGTTGAGTGTCAGGCCTTCCCATGTACAGGAGCTGGCTATGTGTCTGAAGAGGGATGGGGGCCAATGAAGCAGGAACATCTGGGAAACATCAAAAGCAATCAAGGGCCAGCCTGGCAATAAATGAACTGGGAAGAGGGCAAGCCTCTCTGACCATCCAGAGTGAGCAGTTTCCACTTCACCGATGCCAGCAACAGAAATGTGTTCTGATCTCTCTTAGCTTCTGTGCCAGGAACAGACAGAACATACCACCTCACGCTGCCTCTGGTGCACGCTACCACTGTACCCAGGAAATGGCACTGATGCAGACCTATTACAAAAGGCAGAGCACCCACCTTGAACCTCTAACACTAAGAGGAGACCCTTCCCAGACCAGCCAATGTCTCAGGGCCACAGCTGGAGATATGCAACCTTATCTCTGAGCCCTTGTCTGTCAGTGACTGCCCAGGCCCAACAGAAGCAACTGTGAATGCTTTTGTTTCAATTCATTTCACTACTGACCTCAGTAAATTATCTCCAAAGACTCAGAGTCAACAGGATCTCCGTGGGTGTGTGGAGAAACAGACAGAAGCAGAGACTGAGCTTGGTTTTAGAGCATTATCCATTCAGTTGTGGGGATTTGCAAGGCCATGATCCCTGTTAAGCCAGCAATCCAGAGGCTCAGACAAGGCCTGACATTGCCTTTCTGTCATGATATCCTGTGGCACCATCTCAGCCCTGGTGGCAACTTCTTCCAGCTAGGTTGGGCCACCTAAACCACACCAAATAGGACCACCACTGGGGACAAAGTGTTGAAATGCCCAAGACTATGGGCTACATTTCTCTTTAGAATCACCACACTTACTTAAATCACTGAGATTTTGTTTGTTTGTTTGTTTGTTTGTTTGTTTGTTTTTAACTAGATTGCGTAGTCCTCAGACATGAAGTTGGTAGATGGGAATATTCTGTTGCAATGCCTGGTATGAGTTTTTTAATTGCTGTCCCAGAATGTCTGTGGCTAATTCTGGGGACTGGAGACTGAAAACTCATGCAAGTGATTCCCCAGAGTTAGTTTAGAAAAGAAATACTCGCTTCTGGGACAGGGAACTGCACTGTGAGCTGGAAACACCTGTCACACCAGGAAGAAAAGCAAGCTCACAGAGTCACTTTGAGATACGACTTTGCCAGGTTAGAATATCTATCATCGAGAAATTTCACAGCTAATGCTAGAGAGGTTTCGGGGAAATAGCTCTTACTCACTGCTTTGGGGGAGCGAAATCACATACACCCATCATGGAAATCAGTATGGAGGATCCTCAAAAAAAAAATAGAAATAGAACCATTATGGAAACATTCTACTGGTCATAGCAAAGGCTTGTGGGCACCATGGTAGGGATGTTGCCACCATCCCTTTTGGGAACTAGTACACACATCCCTGGGAAATGCAGTGTGACACTTTAATAGCCAGTCTCAGCTGCATTTACCCAGTCTTAAGGAATAAGGGGGAAATAATCCCTTCTACCATGTCATCTTAGCATTTTGTCCAAGAACAGACATATGGGCTCCTTACTTTCCATCATAACTGCTTGAATTTTCTAAGAACTTGTGTCTCAGGCTAGCAGATGGTGTTTAAAATAGAAACTAAGCTAAAAATAATTAATTAGCCTGTATCCCTTCTCCATTCATTGTGGACTTTGGAGTGCAGGTCTTCGAGTTTGTAAGAGTCATGGAATGATCTTACTTCGTTTTATTTAATTTTTAGCAGCTATTTCCTAGAAGTCTCAATCTTTATGGCCTGTAAATAACTCTCAATATGCCTGGTTCATTCCCAGCCTCTCGAAGCTGGGTGTGTGAGCTGCCTCACTCCTTCCCAAGTCCTTTTGGGGCACTAGTCCTTCCTAGGATGACCTTGGGAAACCCTTGACATCTGCTAGTGGTGGGTCCTCCACAGAGTTCCTGGCATTATCTCTCCGAGGGAGGATGTTGCCTGCAAACATGTGTTGTGAGTAAACAGGAAACCTCGCTCAGTTAGAGGAGATGGATGAAAGCTTTCTTAATCTGCCTTTGCCAGACTGAGGGACTGAAGGGCATCTATTTATAAAATAAGGCCTAAATGTTTCTGTAACACCAGTCCAAACATGGGAGTTCCCTTGACTTTGGCATGGGGCAAGGATGGGCCAGAATTCACACTGCCAAGCATTGCCAGGCAGACATGAGTCCAGGGAAGGTGAATGGATGCTGACCTTTAGCACCTTGTGATGATGGTGACTGTAATTCTGTTGCTGCTGGAAAGAAGTGTCCAGGACCCAGCAGGTGAGATCCTAACATGCTGGCCACAGTCATACCCAGTAGCAGGTGCAAGGGGGACTTTCTCATAGCTGTTCTTGCATTCTCACAGCTGAGAACCTTCATTTCTTAGAGCAGAGCGTGACGCCTGCCGTCAGTCCAGTTTCTGTTCTTTATGCTAGATGAGAGCCCAGCGAACCCGGGGAAACCTCAGATCACCAGAATGTCTCCTCCCTGTGGTCCATGGCTAGCTCTCCCGGCCCTTCCCTTCATGAACACCTCTCATTCCCAGGATCCCAGGTTGTTCCCATCCCATGGCAGCCAAGAGTGAAGGTTCCATCTTCTCTGATATCCATCTCATCTTCTTGAGTCCTCTGCATCACCTGCGTGTAGCTGCCCTCGGCTTAACGAACCTCACAGTGAGTTAAAGACCTGTCTGTCAGTACTGCAATGCTCTCCCACCATCTGAGGTGGAGAAGGACTGAGGAGACAGTTTCTTACAACAGCAGAACTACCAAGGCCTGCAGCATTCTTTTGTTTGTGGGTCATGTACAACATGTATGGCATGTAATCTTGCAGAATCGTGTAAATCTTGACTCTAAGGCAATTTGTTCAGTGACAAAGGATGTGTGTTTAAGGACTTAAAAATAGCACAGAGCTTTGCTGGCTTCCTTTGTAAGCTATTTCTGCTTTAACTCATGTTGCCAGCTGTCACTGGGGTTAGGATTCTCGTCGGTCTTAATTGAGCCATCAGATGAGATTTCTTACTCCCATGTTGTTCTAACTCCTGCTGGTTTGTGCGGATGGGAGGGAAGAATGGGACACTTGCTTCTGGGCATGCCAAGTACAACAGCAGTTGAGGTGTGTGGCTGACTTAACCTTCCTGCCAAGTACCTCAGGATGCTGTCTCATGAAGTGGAACACAATCTCTCCAAATCCTACTTGGATGAAGAAAAAAATCAAAGAATATCTAAATCACCTCCCAGTAAAAATGTTCTAGTAGTTAGACATTGCAAAACATGGAGAAGGCATCTTTGACATGATGGTATGTCATCACCGGCACTGCATGCACCAGGCTGTCCTCTATCATGAAGGCATGTCATTGCTGGCCCTGCATGTGCCAGCCTCTGTCCAGGTTGCCTTATCCCACTTTCCCACTGAGCTCTCTAAGACAAAGGCATTCATGATGTCATGAATTGTAGGACCCCAAAGGGCTGCTATGCCCTGGCTGAGCCTTTCCGTATGCTGCTGTCTACTAAGTAACATTCTGCGGTTCCTCTAGGATCAAAACATCCTGACTAAGGCATGGTGCCCCAGGAAGGGAATTTACTCTTGACATCCTATTGCCCCCCAGTTGAGTTCCTGTTTTTTCCTGAGTTTGTATTTTTCCTTCCCTGGCTTGGTGTATATATTGAACCTGCTCAGTAAAGGCATTGGCATTCTCTCACAACGGATGACCGGAGTCTGAGTAGTTCTTTAATCCCCCAGGCCTATGCCCAAGCTCGGTACCTAGGGCAGCGCCATGGCTGTCAGTGAATGTTGTTAAGGAAACAGCAGCATCGAGCCCCAGGTCTAGAGCCTCCAGGGGATGATAGCTCCTTTTTTATTGTTTTATTTATTTACATTCCAAATGTTGCCCCACATTCTAGTTCCCTGCTCCAAGAGTTCTTCATTCCTCTTTAAGAGGTGTTACATAAATGTCACCTCTTTTCTCTGGCACCCGGGAGTGTCAGGATACCATTGAAGCTGACAACTCTCCCTCCAAAACACACCCTCAACTCTTTTCTTAAAGTTACACATTTCTTACTGTCAATCAACTGATTAGAGCCCTGGTGTTTGAGGGCTTCAGTAATGCAAAACTTCCCACAGCTCGGGCTGGGAGAGAAGTCAGGGATGAGGGGATGCCTCCAGCTGGGGCTAAAAATACTGCAGCTTCATGCCCCACATCACGCTTTCTGAGTCCTGCACCCAAACTTGTAAAATGGACCTGCAGGAAGTAGCCAGATGTCAGGCAGTGGACTCACAGATGGACCTCTGAAGTGCATTCCCACTGTGTAACTTCCTGTTAAATGAGGCAGTCCGCTTGCTTGAGGACAGCTCTGCCTGCCTGTCACAGGGCCCTCAGATGTATTTAATGAATGCCCCATGCAGACCAGTGACTTTCACATGTTCTGTGAAGACATCAAGAATAGAGCTGAGGCCCTGTCCTTGGTTGATGGTTTTCCTGTACATCTATCTATGAGCAAAGAAGCAAATTGCTCTTTGCTCCTTAGGTTTTCCCAGGATATACAGTGAACACCCTGAAGAGGGAGAGAAGCTGCCCACTCCTGAGCAGAGTCTCACTGCAAGGATGTGTAGAGTGTCTTCCTTTAGTCCCAGGACACTTGAGAGATTTATGTAATTAGAATCTTCTTCATGAACATTATTCGCCGTTTATGAATTTCTTAAGAGTAGAACTTACTTTCTTCTTCTTCTCTGTTTTCCAATCATATGTGAAAGGAAGGAATCTAGAAGAATCCTTGTTGCCTACAGAGAATGTCCATACTCGAAGCCAATGTGTTTTCCAAGTATTAATTACCAAGGTTCCTGTGTGACAGAAACCACACCTGTCAGACTCTTTATCAGGAGCAATCTGGTGTCATGCACTCTGTGTTTGACTTTTATGTCATTGCATCTAGTATATTTTCTGGTTTGCACATAAAGCACTTATGGAGAAAATACAATTAAAATTTCATAAAAAGAACCAATGTGTTTATGATAGAAATAGCCTTTGAGTTGATAAATGGCTAAGCTTTGGGCCCAAAGAAATTTTATTTACATAATTAGGAAACTGGTACAGTAGATGCATCTACTTTTCAGTCTCTAGGCCTAATCGATATTCAATCAATCAATAAAAAATAGCAGGATAGAGAGAGAGAGAGGGCCTTCTCCCTACCTAGGAGCTCAGGCAGGCTTCCTAAGAGCTAAAGCAGACACACACAGATGCTGCACTTGGGGAGCCAGCAGCACCCCCACTGTGTCAGCAAGGGAAGGACGCACTTCCACACCCATCTGGGAGCACACTGCTGCCTCCATTTTGTTTCCTCCAATTTCTGCCTAACCATGACTGCACACAGAGTTGCAAACAGTGAGTGAGGCTCCATAACTGCAGCTTGGATCAATGGCTGCTGTGGGCGTTTGAACAGTAATTGATTTCCATATGCAGTATGAATTTAATTTAGTAATTATTTATAGACTCTGTTTTATGGGCATGGTGGCCCTGCCAAGTGCCACAAGCTGGATGACAGTGCAGCTGAACTGATGCAGGCCTGGCCCAGCAGGAGCCTTGCCAGATCTGTAACAGTAGTGTTTACTCTCTGAACTGTGTCACTAAAGAAGTAACTGCCCTGATGGCTTATTGAGTTGGCGCACCATGGCGATATCACATTCTCTTACACTTCTCTTAAAAATTCAATGTGTGACTTGTAATGTCCCTAAAAGCTATGATGTCATGCGCTTATGTTTCAATATAGGGTTGATAATCTTAACAGTTCCAAGACCAGTAAGGCTATATAATTGGGTCTCTCTCTCTCTCTCTCTCTCTCTCTCTCTCTCTCTCTCTCCCTCTTTCTCCCTCCCTCTCCCTGCCCCTCCCTCTCCCCTCCTTGTTCTTCTCCCCCTCTCCCTTCTTCTCCCTCTTCCTCTCCCTTCCCCCATCTCTCTCTCTCCCTTCCCCCATCTCTCTCTCTCTCTCTCTCTCTCTCTCTCTCTCTCTCTCTCTCACACACACACACACACACACACACACACACGCATGCAAGCACTGATAGAACTGACGAAGCTTCCCTACAACAGCCCCCTTTGAAGTTGGGGATCCGTCTTGTATAAAGCCAGACACAGTCAGGCTCAGGTCTTAGTTGTGTGCCATCTTCTTTTCAGCCAAGTATAAGTTAAAATAGGTCCTGGTTGGTCTTGTATGTCCTTCTGAAGCAGGTTCAGCTCTCACTGTCAAAGCATCTGATGACACCCTCCTCTCCTCTTCTCTCCTCTCCTCTCCTCTCCTCTCCTCTCCTCTCCTCTCCTCTCCT
>NW_021605262.1:2228012-2273383 GCF_004785775.1 Grammomys surdaster | reverse complement strand
TCCTCTCCTCTCCTCTCCTCTCCTCTCCTCTCCTCTCCTCTTCCTTCTCCTCTTTCCCTTCTCCCTTCTTTCTTTCCTTTCCTCCCCTCTTCTCTCCTCTTCTCTCTCTCCTCCTCTCTTCTCTCTAAACCTCAGTGTCAGTCCCTATCCTAACTTCTCCTCCTTTTCTCCTTTTCCTTCTCTTCCCCTTCCCCCTCCTTCTCTTCAGCCTCCTCCACATTAAACTTACAATCTTTTTAAAAGTCCCCCTTGAGTCCCCCTGCTTCTACTCAGCTCTCTTCCACAGTTCCCAACACAGAGCCTCCCTCTTCAAGAGGAATTCTTCCCAGAAGAAGGCTTGCCTTTTGATATGCTTTTTATCTCTGCCCATGGAGCCTAGGATTATCCCTCTGGAGATACTGCCCTACTGGCCACACATTCTGCAAGGTCTAAAGCCCCCTGGGATCTTGACCACTTGGCCTATTGGTGCAATGCTGACACCTAGGGGCCGCTCCTTATGCTGCAGGAAACAGGCCACAGTGAGAAGTGCAGTGAGAAGGAAAGGTCCAGCTGGCTCTACTGAGAAGACCAAACAGACATTTGTCATGTATGTGCTCCTGCAGAGCCACATGTGAAGACTGGCATGGGTACTGTGTACCCATGAAATGTCAACAATATGATCACCTAAACAAGACCTGCATAATGACAATACTAATGACATACTCAAGGGGGTGGAGGAACTAACAGAAGCCCACCCCTAGATGAAGAGGTATAACCAATCCGTGGATGCTGAGAAAGAGACAATCCATTTTCCCCAAGTATGAGGCCCTTGATAAGTAATCTAATCCCAAGGGGTCAGCTCTAAACAAATATACATAAAAGCAACAGTAAATGCGCTTGACAAGCGCATATATAGGTAATATACCTATATATTACCCTCTGCCTATATATCACCTTGGACATAGCAAAGACAATGATAAAACCTGTTCCAGGAACTTTTTGTGCAGGCTAAATGAGTGCCTACCTCATGGAAGTCCAGCAAAATGCACACTATCTATCAGATTCTCTGGTAATAAAGTTTAATGAGCTTTGGATTGTAATGTCCATTGAGAAAGGGCAGTTAAATAAGTTATGCTCTCTTGGCCCATTCTTTGAAACACAAGGATGCGCCCTCCATGGGAAGTTCTGCATAGAAGAATGTTCTTTGCCCCTCATTCTCCTCTGCAGGTCTCTTTCTATGCTCTCTTGAGAGTTCTTGCCTCCACCTAATCTTCCACCAACAGAGATGGCACTTCACTTCTGCCTTGCGAATGCCACCATATTACTGACCTCAGAAGCCTGGGAGAGATTTCCTATGGTGTATGGAGACTGGACATATATCTTTACAACACAGGTTACTGATACCATGTAATTGAGCAATGATGTTGCTCAGAACAAGACTGGGGAGTGGAGGATCTCTCCCAGTGTGCATTGCTTTGTCAGGCACGAAACATATGGCCACCACCAAAAAGTAATACATTTGCCACAAAGAGGTGATGCTTTGCAAAAATGTTTTGTGAGGAGTGAAGCAAGGACTTCATTTTTATCTTGTCATAAATTTGATACAGACTATGATAAAAGGCCAGGCCACCTTCTAGCTCATAACTCAAGGTCCTCTGATGTTGGGTTCTGTAACCCATTAGGCTTTGAGTCCTTGTCATAGCACCTGTGTGGATTATACGCATTCTCTCACTTCTTCATAGCAGAAGCTCTGGAGGAGATACGATGGTTATCATCTAGAAAAGTAGAAGTCTTCTGCATGTATTATTGTTGCTACTACTACTACTACTACTTGTGTTGAAGACATGTGAGATTGACCTTCCTATTCCTCAATAGAACCATATAGGTTACTCTCTCTGAGTCTGCTCACTGAGAGACCACCTCTCCCTCATTACACCGTGACTTGTGTTGATCTATAAGATGTTTCTTTAGTAGAGAGAGGGAACACCAGGTTCAAATTGAGCTTTCTTATCTACCATGCTGGAGGAAGTTCTTTTCTTCTAAAATAACTCAATCCTCAACTTCCAGAACAATGCTCCTATCAGCAAGAATACCTCATTCCTCATGTTGACATGATGTATTTGCTTTGGCTCCATATAGTCTGATTTTAAATGTACTCCCCCCCCCCCCTTGTTCTTAGGAACAATTTGATCCTCTTCATTTTCTTCTTTGTGCTCTGACTTCTGAGAGGCCAAGAGCCAAAAGAGTACTTTGGTCTCCCAAAGTCCCCAAGTGCAGCCTCCTCTCAATAAGTCCCTAGGAGAAGAATAACACCGCTCAGGCCCAAAACAGAATTTTAAAATTCTTTTTCATTTGCTGATGAGGAAATGACAACTGTATTTTCACACCACACAGGCCAAGGCTAAGAGCTGACCAAGAATCGTCCAAAGTCGTTGGCACCTTGTAGCATTCACAGTAACTCCAGATTTTTTTTTTTTTGCACTTGAAAGCACAAAAGCATTTGGTTATCGCCAAAAAGTAATATATTTGGCACAAAGAGGTGATGCTTTGCAAAAAATGTTTTAATATGTGAGGAGTGAGGCAAGGACTTCATTTTTTATCTTGTCATAAATTTGATACAGACTATGATAAAAGGCCAGGCCACCTTCTAGCTCATAACTCAAGGTCCTCTGATGTTGGGTTCTGTAACCCATTAGCCCTTGTCTTTCTGTCACAGTACCTGTGTGGCTCATATTCATCCTCTCATCTCTTCATAGTAGAAGCTCTGGAGAAGCCAGGATGGGTAGCCCAAATTGGGAGTATGAATGGAAAATATCCTTTGGAAAAATAAATAATTTCATGGGTAAAATTAAGTTTCTGTTAACTCACAATCCATGCTCAGTACTCTCCACTGAAGTGTCTACTCTACATTGTCAAAATCCCTACCCACACTTGGGATTATCACCCCTACTGTCTCTGAACTTGCAATACTCTCAACCTCATAGGAAGTGTCTAGGTATTCATAAATCATGGTGATGTCATCATAAAATTGCACCAGTTTCAAAGAAACAGCAATAACACTATAGAATATGTAAATGCCTTTATGCAGCAGTAAGAACTGGCATAGATGGAAACTGCTCTGTCTAACATGTAAGGTGGATAGAGAGATTCATAGTAATCAGGACTCTAATGTTATCCTTGGGGTCACAGGTGATCCTAGCACAATCCGCACACCCTGTGAAAAAAGGAGGCTTCATTTCAAACTCCAGGATCAGCAGACACCCAGACCATAAGAGTGGTGTAGCTAAAATTATGCTTCTGGAACAATGTAAGATGAAGCTGGTAGGTTGTCTACAGTTTTTCAGCCTAGTGGCTTCAATTTACCAAATATTCCTAGAGTGCTCACCAGCCTTCAGCTTTCACTCAACCCAAAACAGAATGACCTTACATTCTTCTCAAACAATTCAGTGAAGCTTACCCCTGGCTGTGTCTACCTGAAGCCTGACAGAATGAAATGGGTTCTAGAGATAGGGCAGAGTTCAGGGATGCACACTATGTTTTGGATGGGACTTCGACTCACTCTTGAACCAAGCAAAAATGGTCATCTGGAACGAAGGTAGGTAATGTCAAGAAGGTTCATAGTGATTCTTTTGTTGGCAAATCAGGCCAGAAGATTGCCAAAATAGAAGAGAGAAAAATCTTCCTTTAGTGCTGTGATTCTATATTGTGCAAAGCTTGTTTCATGACTGATCATCCTATTGTTCTGTTAATAGCATAGCATCCTCCTTGAAGAGCTAATGAGACCAGATCCATCTCTTTGGATGGACCATTTCAGATCATTTTAGTCCATTAAACAGGACATGGACTGAAGCTAAGTTTTGAAGCATGAAACTGAAGAGAAGGAAAAGTTGGAGGAAGAAACAGTTGAAGGAGAAGAAGAATCAGAGGAGGTAGAGGATGGAGAGGGGAGGAGGAGAAAGATAAGGAAGAAACAAGGAGTCAGATAAGGGAAAAGAAAGAGGAGAGAGAGGGTGAGGCAGAACAGTTGAAGGAGGAGAAAAGAAAAAGAGGAAGAGAAACAGGAACAGGAAGAGGAGAACAAAGAAGAGGAAAAGAGAAAATTATAGAAAGATGAGAGAGAAGGAGAAGGGGACAAGGAGATCCAGAGGTGGGGGAGTCATCTTTCTGATGCATCTCAAGTACTGTAGGAGGCTACAGGAATTTGTAGGACCTGCTGGAATGAGCACACAACCTTTTGATGAGAAATTACATCTTTATGACTTGGCACAATCCCAGTGAGATCTAAGCAGTGCGAAGTGAACCTGTTCAGAGCATGGTATATGTATGAAGGAAACTGAGTGCCTTAATTTATCAGATAACAATGCAAATTGTACTGAGCCCATGAGGAAGTAGAAAGCATCTATAGAAGTACCCTCTGTGATGACTAACACTACCTATGCTGAGTGGACATCAGGACCAGTCAGCTTCATCAAGAACAGAAATGCAGTGGACCTCAGACAGGTGACCCCAGAAGAGAGACATGACTCACACACATACTTCAACAGAGAGAGGAGTTCACAGGGGTGAGATTCTTTATTGCATTCATGCCTGATTGAAATGACCCATCTTCAAGGTTCCTTCCCATTCACACACACTAAATATGGCATAACTATATATCAAAGTCTACCAAGTGAGGAAACTAACACACTTCTTGTAACTGGCACATTTAAAATAAAACATGGTACACAAATTGTACACTTGTTTCAACTTTATTTTCAGTCAATGTTGTGCTTTAATATTTAAATGATGGAATAAGACAAGGGAATAAAACAGGAATATGATCAAAGAAAAAAGTCAGCTTATATCTACATTCAGGTGACACCATTGTACTTATAAGACCCCAAATACCTGTACATCAGAAAACATTAGAGAACAATTCTTAGCAAATAATTTGTGGCAAATCAACACGTAAAACCAGCAGCTTCTTTGCATATGAACATCAAAAATCAGAAACAAGGAAGACAAAACTATCTACAGAATCACAAAAAAAAAAAAACCTTGAAATTAATACGGCCAAGGAGGTAAACTACTAAATTAGACACTGAAGAGCAAACAGAAGGTACTGGGAGATGGACCACCAATGCTGTTCGTGGATGAGTAGAACCCACTCAGTAGAAATGGCTGTGTTCCTGAGAATGGGTCACAGCTTTAATGTAATCTCAAAAAAAATCCAATTATGTTTTTCACAGAAATAGAAAAAAATCCTTATATTCACACAATATTCCAAGTTACCTAAGCAATTCTAGAGTGGGAGAGTAATTATTTTAGAGACCAACCATGACACTGGCATCTCGCCACCCAAACAAAACTCAGGCAGAGAAACCATGGACTTGGGAATCCAGAAATAAGCTAACAACAAGATGCCTCTCCCATTTAAAAAAAAATAAATGCTGAACAAAGATCTTGGGGAAAAAGATGATTGCTTTAAAAATGTAGTGGAAAAACTGGATACCCTCAATAGAAAGACTGAAACTCACTATTTCACATACCATGCATGCAAAAGTCAACTTGAAACAGACCACAGTCCTTACTGTATGCCATGATACCTTGAAATTGTCTGAGAAAAAGACGCATGAAATAGTTCAAGATGTAGGCATAAGAATGGCTTTCTAAGAACATTGCCCAATTTGTTTCATGAGCCCACAGTTACCCAGATAACCAAACCACATAAAGATCCAACAAAGGAAGAGAATTACAGATCAATTTCCCTACTAAACTTAGATACAAAAATTCTCAATAAAATACTTCCAAACTGAATCCAGGAATGCAGGGAACCTTGGAGCTGGCCTAGCCTAGCTGCCTTGACAGGCCAGAGCCATAGGTTTCTCAGGTTTGAGTCCATGGCTCCTGGGGCACAATGTGCCTTCTAGTCCCTGCAAGACTGATACACTCTGCCAGGCAGTGAAGTGTCCAGGCTGCTTTGTATTTCTCTGTATGTTCCCTTTGCAGTCCAGGAAGCATTAAAACTTGACATGACAATTGGTCTTAGGCATTACTCTTGTGTACCCAGCAAAATTTGCAAACATCATTGTATCCTGGCAATTACAACTGTATTGATCCTGGCAATTGCCATCATATTCTGTTTCTGACAAAGGTATAAAGAGTTTGATTGCTGCAATAAAATTGGCACAGCTTGAGTTGTGCTGTGACCCCTCCTCCCCAAAAAAGAATGGCTTTTTAGATCTGTAACTGGAAACATAAACAGTGAGAATAGACAAATGAGATTCATGTTAGATTAAAACATTTCTGCAACAGCAATGGAAAGAATTATATGCCTATTTGAATAGATAACCTAGTGGATAGAACAAATGCTATTCATCTAATGTGATATTCATATCTACCATGTATACAGACCACAAGAAATTAAAAGCCAAAAGAAAAAGCAAACCGATTATAAATGGACAAATGGGCAGGAGGGACTGCTTATGACAGAACCAGTGTGAAAAGTCAACATATGAAATGATGGTGCATATTCTCGACCACCATGGGACACAAATCAAAAGTGCACACCAGACAGGATGATGAATGTCTCCAGTCACAGCATCCCACATGTTCCAGGGGAATCAGTGTCAGTCTGAGGCAAACCTGGGCTACACTGCTGTCTGCTAAGTTTCAAGTCAGTCTGCTTTGCATAGTAAGACCCAGTGTGAAGCCAACAGTGAAGAAATGGACTGATCAAACTCAGATTCAATCTCACAGCACTTTGGATTGGTATCATTAAGAAAACAATGAACATCATTAAAATACTGGCAAGGATACATGAGAGCAAGAACCCTTACACACTGTTGGTGTGAAGATAAATTAGTCCCAGTGCTGTAGAAATAACCATTGAGGGCATTCTAAGTTACAAACAAACTGGAAAGTCGACTCAGCTATGTATTCTGGATATATTCCTGGAGGATTCAAAACGCAGAAAGCAATGGAACAAAGCCCATATGCACTGAAGTCCTGTTCCAATAGCCAGGTTAAAGAACCAGTCTAGCTGCCTATCAACAGACAAATGGGAAGAGAAAATATGATATGTGCATTTATATGTGTGTTTATGGATACACACACACACATATATATGTATGTATGTATGTATGTATGTATGTATGTATGTATGTATGAAGTTGTTCACAATAACAACAAAAAGAATGACCGTGGTCCTGTAGGCATTTTTTTCTGTCACATATGTCCCTTCCCATAGGAATACTTAGCACTTGCCTGGACCAGCACCTTTACCTCCTGGACCATCTTGACATCTTACTTCTGGACTCTTCCTTTTAAGACTTATTTTATTTATAATTATGTGTAAATCTCTGTCAGCATATGAGAACATGAATTCTGATGACTGCAGAGGCCAGAAGGGGAGCATCAGATATGGGTACTGAGACCAAAGTCAGGTCTTCTGCAACAGCTGGGTGTACTCTTTCCAACTCTCTCTCCTCCCAGCACTAGGAATTTCAAATCGTTAATTTTCGATTGTCAAATGTTCCTATCTAGTTATGCATTTTTGAACCACAGTTACTCTTTCTGTTATTGAGAACAACTGCAATTTCATGTATATATTCCCCTGGAGATACAGACGGTTTGTGAGCTGCTGCCTTGTGGGTACTGGAAATGGAATCCAGATCTTCTGCAAGATGAACCAGGTTCCTAACTACTGAACTATCTCTTCAGCTGACTTTAAATACATTCTCCCTCCATTAGCCTTTCATGTTCTCTCCCGTAGTTTTCCATTGTCTTTCCAACTATGCCCCTTCCAAATCTTGTGTCCAGATTTTCATTCCTTTCTCTTTTTCCTTTCCTCCCTCCCTCCCTCTCTTCCTCCCTCCCTCCCTCCCTCCCTTCATCCCTCCCTCCCTCCCTCTCTTCCTCCCTCTGTCCCTCCCTCTCTCCCTCTGTCCCTCCCTCTCTCCCTCCTTCCCTCTCTCCATCTTCCCTCATTTCCATCCACTCTGGGCCCCATGAAGATCTCCTGAATATACAACTGCTGCATATTCATGATTGCAATGACTTTCTCATATCCTCCAAACAGAGCCCTGCAGCACAACTGCCATATCCTCAGCTCCCACTGCCCTTATACCTGTATCTACACAATGTTCCCCGGGGCCATGGGAGGGTAACATGGATGTCCAGTTTGGACAAGCTCTTGGACAAGTTGTCATTTTTGCTTTGACCACTCCAACTGCCAAAGGAGGGTTTGCTGGCCCAGGCTGAGAGCAGCACTAACACATAGACATAAATGTTTAAAATGAAACTTAACCACACATCCATTCACAAGACATCAGTAGCAGATTATCCTGTAGGGCAAGTGGCCTCCTCAGCTTGTGACTAGTACTCAGTGTTGAGGATGCACTCTGTCCAGGGGAGTAGTCCTCAAATCTAATCATAAAATGATTAATTACCTTCAATCTACCAAGAAAAGGCTTATAAATGTATTTTTTCCAAAAATCGGACTCACTTTTATTCCCGTTTAGAAAAGAGAAAGAGACAGACAGAAAAAAAGGGGGTAGTAGGTTTTACTAGCTTCTATGGATAACGTGACTGCCTTTTATCATGGCTGGGGAGACAGTTACTGAAGCAATGCAGTGTCCTCAGACACAGGCACTCATGATTCAGCTTAAAAAACCCATCCTAAGTCAGCTACAGTATTTCGCTACTTAAAGCATAAATCACTGATAACATTAATAGCCCTGATGGACGATTTTCTTCATTTAATTAAGTTGCCTGATACTCTTCCAACCACTCACACACACCAGGGAAATTGGATTGCATGCTGCACAATTTTTTATGCTGATTCCTCTAATTATCACACATTAATACCATTGTTGGTCAAAAATCACAAATGTATTTGATTTAACAAAGACCTCTTTCACAAGAAACAAAGCCCTTGGGTACGCACTGAGAGGCGGGGATGGGCTCTTCCTCGGCATTACCTAATCTGATAAAGTGCAGGCAGATGCTTCAGAATGAAAACTGATATGCGGGAGAATATTTTCAAATATTTTACTGGCTACCCTCTCAGGCTGTGTCATGGCAGGTTTTCAGTATATGATTTCAAGTATACTGGTAATGGCCATGTTAGAACTGATAGATCTAGCTCCAGCTTCCAGTGGGTGTAAGATATGCTTGCTAAAAATGTAGGAAACCCGAAGTTAGAATTTACAGTATATCTAGAAATACAGAGCTGAATAAGCTATCTAGAAATTGTTTCATAATCAAAGATCTTTCCCAATCAGCGGAATGAAAAGCAGAGAGAAAGCTGAAGGAATGCACCAGAGAGAGTGTGGAGAGAGGATGCTAGGAAGAAGGGGAGGAGGACACAAAGAGCCCCACACCCTCTCCATGGAGTCATGATGCTGGCTCCATCATGAGTGCCTAAAGTGACCACATGGTCACTGGGTTCCTAAGGGAGTCAACAAGAGAGAACTCATCTTTGATGAAAAATAAGAAATGGCTATTTTAGCCCCATGGAAACATACTATTTTATGTTTCCAAAAATATGCATACATAAAAAATTTTAGATAAAGTTATCCTACACAAGGGATAATGCTCCTCTTAGAAATCACAGTTGACAACTCCCAAAAGTCCAGGGTACTCCCTTCTAATTGTTGGCCAGAACGTGTCCCAGAGAGCCCCAAACAACAAGGCTATGACCACTATGCTTGGTTGTCTACCAGAACTTGATAGTAAAACTCTATCCTTGAAGAGCTGATCACAGGTCGTGATCCCAGGTCATGGAGAAATCAAGCTGGTATTGACTGGGAAGCTTCCTTACTGCTGCTTAGATTTCTCAGCTCCAGAAGGCATTATGCAGGTTGCTGGGGGAGAAAGTCAACATTCCTCTTATACAGCTATGAACACTATGAACTACAGTAATGATTAGTATGAAAAATATTCCCATGGTTTTAATGTGGCATAGATGTTGATGGCAGGGTGGTAACTGTTTTCTGCTTGGAGTTAAAGCCTGCTCTACAGGAGGACACTCATTCTTGCTTGGTATTATAAGTCTAGATAAGGAACCATAGCTGGAAGCATATCACTGTTGCTTTGCTAAAACAAAAACATCGTGAAAGAGATGTAGTTTTAAAAATTGTCATACACAGAATAGAGCGGCATCTTGCCCAGAGAGAAGAAAACTGTGCTGTGAAGATGTGGCATTCTGGACATAATAGTCCTTGAAAGACTGTAGACCAAATGGACAACTCCTCATGGCCAACATGGGGTTTTGAGTCTTGCTATGCATAATTTGTGTTTTTCTGATGTCATCACCTTTTGCAGATTATTCTGCTGGTCCTTCTTCATATTCTTCTGTAGCTCTGTGATGACAATGCTGTCCTGATCCATCTGGGAGAGGAGAAAATATACCTAGTGAGAGGAGTCTGCCCTGGCCAAAGTTGAGCAAGCAAAGGACACCACACAGGCAGCTGTACTAGGAGAAAATAAGACTTGATTGTATGTTCTCTCTAAATTTGCAGGAAAAGAGGATGTTAAACTCTGGGGTGAACTGGGGCATGGGGGCTGGTATAAGTGTTGAGGGTAGGCAGTGAGATGAGTCCTTGACATTGAGCGACTCCTGACTCTACAAATTATTTTCCTTACAATAAAAGCTCCTGTGTTGGCTAAAGTCTATCTTCTCTCAGAGGCCAACCTTCTGATTACATTTCAAAATGTGACTTCTATATCCTTCAGAAAGACATATCTGTGAAATTGTAAAGATCCTTTTTTTTCCCTTGTCAAGGAAATGAATGAGGAAATTACAATATTTTATAAAGAAATTTCTCAAAATTAGGGAAATCAAGAACTAAATTCCATGACAATGCTGTCTGATGTATTAGTGATGTTAGGGGAGCTTACCATTCTCCTACATGGATGAATCCATAAAGTACGTATCTGAGGGATTATCCAAAATTTCACAATAGAAGAGTTATGTTTAAAAGAAAATAAAAAGTGAAATAAAGACCAGGACTCAGGAAACTTGGAACCAAGAATTCATGGAAGAATCTGACAGAGCAGCAAGTGTCTACCTGTAGACTATGCTCCTGTGCTTATTAAACAGGAGCCTGGGGTGGTCTGAAAAGATGATGGGATGGAATATTGACATTAACAAGCCCCAGCTGTCTCTAAGACAACAGATCATCAAGCACAAGGCCTCCCTCTCACACTTCAGTCCACGGAGCATTCTCTCGTTTCCTCTTACCTCCAGTAACAGGCTCACTCAGTCACTCTTTTCCAAAGGAGAGGCCAAAGTCAACAGACCTTTCAGTTTGTGTCATAACTCATGTTGATGAAGATGAGTTTGAGTTTCTTGGCTCTGGTGTATCCCTTTTCATATTGGTTTATCCTCAGTCCCTCTCCTCCTTCCCTCCTCTGATGGAGGTCAGGGACGCAGAGTGGATTTTCTCAAGCTCTCTGTACTTCCCCATCAGAGGCCAGCCCAACTCGTAGGTCTTTGCCTGGAGAGTTGGTTCAGTGAAGGAGGAAGCTGCATTTTGCCCTCAGATCCAGACCCTTCTGCAATGCATCATGACTATGTAAAGAGGGATGAAGTTTTCATCATTGTTCAGTGTCATCTTAAAGACAGAGGAAAAGCAGCACTCTGGTGCAGAGGCCTGTTAGTCCATTGTAAACTAGACAACCTGCATAGTTCCTCGGTTCCATAGGGAGATCAAGAAAGTACAAAGGTACAATGGAATGGGGTAGAGAGGGAAGGGCACTTTAGTTAGGAAGGGGGAAGAAAGTCTTACAGAAGATGAGGAACAGAGAGGGGAATATTTACTAAGGATATTTTACAGAGCCATAAAGATCATATCATTACTTATACAATAGTATGGCACATATTAGTGTATGTGTATATATGCAAATATGTAGTTTATAAAAAGTTATATCATTTGGGCTAACAATGCTGCCTCCAAGAGTCATAGATGATCTAACAAAAACTCCACTACAAGGCATGAGAAATCACCTTTCTAGCTATTGTCCAGGGTAGTTCAAGAGATTGTTAAAGCAATGCAGGCTATTCCTGTTGCCTTTGGTTGCCTCCCAAGGTTGAAAGTAAGATCCTATTGCTGGAGAGAGTCAGCATGCACTTCAGACACAGGGCTTAGAGCATTCAAGTTGAACCCAATATGAATGTTTCCTCCCTGAGGACTAGCTTCCACAATACCAGAAGGTTCTATGTAAGGTGCCAAGGGAAGAAGCAATTAACAGTCCTACCAATCAGTGAGGTGTATAAACCATAACAGTAATCAGTATGCCACAATAATCCTGATGATGTGATAGTAGCAGACATGCCTTGGAGGTAACCAACAACTGTCCATCTAGAACTGCAACACCTGCTTCTTCATTTCTAATTCTTGGCATAGTTTCCCCTTGCCTTATGTATATACCTATATATTTCTAAATACATGGATACAACATTCTCAATCTGTATAATTTTAGCTGTCCATTTGGGATTAGATAAACAATTGATGTGTTCTTCCCTGGGCAAGACTATGTTTCCCATTCTCCCCATTCCTTAATCTTCTCAAGTTCTTTAGGAATCATGAGCCTTCCCCATCTACCTTGTTATGGGTGTTATCCATGATCAGCTCATGCTTGGGCAGTCATGATGGTAAGAAACTATGGGTATAGCTTCTGACACTCCTATGAGACACAATGTCACAGAAAATTCCCTGTCCCTTTGATTCCTAAGCTTTAGGTAGGAGGTGTCATTTTTTTTTCTGTGGGAGGTAGGAGAAGAACTGGTTCTTTTGCTGGAAGTCACTCCTGATCAGCATTTCGGTATTAGGCAGACCCCCTGTTTATTTGTGTCCTATTCTGACAAAGATCTGTTTTGAAACCTACTCAGGATATTGGAAAGATAAAGTTATTTAAAGGGAAGACTAATTTCCCAGAGATTTGTTAGAGAGCAAGGCAGGCTTTCTTCAAGCAAGCATATTGAGTTAGGTCAAGACCACTGTGACAGTCTTGGACTAGGGTGAGAGATTGGAACCACCTCAATTGCCAGCACCAATGAGCAGAATGGGATTAGTGGATAGAAATTTACTTAAAGATTATATCCAGGATAAGAACCCTCGTCTTATCTGATTAGAGAGCATTGGTGTCAAACTAAATGTGGTGCCATTTAGGTGCAGTCAGTTATAGAGTGTGCAGTGTGACACCATTTAAATTCAATGAGGTGCCAGGTATTGAAAGTACACTGATTTAGGTCTAGAGAAAAATTTTCATAAGCAGTGAGAAAAACTCAAATTTCTCACTGAGGAAAACTCAAATTTCTTTCTGAGGAAAGTCCAACAGCCTCACTACATTCTGGTTTCAGTCCATCACTTGACATAGAAACATCCTTTTCTAGGTAAAAATGTAACCTTGGGAATGTCCACCTTCTCAACACCTAGAAAATGTTTACTGTTATGTGGATCTCTAATACTGAGGTGGACTCACTGGAAAACCCACCATAGTCTTTCTTTGTACAGGATGTAAATTGTGTAAAATCTTCCTGCTTAGCAGCATCTAGATTAGGTTTTGATTGTGTAGCCAAAAATAGTCATCTTAGAAGGAAGTCTTCATAATTTTTGAGACCACATCCAGAATGTCTCTGCCTCCACAGACTGTAATAAGCCTAAACTATTATACATCTGACATCAGAATGCAAAAGTAAGTGACAGAAAATCTGGTGGTACAAAATAGTGAAATGGTTAAGTAGACTGCTGTGTTTTGGGACATGGGTATCCTTCCATATGTGACTATGGGCTCAAAAAAGCCCAATAATGTAACCCCTTCTGTAAGGCTAATGATCATTAGGACAAAATGGCAGCCTACAGAATGGGAAAAGATCTTCACTAACCCTACATCTAACAGAGGACTAATATCCAAAATATATAAAAACTCAAGAAGTTAGTCACCAACAAATCAAATAACCCAATTTAAAAAATGGGGTATAAAGCTAAACAGACAAATCTCAACAGAAAAATATCTAATGGCTGAGACACACTTAAAAAATGTTCAATACCCTTAGTCATCAGAGAAATGCAAATCAAAACAGCTCTGAGATTCCATCTTACACCCATCACAATGGCTAAAATAAAAAATCTCAAGCAACAGCACATATTGTCAAGGATGTGGAGCAAGGGGAACGCTCCTCCATTGCTGGTGGAAGTGCAAACTTGTAAAACCACTTTGAAAATCAATTTGGCTGTTTATCAGAAAACTTGAAATAGTTCCACCCCAAGACCCAACTATAACATTCTTGGGCATATGCCTGAAAGATTTCCCACTACACCACAAGGACACTTGCTCAGCCATGTTCATATCAGCTTTAGTCACAACAACCAAAAGTGGAAACAGCCTGGATATCCCTCTGCTGTAGAATAAATACAGAAAATGAGGCACATCTACACAATGGAATACTATTCAACTATTAAAAACACTGTCAAAATTTCAAGCAAATAAATGAAACTAGAAAATATCATCCTGAGTGAAGTAACCCAGACCCAGAGACAAGTGGCCATTAGCCATAAAGTACAGGATACTCAATGTTACAATCCACAGATTCGAAGGAGCTAAATAACAAGGAGGGCCCAAGGGAGGAAAATGAATCTCAATCAGAAGGAGAGACAAAATAAACATCCGAGGTGGGTGGATGGAGAAAAGTGGGAGGGAAAGAGGGTGAGGAGAGGAGCAGGAATGGGATCAGGTGTGGGGAAAGGAGGAATAGGGGAGGACCGGGAGAGAGAGTGGAAATTGTGGGGTGAATCTATGGGATTAGCCAAAGACCCGGGATGGGGTAGGCTCCTAGGAGTATATGGGATGACTCCTAGCAGCTGGAATATGGAGACTGAAGTGGCCATTTCCTATATCCAAGGAGGACTTCCACTGGAGAGAGGGAGACACCAACTCACCCACAATACCTTCAACACAAAATTTGTTCTGCCTACAAAATGTGCAGGGATACAGATGGAGCAGTGATTTCGGGAACAGCTTACTAATAACTGCCCCAACTTGAGACCCATCCCATGGGAGAGAGCCAATCCCTGACACTATTAATGACACTCTGCTACGCCTGCAGACAGGAGCCTATCATAAATGTCTCCTGAGAGGCTTCATCCAGCAGCAGATGGAAACAGATGTAGAGACCCACAGTTGAACATCATGTGGAGCTTAGGGAGACTTGTGCAAGAGTGGAGGACAGGATTGAACTAGCCAGAGGGATCAAGGACACCACAAGAAGACCTACAGAGTCAACTTAACCTGAGTCATCACAGAAACTGAACCAACAAAAGAGCAGGCAGGAGCTGCACCAAGGCCCACTACACATTTGTAGCAGATGTGCCCCTTGGTCTTTATGTAGGGCCCTAACAATTGGAGTGGAGGCTGTCTCTGACTGTGGTCTACCATTGGATCTTCCTCCCCTAGCTGGACTGCCTTATCTGGCCTCAACAGGAGACAATGTGCCCAGCTCTGCTGTGACTTGATGTCCTAAGACTGGGTGATAACCGAGGTGGGGCTTCCCTGTCTCTGAAGAGAAAGTTGGGGGTTAATGGGGGCAGAAGTTTGTGAAGGTGGGGCTGGGAGGAGAGGATAAAAGAGGACTGCAATCCAGATGTAAGGGGAATGAATGAATGAATGAATGAATGAATGAATGAATGAATGAATGATAAGAGAAAAGACTGCAGTATCAAGGTCCCCTTGCTTGGGGAGTGAATGAATGAATGAATGACTAGATAGATAGATAAATAAATAAATAAAATAAATAAATGAGAAAAAAGAATGTAGTATCAAGGTCCCCTTGCTTGTGGGGGAGAAGTATCACTTTCTTCAGTGTCATAGCCGCAGGGAAGCTGCCCTTCCTCCATCCAGCAACAGGCTAACAATCAGGCAAGAAACTATTTAAACACCACCATCTGCTGAAAGAAAGAGGGGAGCTCCTTGAGAAGGAGGTCACCAATTCGAAAGGGAGAGAGGAAAGAGGGAGTAATTGCTGCTTAGGAATTTTTAACGTGGTCAAGTGTTGATATCCACGATGATACAACATGGGCTCATGGCTTATGCCTTTGCAAAAGATTATAAATATCTGAAACACCAAAACCAAAGTGCATCGCCTGTAAAATATTTGAACGTATTGTTCAGAAGGTCGAGGATTCCTAAATTAAAGGGATCATGTGGCCAGGCAATTTAGCTGCATTACAGATGTATGAAACAATCTCACTGAAGGAGATAAGGAAAAAATTCCATCCCGGGCAAGTTTGTAGATAAGTGGAATTTTAAGAAAATGGGGAAAGAATTTGGACAGAGCACTGTAGTTCGGCTGAGTGCTGATAAAGCTCCCTGCCTAGGGTTACAGGTTAACAAGCATGATACTGCAATACATGTGTACTAGAACAGAATAACTAGGTACATGGCTGGCAGAAGGTGGTAAAGGAGCTGATAGCAAGAAGAGAAGCCTAGGTTTATGTGTGTGGTAATGGATTAGTGTCTAAAGTATCAGTAAAAAGTTCATATTTTCCATGATGCAAAATATGTGGTCATACATAGAAATATTTACACACGTATTTTTCTGTATGGGGATTAAAATACATTGCATGCAGATTCTTAATATGACACATCCCTTGCTATGTCAGTTGAGAGAACTAAATATAAATCACATGAAAAAAAATCTGTATTTTAGACTAGGGAAAGGACTGTTTCTGTGATTGTGACCAGATACAGCCTGAGGTTACAACAGCCATTGTGCAAAAGCAAAATACATGCTCACGGTTAGTAAAAATGTAAACAAATATCAAGGCAATAGGGGTATGTCAAAAAGATGTAGAAGTCAATGTTAGGTAATCTAAGCAACAAAGTCAATAGAATTAGATCATAGGGCAGAGAATGAGATAAATATTCATGAGTCCTTCCAGACAGAAATGGATAATTGCAGAAGTATGCAAATGGAGAGGGGCAATGTCAAGGGTCTTTCCATGCATGATAATTTCAAGCAATCAGTGACCACGCCCACCTCTAAGGCAGAACATGTCCCTGCTTATGTATCTACTATACAACGTGACTTCCTTCCAAAGAATTCAGTACTTGGAATGAGGAAGGGGTGGGTTACAGTAGAGAAGCTTACCCAGCATCCAATCTGTGCACTAGGAGGGAAGATTAGTAGCATGATGGGAAGCTATTTTGCCGAAATATAGTACACACCTTTGCTGTAATATAACAGAAATGCTATCTCCACAGTCCTTTGTCCTATCAGGAGGAAATATTGACAAAACATACTAATGATCAGGACTCCACAAAACACCTGGGCAGAACCCCTCCAAAGGAGGAGGCATCGAAGCCAAGATAAATCTGAGAGCTGGGAGAGCCACGCAAACACTGAGGAGACGTGACTGTGAACTGTAAGCCATTATCCACTCTAAGGAAAACTGGGTTCATCACATGCTATTGGGTGTCCATGTGATCCAATAGCAATCTAGCAGGACTGGTCACTAACGTCAGCATGTGCTCAGTCCAGATGGCAGATGCCAATATTAGAAGAACCTGTGTGGGAATGTTTTGTTCTTCCCCATTTCTCCTTATGTCCAAATCCTAAATGCACACTACTTTTGGCATTTACTGCCCTGGGGAAGATGAATAGTTTGTGGATTAAAAATCTGTAGAGTGGAATGAATAGGTTTTATGACTTAACCACAGTATGCAAGTTTGAACCAAAACTAAAATAAGTTTAAAGTGTAAATTGTGTTGCCTTTAAAAGGAAGTATCAGAAAGATGATATTTTATACTCTCTGCTCAGCTTATCCAAACTGTTAAGATATAGACTATTTACTTGTTAAAATAAAAACTACTGAAAGTGATTTATGGTGATCTTTATTCATTTCTAGCTACAAAATAATTACACTTCTAACTGCTCTTTATGCCGAAGGGTTTGTGTATATCTAAGCACTGCTGCCAGCATTTTCGTCATCGACACTGCGGCAAAGACTTCTGTCATCAGAACTGCTCTTGGAAAGTCTGTTGTTCACCTTCGAACCGGGACAAGTTTTCTGAAAATATCAACTTGCAAAGAACATGCATTTATTTGAGTCTCACGGGTTCAGAATGTCCAGTCATGGGTGCTGGCTCCATTGCTTTGAACCAGTCAGGAGTGTGTGGTATGAAACGCTGTTGATCTTATGGGAAGCAAAGGCAAGAGAAGAAGCCAGCTATTCCGTCAAGGACAAAGGCTTTACTTCCTTCCACCTAGTCCCACTTCTTAAAAGATTCACCACATTTAAAAAGTACCTGGAGCTGGCGAACAAACTGTTAGCATGCGAACATGGTTTGGGAAACACTGGAGATCCAAACCACAAAAGGTGAGTTATATGATTAGTTCAATTGCCCACTTCAAATATCACTTAGTGTATACCTCACGAATGAAGTAGGAGAAAGCAAGTGCTTGCTAGATTTTCTGGGCAGCACAGTAAATGCTGGATCTGGAAGTGTTCATAGTTGGCCCGTGCAAGAATACCAGACGATGAACCCCGCTTAGAAGTTCTACTTTCTATAGGAAGCTTGACCATATTGGGATGACATTCTAACCTTTAGAGAATGAAAGGGTCTGGCCCCACTTTTCTCTTTGATGGCCAGTCTGGAAAAGGCTGATTCCATCTCTGAGCTGTGATAGCTAGCAAGTCCAGAACAGAACTAAGTACCAGAAAACAAGACAACCTCTGTGGCATCTTAATATATCCTAGTACACTCAGTACTGCAATGCTCAGCAGGAGATAAGAGAGAATCATGCTGTGGCTGCTACTCCCAAGGAACCAAATCCATCGCTCACAAAACATATGTCTAGCAGCTGGAGGAATGTGTTAGTTCAAAGGAAATAATAAAAGGCAGAGGGGGAGAAGGGGTGACTGTGCCCCACCAGTTATTTACTTATAACATATGTTAAATAACTGTAATATGTTTGTTTTCATGTTCTGTAACTAGGAAATTTTACCTTATCTCCAAAAAACGAGAAGACAGCCAAGTCACAACATGTCTTGCTTCTTTCTAAATAAGTCATTTATGAGTGTGGGTGTAATGCTGACTCTGACTGTATTAGCAGCAAATCCTGGCTACTTAAAACCAGAGAAATAGCTTCCAGACGTGTAATAGTTAGCAGACTGCTTCTACTTGACTCTGTGGAGTGCCTGGGTGGAAGGCTCAGCCAATGGGCGGGATCTTTTCAGATTGACAGATGTCTTGAGGAAATTGGTCTTACCGGTCCTACTCCAAAATGGCTGCCAGTCTTCAAGGAATACATTTTCTATCCTGACCAAGGAAGCTAGCCCAAAAAGGAACTCATATTCTTCCAAGATGAAATCCTATGAGAAAGAAATATTTCAAGTTTGGAGAAAGAGCATAAATGCTAGGTCTAAATGAATCACCTCTCTGTGAATCTCATATTCCCAAACTGTGTACATTACCTGATAGTCTTGGGATATTATAGTCTGTATGACCTGAGACATTCAGTCACAGGATTAATGTGCTCAATACAGAAGAATCCAGTTCTACTGATTGCTGTATTGCTCTCTACATGCTACCTCCAAAGGCTGGGTTGCAGTTCTACCTAGTTGAATAGTAGGTTAAGGTCATTTAGAAACAATCTATGAAGTAAGAAGACTGGTCACGTGACAAGGACTCTTTGCAATTTGAAGGCCTCCAGGAAATGGTTTCTTTTATTCTAGATCACCCTCTTATCCAGGCTGTAATCACGCAAGAAGGAAGAGGACAGACAGAGTAGTTTCCTAAAAGAAAAGTAAAATCTTGAAGTAGACACAAAATAGCTTGAGCAATGAACACACTTCCTGAGTGAGAGGGCATGCTGTCTGGAGGTCAGAACAATGACCATGGTTGATGTCTGCTGAATTCTGGGTAGTATGAGAGAGGCAGTCACAATTTACAACTGGTAGAGAGGAAAAATCTATTTTGGGGGAGCCCCTTTCCAACACACACAGGAACCATCTGCTCACTGTCATACAAAGTAGGAAGCAGAAAGTCAGTTTTACCCAGGAGAGAAACTGAGTGCCTAACATAGTATTGCTCTGCCCAAGCATATAGGTCATGCTCTGAGCACTGGACCCAGGATCTAGGCCATGCTCTGAGCACAGCTGACAATGCTGTTCTGCCCCAGCATCGAGGCCACACTCTGAGCATTGTGCCCAGCATTTGGGCCATGACCTGAGCACAGTGTTGGCAGTGCTGCTCTGCTCCTGCATTGGGGCCATGCTCTGAGCACTGTGCCCAGCATCCTGGCCATGCTCTGAGCACTGTACAGGCAGTGCAAAATGGCTTGTTCACATTGGCGTTGCTGTAGCCCTGCACCCTAGACTGCCAAATGACAAATATTTGTTAGATGAATGCTGTCTAGGTTGTAACTGTTTGACCCAGGCAATGTCATGATCAAATGGGTGTTTGGGGAGCATTAGTCTGATAGAGTGCAGGTTAGTTGGCCCAGAAGTGTGGGAGTGGAGATGAGAAATGTCTTCGGGGACTATTAGAGTGGACTGGTGTGATGACATCTCAGGCAATCTCAGAACTTAACTCTCCTGTTTCCGTTGCATAGAATGCAGCTTGAGAAAACTGCTCAGCCAACCAGTTTTTCCAGGTCGTGCCTGCTCACCTGTTTCTATGTACAATTTACAATTTTTCTGTATGATGTTGGAGATTTTTTTGACCAGGTCCTAAGATCTCTCGGTGGTGAGATTCATTCCAGTAACTACTGGTGATTAAGACCACATTCATTCTTCACATCCTAGCTTGTAACACTGGATCACATTAGTGTAGAACTCACTTACTCCCTATGTAATTTCTCAAGGTAAATGTATATATCTGATAGCCTGTTTTGTTTTCAGATCAAAGATGACTCAATGCACATGGTTATTTCTCCTCAGGGCCTGAAGGTTTGGAGGGATAAAAGGAAAGAAGAAATGCTACTGTTGCATTATAATCTCCAAACTTACAAGAAGAAGCAACACACATACATTCATTGACTTAAAAATATTTTCATGTGGCTACATGCTCATTTTCCTTCATTCTAGAAAAAAAATGTGATGGTTCTATTTAGTGACCTACAGTTCATCATCTATAATTTTTTGTGGGAAGAGACTTTTCTAGATACCATGGGAGTTCAATGAAACACTCTCTGGACTGTATTCCTTCCTAGTTTTCTCTTCTGCCTCTCTCTTGAAGCCAGTCTTCAAGTCATCCTAAAAGACACGTGTTAACTGACATGGTCTTTATTCCCCTTTGATGCTCTGTCCTCTGCTTCTGCCTGATCCTGGATCATCTATTGCCTCCTAGGTGCCCATTTCTCCACTCTCAGCTTAGACAGAAAGCCCTCTTCATAGTCTCAGCAGCCAGTATGTGGCTTGTTTCTCTGCCATAACATTTGGAAAGATACTGCATAATCAACAACCTGGACTGGCTTTTGATGATTGTCTCTGTGGATGCATTGGCTTGAGGATGTCTGCTCAGTATGTGTGTGCAGAGGCAAAAGGGAAGGGAGGAAAGAAGGAAGAAGATAACTCCCATCTCATAACTGCCTCCGTGACTCTGTGGTTAGCTACCCTTTCCCTTGCAGGTCACTTGTACCCATATTTCAATGACAACCAAGCATGAGGTAGTTTGAGCATCTGACTTCAGGTGGTGGCAGTAACATCATGACCTTCATGTGGCTGGAGTGAAGAGTTAAGAGTAGCTAGTAACAGGATCAGCAACAAAACACAAGACTGGCTTCCTGGATAACTGATGAGGCAGAGGACAGTGGAAGCCATTTCTTTCCACAGACAATTATCATTCACTGAGTGAGAGTTGGGCCCAAGTTTTCAGTTATGAATCAAAATATTCAAAACACCATAGACTACACATTCACTTAAAGCATCATGTGAAAACCATTTCTACAGATACAAACTCTCCCTAAACAGAACCCTTTGTTTGCCCACCTTCAGACTCAAGGGTGGCCTCATAATCAAACTTTAAGTTTTCTTCTCGAGTATTTCAAGGTTCTAAGAAAGCTGTAACATTATCAGTTTTAAAATGAGACAAACATGCAAGAAAAAATATTAAGCATTGAGGAAGATGAATTACGTGCCCATGAGAGTCTATATAGGTAAGGTAGGCCTGTGGGATCATGCTCTGAAGATATAAATAAAGAGCTTCAGGAAATCTAAGCACCATGGAAGACATCAGATTTGCTAAGGTCTTCTTAGGGAAAACCTCCTGGCTGGCCAAGGATCCACAGTCCTCAGAGGAGGTGTGAGGTATGCATATTCATTCAGAGCTGGGCAAGGGAACCTGTGACTCAGGGAAAGGTTTCTCAAAGGGCCTGAAGCTTCCATACAGGGAGATATAGAAAATCACCTTCAGATGAGGAGTATTCTTTGTCTCTGTCAGAATCCATAATGGAGCAATCACAGGCACACAAAGAATAATCTCAAGAGCTCACGAGGATTTACAGCTTGTTTGAAAGCTCTTGCTAATATTCCAGTTTTGAGGACCCTACTGAGAGCTTCCTATGTAGTCTCTACAAAGTTTCTCTTCTTTATGGGGTAACAATACTTACTAACCTCTGCTTTTTGTATGTGTAATGCACTTATCCCATCTTGGAGTTGGCGTGCATTTCCCAGGCTCACATTGCCTTACAACAGAGGCTATAACTATATAAACCCTTGGGGGACCACTTTTCTATTGTTTTGTCTGGACTAGTTGCATTTGCTTCTACTATTATTTATAATAATTTTATTATTAAAGTGTCTTTGAGTTTATAATGCTTTCAAATACATCATTGCCGCTGGCCTAAGGATTTGGCACAGTTGTTAGGCATAGGGAACCATCTGGGGAAATGTAGATTTACAAGTCTATCATTAAGCTATCAACAAACAGTCACCGGGTAGCTACTGGAAGCCAATCACTACATCGGATGTGTGTGGAAAGTTGGAGAAGGGAGAAAATATAATCTCACAATGACAGGTGCTTAAAATAACTTCAAAGTAGAGGATAAAATAAGCACACATGAATACTCAAGTATCAAGAAAAATGCATGTGTTTTCTGAAATGTTATCCTTCAGCTCTGCTGTTCTTCCAACACATTCTCTCCAGGTAGGTTGGCTGTCATTACCCATGATTCCACACAGATCTCCAGAAGAATGGCACTAACAATTTATAGTCCAAGTCTCTCTTGAAAAACGGTCAAATACATCATGTAAAATTTGGATGGATTATTTTTTCCCAACATTTATTCTTTATCTCACATTTCCATTTCAAGCTGCTAGCTGAACTTCAAACACTTCCTGTTCATCACCCAATCCTCTCTGTTACCCAGTCTCAGTGTTTCACTAAGAAACACTTTCACTGCTATCAAGCTCTCAACATTTCATATTATGTACTTAATTTTCAGTAACTGGAAAAATACCACTCATCTAAGAGCTGTGTGCCCTTTATCAGTGAGATACATAGGAGCATCTCATAATTGAATCTTGGGCTTTGTCTTATAGTTATTACTGGGTCAGAATATGAAAAGAGTCCAGCAAGTGTGTGCTAAATAAAAGAATTGCAGAGCGTAAAAATCACAGGGTCATGTTTTTCTGGTAACCAAGTCTAAGATAGCTAACCAGATTATAGTTTCCCAGCTATGCTGGTTAGTCATTAACAACTCAGCACAAAGTAGGGACATCTGGGAAGATGGAACCTTAATGAGAAAATGCCTCCATCAGATTGGCTGGAAAGCATGCCTGTGGAACATTGTCCTAATTGATGACTGAAATAGGTGGGTCCAACTCACTGTGGGCAATGTCACTACTAGGCTGGTGTGCTGTGTGCTCTAGCAAAGCAGGCTGGGCAAGCTATGGAGAGCAAGCCAGTAAGTAGCACCACTCTGTGGCCTGTGCTTCAGTTACTGCCTCCAGATTCCTGCTTAAGTTTCTTTGTGATTTCCCTTAATGATGGACTGGAAGCTGTAAGATGAATAAATCCTTTCTTCCCTGGGTTGCTTTTGACCATAGTGGGTTTTTTTTTTTAATTACTTAACAGCAAGAAAATGTAAACTAGAATATCAAGTTTATATATCTCCCAGTTATTCAATAAATGGCAATGAAGGCACCGAGGTGAACAGATTTTTTCATATGTAATTAAAGTCTCTTGTGAGTGGACTTTAAGAAAGGAAGATGGAGATATCCTAATAGACCTCTAGCATTCAGTCAGCATTTCTTAGCAGAGATGTCAGAGAGGTGAGGATTTTTAGAACAGACTTCATGTGGCTTTTGGGTTTGAAGATAGAAGACATCCATTAGAGCCTGGGAAGTTTCTAGTAGCTGAAAATGTCATTTCCCCCTGCTACTTCCCCCAGCCAACAAGAAGTAGGAACCTCTGCACTATAACTGCATATGACCAAACTCTGACAATATCCTTCCCCAGAGAGTACCTGATGCCTTGCTAGCCTCATATGACCCTGAGGAAAGAATTTAGCCCAGCATGCCAGACTTCAGATCTAAAGACCTATGAGCTGATGAATAGGAAATGTTTCAGGATTTTAACTTTTTGGTGATCGTTCAGGAAGTCACAGATAATTAACATGTGTTACATTTACTTAAGCTTGTTATAGAGGAATAAACAAGTACCACTCACAGGACATAGGAAAACCATGAGTCTGGATAATCTAGACTTTGTTCAATGTGCATGGTCAGAGATGAGCATCCTTAGGGGCTCATGAATTGCCATAGCAATGCTCCTTCACTAACCATGCCCCAGATCTTAGCAGAATAAAGCATGCCACATTGTCAAGACATAAGTTTGTCATTTCTCCAGTGCTGGTTGACCTGGGATGAGCTTGGGCGAAGGGTCTGTGGATATTTATTATCCTCCTCAGAGGCATAAGTGATCTGAGCTTTTGTTTGTTTGTATTTTGCATCTACACTGACCTTGGATAGGTTATGGCTCCACCCCATCCATCACTAATCTCCATCCTGAAATAGACTAAATTTGTCATATGGGGGTTTTTTCATGCCCATGCCAGAGACACACTCGTCCTTAGGGCTTGAACCATGTTGGCCTTCTGTTGCTCAAAGAGAGTCATATGGAAAAATCCAGGAGGCCCAGAGGCCATCCCTCCAACAGGTGGGAGGAAGTGGAAGCTTACAGGACAATATACATGAAGACCACAGTTAGTGATAACGTGGGGACCCATGGGAAGAAGAGACGCTAAGGACAAACTCTTCATAATCTCTCATTTTCTCATAATATTCTACTAAAATAATGAGATTTAAATTCACTTCGCCTAAAATAGCTCAAGTATACCAAAGTTTGATGAATGACACTAAAGAAGGTAATGCATTTGTCATTTGAACACAACACCCAGTTCAATAAGAATTACTCAGCAGAAAGAGAGGAAGGAGAGAAAGAAAACATGAAATAACTGCATTGAATATAATTTGGGTTATCTGAGTCCAAAACCATGAAAATGTCAACATGTGCTTTGAATTAAGTACAAGCTGCATATCCGAGATCCACTAATTTCTCAGGAGAGATTCCTCTGTGGCTGCGAAGAGTACAATGAGTTATTAAGAATTCTTATTATGATGAATTATTGAAGGCCAGTAAAATACAAATGGTAAAAAAATTACAACAGGCCACCACATCATATTAAAAAAACAACATTCGGTGTTCCATTAGAAGCTTTAAGCTTTATATTTTGGGATTTTAGATTTTGGCCACCCATGTAATTCAGTAAAGCAGTAATATATCATCCTGAAAACCAAGGTCACGCACAACTTCTCAGACAATGTTGGCTTCAGAACTATATAACATCTTTCATCCAATTTGTTTTCGCTTCTATATAAATTAGAAGGAATTTGTCAAACAAGAGTATTAATGTCAAGAGGTTAAACTGAAAAAGAAATACTTCCCCGTCAGGCTTTTATGCCAGAAGCTGTCTGAATCCAGGATCCTCTGTGACAGTTTCAGCCACACCCACTATAACCTGATCACTCTGGTTTGCTTCTTTATAGCTGAGAGGAATATTACGGGAAAAAAAATATAAAAGTTTGGAAGAAAGGATTTATCTGGCTTATGTGTGCTCAAGCAAGTCAAGATTTGGTACTCAAGGCAGGAACCTGAAGGCAGGAACTGAAGCAGAGACCAATGGAAACTTGCTGCTTCCTAGCTTTCTCCTTGTTCATACAATTGCCAGGACCACCTGTGGAGGGGCAGGACTGCCCACAGTGTGCTGGTGTTCACACATCAATCCTCAATCATAATAATGGCCCCATGGGCTTGCCCACAGGCCAATCTGATGGAAGAAATTAATCAGCTGAGCTTCCCTCTTCCTAGGCATTTCTAGTTTCTGTCAAGCAGACAAAAACTAACTACCAAGATCCTGACTGAGCAGGTGTATCATAGCTCCCGGAAACTGCAAACAAATAATAAAACACCCAGAACAGACACAAAAGGATCATCAGGTGATGCCAATAAAATACCCAAGTGAGTCCCAATTTTATAGCACTGAATGATTTCCCTTTTTCTTTGTAAAAATATATTTCTTGTACCTTTTGAGATTATAATTATATCATGCCCCCTTCCATTTCTTCTCTCCAGTCCATCCCAGCATCCCAGATACTCCTTTTTGCTCTTGTTTAAATTCATGGCCTTTTTTTCATATATTATTTTTACATACACATACTCCTAAATACAACATGATCAGTCTGTATAATATTACTTGTATGTGTGTTTTCCAGAATGACATTCAGTATTGGATAACCAATTGGTGCAGTCTTCTCCTACAAAGGCTATGTCTCCTGCTTTTAGCATTCCTTACTTGCCTATAATTCTTTGTGTAAGTTTGATGCTTTCCCTAATCCACCTTGTTGATTGGTATCAGCCTTGATGAGCTGATGTTTATGTAGTTACATTGGTAAGACTTCATAGGAGTAACTTTTGGCATTTCTAGGAGACACATTGTCAGAGCAAACTCTCTGACCCTCTGGTTCTTCTAATCTGCCACAGTGATTCCTGAGCCTTAGCTGAAGAAGTTACATTGTCAATGTAATCAAGACTGGGCTCCACAATTGTGCATTTTGATTGGTTGTGGGTTTCTCCAATGGCCTTCATCTGTGGCAAAGAGAAGCTTCTTTGAGGGGAAAGACTACACTTATCTGTGAATATAAGGAAAAGTATTTAGAATGGAGTTATAGATTATGCTAATCTAGGGAAGTAAGTGGAAGTTGTAGGTTTCAACTAAAATCCATGACTTGATTGGTCTTGTCATGTTGTAGTTGGCTAACTTTCCAGTTCTAAGCATGATTTCTTCCATGTTGAGTATGACAGACGTTGGAGCGCTGTTGATTGCTGCTAGGTTGTGTGTGCCACTACTACATTCTTAGGGTTATTGTGACGTGGTGCTCATTGCTGTGGTTCATAAGTGTCATAGCTGGGTAGAATTGTTGGTGACTTTCCTTCTTGGGAAACTCTCTGGATTTTTCTGAATAGGATTATATTTGACAAGTGGGACCTCCTAAAACTAAAATGCTTCTGCACAGCATCATTTGGGAGAAGACAAAGCCCAAAGAATGGGAGAGACTCTTTTCTATTTGTGTACCTGACAGGAGATTAATATCCAGATTATATAAAGAACAATAACAAAGGAAAAATATGTTTTAAAATGCATGGAGACCTGAACAGAAGTGTTGAAAAATGGCTAAGGAATATCTTAAAATGCTGTTTTATTGTCCTTAGCAATCAAAGAAATGCCAATCAGAATAACTTTAGCATTTCATCTTACCTCAGTCAGAATGGCAAAAATCAACAAAACAATCAACAACAAGATCTGGAGAAAGTAAGAGAGAAAAGGAACCTCCATCCCTGTGGATGGTACTTCAAACTGGATCAGCCACTATGGAAATCAGTGTTGAAATTTTTCAAAGAGCTAAAAATAAACCTTCCATTTGACCCAACTATCCCATTCTTTGGTATATGCACAAAGGACTTGACATCCTACTCCAAAGATCCTTACTAGACCATATTCATTGATGCTCTGTTCATAACAGCCAGGAAATGGAAACAACCTTAATATCACTCATCCAAGAAATAGATAATAAAATTTGGTACATACACTATGGAATACTATTCAGCTCTAAAGAAAAATGAAATCATGAATTTTTAGGTAAATGGATGGACAGCAGTTATATTGAGTGAGATAACCCAGACACAGAAAGACAAATGTTACTTGTTTTCTCTCATTGGAGGCTCCTAGCCTCCACATCTTCAGATGTGAGTGCATATCCTGGAGTAACTGCAGAAACCAAGAAAGTGAGTAAGGACCATTACCAGGGAGGGGCAGAGGGAGTAATAGAGAGGAGATGATAGAGGACATGTGATCTGAAGGAGAAAGGGGGAAACAAAGAAAGGAGGGAGCTAAATACAGAATAAAAAAGGAGGATGGTAATGCGAGATGCCTAAAAATATCATATGTAATTATAATATTAATTATTTATCTAAAAATACCTACAATACAGATAAGTCTGTGTTTAAGTATACCTATATAGTTTAAATAAAATTTTCCCATCTGAGCTAAAAATGCTCCCCTCAAGAGACAAAGACCATCTAAAAGAAAGCCATGAAATGCTTTCTTTGATGTTGTTGTTCAAGGATTTCCAAGATACTTCTCAAATACACAGGCTATTGTTATTGCCTTTGATTGGCCTGGAGAGGTGAATAAGTCCAGTTGCTGAAGACATCATGCACTTCAGAATCAGAGCCCAGAGGCCCCCTCAGTTGGAATGAACCTGGAACCCATCTCTAGTGATATTCAGCCATCCGTCATAAGCTGGTCTCCTGTAGATAGTAATTTTTAATCAATTTCTGTTGAGGGTTGTATGCAGATACGTGTGGGTATTCATTGGGTACACATTTGTTCAGAAGTGTGTGTGTGTGTGTGTGTGTGTGTGTGTGTGTGTGTGTTTATGTGTATGTGCATGCCAAGGCTAGATGTTGATGCCCACATCACTCTACACCTTACTTTGTTAGACATGGTCTTTATAGAACTGATTAATCTAGATGAACTGGCTAGGGAGCTCTTCCCCCCTTATCCTTCCCAGCGCCAAGAATCTCCATGTCTGACTTTTTATGTGGGGACTGCTCTCAAATTCTGATGCTTGAAAGCAAACACTGTAGTGACCAGACTATTTTCTTTCCCCTTTAAACATTGTTGGAACTGTCTTTCATTCAGAAGGAAACTCTATTTGTATAGTACCCTTGGACCACTTAAATGAAGAAATGTGTTTTCTTTTGATGAAGATTCTTGTACATTCAGGGCTCTTCCCAGAATAAATGTCTTGGTTTGAAGAACAGTGGTTCACGCACATGCATCTGTGTAGATACCCTGCTTATATGAACTGTGAACTGAGACACGCATTCAAGAGGATTTCAGATGGGTTGCCTGGCTTCATGTATACCTAATTCTGTGTGTATGTCTGAACCTGTTCTAGCTCCACAAATCCTTCCTACCCATCTACAAGGGTGCCTTTGCACATCCCATGCCTGTGTATGTGTTTGACTGTCTAACATTCTCCTCCATGTACATACAACTAGATCTACCTCTAACAGTTTTTTTTTTTTAAAAAAAATATTAAATGAGAAGAAAATGCATGCCTTCAACAACTAACACTTTGTAGTCACTATTTAACTGTTGACTGAACAGTTTCTCAGGATGGACTTAGAATTGAGAGGCATGAACCACTAGAAAGTGGCTTGTGGTGGCTTGTTAGAATCTGTGAAAGCAGAGTTTGATGTAGCTCTGTGCTGGTCATAAAGTGTTCAACTTTGTTAAAAGCTTGCATTTAAGTAGGCTTGGATTTAAATAAATGATTCTCTTAAGCCTTTGGTAGGGCTTCCTTGGTCACGTTCCCACTCGGAGACCTGGAGTCCACAGAGGACATTTTGATTGCAGACTGTTTAGTAACACTTCCAGAGTATACACAGCCAGAGTCCAGGCCTTGGGCACAGAAACAATTGCAAGAGAATCCTGATTGTGAAGAATGTTGTAGAATCCAATAGCATACCATGCATAGGTCCAGAGAAAGGGCAGTAGATATGCCATGGAAATCGTATAGGTCAAGCCTTGCAGAGAGCTCAGATCGCCACCAAGACTTTAAACAATGCTATATGCTGAACTTAGGATCAGCTTTAAAGACATAAAGTGGAAACATGGCAGTCCCTCCACAGAAGAAAGCAAGACATCTGTCATATATGTCATAGATGAAAGCCGTGTAAAACTGGTATGACAGAGCTGTGACACTGGATGGATCAAGGAGAACTCCTGTGAGTGAATGGGAAAGGCCAGGCCTGTGGAAGGCACCTCAGAGGTAAGGTGGGGGTGTTGTGCCAGGGAAATGTTAGTGATCCCCCAAAACACAGACAGGAACCAATCTGATGAAACTCACAGTAGGATCTTTATTCTACTCGAGCTAGCTTGGCTCCCCAGCAATGCATCACTGTCATGCAGGATGGTTTTGGTGGTGGTGGGGAGCCCTGAATGTCTTTATAGTAAGCTGCAAGCAGGGAGTATGTGTGCAAGCATCTAATTGGAAAGCTACTGTGGCCTTTGATATAATTGGCTGGTACTGAGAGTTATATCATAAACTTAACTTCTGCTGCCCTCTCCATTGGTGGTCATTAGTCAGGGTTTAGCTTGTAACCTGTGGGTGCAGATTTATTGGGGGAATAACCTGGAGACATTGGTCTTGATGAGGGTGAAATCTGAAAACACTGGTCTTGTTGGGGATTAGCCAAGAGACTGGAGCTAGGCTCGTTCTTATTTTTTTTTTTTTTGGAGGTGGGGGGCAATTTGGAAACGAATGCTAGTTACCAGCCTGTTAGTTTGTCTGAGTTCAAACTTAGGTCAGGTTCCCTAAAAGGGGATCTGAATTTAAAGGAGCTGGCATCTCAGGAGCAGGCTGGTTTGTAGGTATATGGCTCCAACCATTAGGCAAGGGAAAGGGGGGCGCATGCCTGAGAGAGCTGAGGCTACCGGGGAGTTGTGGAGCTTAGAGGTGCTCCTCCACTCAGTACTGACATTTTCAAACATGACTCTACTGTGACAGCAGTGCCTGTAACTGTATCGTAGGGGTGCAGAGGTTGTCTCACCACTGAATTCCAAAGAGCCTTGGCTATTTAACTGCACTTACACATTTGAAATTAAGCAAAGAGTATCAAAATCACACAGAGAGAGAAACACACGCACGCACACACACAAACACATACACACAAGACTTGCACATAAAACACAAGATGGATGAAACATTTAAACATCTAGTCTGCCCTCTACTATGACCTTGCTTTCCTTCTGAAAAATCTAAAACCACATGGAAAAAGCACTTACATGTATAAAAATCTCTCCTTTCTGTTCCCAGAGCTCCAGTCATCGCCACTATAATCCCATCACGGATCCTGCTCATAAATAGATCTGTTAGAATGTCCTCAGACCAAGTCCTTACCATTTTACATGTCAACCCAAATGAGTTTTGAGTAAGAGGCATGTTTCTAATATTAAGAATAAAGCATTTCCATCTTAAGTTCCCGTGGCTTTGAGCCAAGCTGTACAATTGTGGTAGGTTCAGTATTGAGTTATGTTCCCCTAGTACCTTTAAACCCATGTAAAAATATCTATCCAAGTGGAACTGTTTTTAGGAAGTTTACTTATTTTTAAAGAATACAGTCTTCATACCAAGCAGTGAACTGCTATCAGATGTAGCCCACAGACTCATTTCTAGATAACACAACTCAGGTTCTCTTCTGCCTTCAGGTCCTTAAGTAGAACGTGAAATCTCTAGTGTAAAGGCATGAAAAAGAGCAATTGAACATCTTTCATGTTGACGTTAAATATAGCCTTCACCTCTAAAGGAGTCAGAGACAAGTGATTCTAAATCAGACATGAGCAACCATGGGCTGTGAACATTGATTCTGAACCAGACATGAGTAACCATGGACTGAGAACATGGATTCTGAACCAGACATGAGTAACCATGGACTGAGAACATTGATCCAGATAGCTTCAGATAATGTGTTCTGACATGGAAGCATCTCTATCAAAGCTTTTCATTTTCAGGATGTAAAGAGTCATTCTGTAAATAGATTGTTTAGAACATTCTGGACCCGTTCCAAGAAAGTGCAAAAACCTCCGTTCTTGGTCTTCCCTTACAAATTGGTAGAGGCTGGTGGTATATTTGGGTTTTATCTGATAATTGAAAGAATGTTAGATTTGATTCAATAGAGAACACAATACCATTTGGCTATAGGTCTGCTACATTACAAATCTCCACATTCATTGAGTTCTAACCTAGTAGTCAGCTTTCTAGAATCTTTAGCATTAGTGAGCTTTTAAAAAAATCTCTACTTCATATTTTAAAACTCTCTATCAGCATCAGGTAGCTCACTAACACATCCTCTTCCCTGTTAAATGGAGACATTCATTTTGCTTTGTCTATTTCACGAAAGGGGCGTTCTCTGTATATATCTCTGTTCTGTGAGATGAAAGATCCATTACCTCAGGATGTACAATCATCTGTAGCACGGATGCAGGACAGACCCATCAGAGCATTGAACAGTGACGGTTGGGTAATGGGGTGGAGACATGGGTAGAAGGCTAGAGCACATGATCTGACAAAGCTTTGGAATTGAAAGTCAAGGAAGACATGGACCAGTCACAGTGTCGTGTGCTCCGTCTCCTTACTCTCTCTTCTGTTAAAAGGTGAACAAGCTGAGACCTTGAGCATACTCTGCAAGACTGGTTCTCGGCAGTGGACATGGGTGACCACTGCACTGTTATCTCCCAAAGTGTGCCAAACCATATTTAGTAAAGCAGAGTTATCACCCGATGCTTTTCAAAGATATCTCGTAACTCTTATCTTTCTTTGTTAAAACATACAGAGAAAGGTGTAGGTGTGTGTGTATGTGTGTGTGTGTGTGTGAGAGAGAGAGAGAGACAGAGACAGAGACAGAGACAGAGACAGAGAGACAGAGACAGAGAGAGACAGAGAGAGAATTGGCTGTCCACCCCCAACTGAACCTCATTTTTCCCATGCACCATGTTTTCTTTTATCACATTTTTTTTGTTTTACCCAAAAGTAATTAATGATTCTTTCTTGTGGAAGTAATTTTTAGAAGCCAGCAATTACCATACACAGCTCCTCTGTTAATTGTCCATAGACATTTTCATCATGCTTTCAGGACTCATGCTGTCCTAATTCAGAGGCTGGACCTGGGACAAGCATTACCTCATTGTGCAGAGCACTGCTGTAGGAAACAAACAGAAGGAAGGAAAGAGCTACACAGAGCAGTGTTCTCATTAAAGTGCAGCAGGGGATGCAGGGTGCCCATGTAGCCTCCACTGCACTAGAGTGAGCAGATCCAGTGGGGCTTACAGCCTCCAGAAAGACTCAGACCTGGGGCCAAGAAGCCTCTGTATTAGACTATGAACTAGCCCCAATCTGAGATGTCTTGTTTCCTCTGGAGCACTGTGTTCTGAAGGTATATGTGTGTGGGGGCAGTGGTAGTGAGACTATGTATACTGAGCACTTGATGAGCTCAGGACCTGGTAGAAGGTAGCAGTTATCATGTGACCCTGTGTGGTCAACCAGGGCTATACCTTTGCTTTTTTTTTTCCTAATGTATAGGAGTCACTCTGCTCTCTTATATCTGGTCCTGCAGCCTGGGAATGACTGTCATGTCAAGCAACCTATCACCTTATGCAGGGTGGGGGTGTTGCAGATCCACAGTACTGATGGAGAAGTAGCTATCTAATTTTTCATGAAGTCATCTGCCTGTATCCATCACTTACTTGATCAGCTCCTTTGATGTCCAGCTGCAAGTCACCTATGCCCAGAGTTCTTCCTGTGGAGAGCCTGAACTCTACCTTCCTGCAGGCTTACACATGCAGAAGAAAGGCATAACCTATGGATGGGATAGAAAACCTGCCTGGCTATAATATATCGTCTCTACTGCCTCCTAAATCCAGCATTCAACCTCTACAAATACACACTAAAGTTTATTGAAGTCCATTCTGGATAGATATAGGACTTTGCTTCCTGTCAGTCATGTGCAATACCGCCGTTGAATCCTTAAAATTCTTGCTTTTACTTTTGCTCTCTCTGTGACTTGTCTAAAGTTCCGTTCTGTCATCTGCTGTGTCAGCTGTCTCCTCCAGTTCTCTATCATGCACAAACCTTATAAGCATGCTTTCTGTGCCTTCATCCAAACCACTGAATGGGAGTTAGCATGTGATGAAGAACAGGTCTCCGCCTCATGCTGTTAGAGTTCCCCCGTTTGCTTGACCCCAATTCATTAGTGGAGGTCTTTGAGCAGGTTAGTGGAAACAGCTCAGACTGGCTGCTCTGTGGTCTCTCTAAGTACACAGGGATGTCACATGGACACTTCAAGCCAGGTGATACGGGAAACTGGCGCCCCAAGACATCCAGTGCCATAGTTGACTGATCACCTTCCATGCAGAAATGGCCCATCATTTCCCTCTAGTGACTGGTATCCAGCAAAAACTGATTAGCGGAATTAAAACAGAAAGTCCACTCCATGGCCAGCTGCAAAGCTCACTGAACTGGGTCTTGTGATCAGTACCTCTCAGTGAAGTCCTCATCAGCTTGTTCACAAGTCCTTCTGAATCTGTCAGTGTGGAGCTTAATGGCCCATCCTCTCTGGAACACATCCCAGTGCCAGTTGTAAAATTGAAAAAGTATTAGCTTCCTCTGCTCATCTGCTTTTCTCCCATGCTTCAAATTTTTCTTGTGTAAACTAGCTCCTCTGTCCTACTGAGGATGCTCTTCTGCCTGAGCTATGGTATCCACGGCCTGGGGCTTTAGTCTGTGTTGAGTCATCTGACTTCTTTCTTTCTGACCCACTTCTGTAGAATGCATATTTTTTATTGGATATTTTATCTATTTACAGAATTTAGAATTATTATCCTAACATATTCACTGCTCTATGTAGCCTGTCCTCTCACCAAAAATGAAGGAGAAAATAGTCACCAGGGGGATGGGACATGTATCTCTCTATCCTGTCCCCAAGGGTGCTCATCCTGTCATCAAGGACATGGACCCTTCCTCTATCCTGCCCCCCAGAATGTTCATTTTTTTCCTTTTCTTTTGCATTCTATGTACTCCAAACAGTGTACGTAGAAGATTCCTCAAAGACATTAAAAGTGGGAAGACATTTAGGGAGTTGTCCTCACTTGAGTTTTATGGAGAACAAAAGTGAAGTAAAAACCACTAGATTGCTAAGTGGAATGAGTTTTCCATAACGGGTAAAACTAGAGCTTGGAACGTGTAGCTGACAGAATATATAAGTTATAACCTTAAAACCTGAGTCCGTAAAAGAGTCTAAAAACTCATTATAAAACAGGTGGGTGGAACTTTCCTACTTGTTCTTGTGGATTATATTTAAACTTATGAAAGTAATCAATTAAATATTAATTACACTGGTTTTTCTTAACTGAGATATAATCTACTGGGTTATGATAATGTTAAGAAGGAAGGAAAAAAATCAAAATATACCAGACAAATGGGATACGGATGTGTGGACTCCTTCTGTGCTTGGACATGAATCTCTCAGAGGGACTCTTAGGCTGGGTGAGTTTGTTATGCCAGCTATGTTTCCAAGCCCCTGATTTGTTTGGAATATCTTCTGGTAACCAGTTTCTATTCTTCTGGCAAACCACCTGTAAGCTGAGGCGGAAGCCGGGGAGGAGTGGGATGGGTGGGGTGGACCATGTTTTCAACATTACTTCAGCCCACTGTAATGCAAGCTCAGAGCTCCTGGGTCCACACATACTTGAATGGGGTGTGTGGTTGATTTATTAAAGCTATTCAGGTCAAGCAATCCGAGCTCTTGGTTCATTTAAAACTTAAGAAGAGACTCTTTTAGAGATGTCTTGAGTGCAAGATATTCATCAACAGCTGACAATGGTAAATCTGAATCCGTTTAGAGTTTGAAATGCCAGAATGAGATTAATCTGGCTGAGAGGAGAACCAGTGCCTCCAAGAGACGACTCATTTACACTCTTTCTTCACTGTAATCTAACCAAAAGCGGGTAAAGGAGAGGTTGTTCTCTTTCTTTGTTTTTAAAGATTTGAATTGTAATTATAGAGAAAGCAATTGGCCTCAAATGACCTTCCCCTTTATATTTGCAGTTGTGCCATAAAGAAGAACAGGGGGACACCTGGTGTGCTTTGCAAGCATGAGAAACAGTGCAGTGGACAGCACATGTGCCTTCCATGCCCTGCTGACCTGCCTCGGAGGGAGACCCAGACCCATGCTTCTCAGTGTGAGGTTCCAGACCAGTAGCCTCAGCATCAGGTAGACCTGGGAAGCTCAGTTCAAGGGACTCAGAACCACTCCATAGGCTGCATTCTCATAGCCTCCATGGTCCTGCTCTCAGATGCCCTCCAGATGGGTCTATACCATACTACACAGTTGGCAAACCACCCAGGGCACATTCGCCAAGAAAGAAGTCTCAGTGGTTATATTGAAACAGCTTACTAAAAGTCCAGGGCTAGCTCATGCCCAGTAAACACTGAAGAATAAATAGAGTAGAGGCTCACGTCTACATGTGCCAAGGACAAACTCAACATTTTGAGGATTCACACAAGGCAGACAATGCGGTCTTATAAATGTAGCTCTGTGCGGAAGGGGTGACAGCGCAGTTAGTGGGCTCTTGGTGACTCATTAAAGGTGACACAAGACACGAGCATGTCTGTGTCACTAAGGGTCTTCTAATAAAAGGGGGCTCTGTTGACTTTCAGTGCACTGGCAGTTAGTAAGGGTGCTTAGTGGTCAGTGTTTGCTCCTGTTATACACCTGAGTTCATATATGTAACCAGGGTTTTATCTTCTGTTTAATAAACACCATTTCAACAATTGTATGCTGTACATGGAAGTAATACAAGGAATACATGTATGAAGTATATAGTTCTGATACATGAAATACATGTATGAAATGTATAGCAGTAATACATGAAATGCATGTATGAACTGTATAGCAGTAATAGTGGAATACATGTATGACATGTACAGCAGTAATACGTAGAATACATGTATGAAGTGTATAGCAGTAATACATTGAAAACATGTATAAGGTATATAGCAGTAATAACATTGAATACAAGTATGAGGTTTATAGCAGTAATAATGCATGTATGATGTGTATAGCAGTAATACATTGAATACATGTATGAGGCATATAGCAGTAATACACTGAATACATGTATGAGACGTATAGCAGTAATACATTGAAAACATGTATGAGATGTATAGCAGTAATACATTGAATACATGTATGATGTGTATAGCAGTAATACATTGAATACATGTATGAGATGTGTAGCAGTAATACATTGAATACAAGTATGAGGTGTATAGCAGTAATACATTGAATGCATGTATGAGACATATAGCAGTAATACATTGAAAACATGTATGAGATGTATAGCAGTAATACATTGAATACATGTATGAGGCGTATAGCAGTAATACATTAAATACATGTATGAGACGTTAGCAGTAATACATTGAATACATGTATGAGACATATAGCAGTAATACATTGAATACATGTATGAGGTATATAGCAGTAATACATTGAATACATGTATCAGGTGTATAGCAGTAATACATGTATGAGGTGTATAACAGTAATACATGGCACCTTCCAAGTTGTTCTGGTGATCTATGTGTTGGGCAAATCGTCCATATGAGCTTTGGAGCTTCTGTCTCTCCCCAGGCCCAAGACTTTAGCAGAGATCTTTGTAGCACAAGGGTAATTAATGATTATGCAAACAGACTCATGCCTTGGTGAATGGTGAATTCCAAATGCCTTGGTGAAAATGGAAGGCCTATGGTAGAAACAGGGAAACTTGGAGCTTTCCCTGCAGTTCTGTCTGAAGTAACTACAGCCTAATAGCAGATAGGCTGAACCAAGAAGCTATCCCATGGTGCACTGCTGCATCACCACCTTGTCCTAAAGTCTCTTCTACGAAGAATCCTGATAAGTCAAAGAGAGTTGTTCTAACACTACTGTGAGACATGGTCAGACATGGAGAAGCTCTCCTGAGGTTACTGTCCAGCTGAGTGGGGGCTTCTACAAACCCTTTCAGTGTCGTGTGATCTCCTTCTCCATGTTTGCTGTCATTAAGACATGCATTTTAAAGACATAAGCTTTATTGATTGATTCATTCATTCATTGATTCATTGATTTACTTACTTGTTTGTGTGTGTATGTGTTATGTATATATGTGTCTGTGTGTGGTGTATGTGTGTGTGGTATGTATGTGTATGTATGTGATGTGTGTATGTGGTATGTGGTGTGTGGTCTGTATGTGTGAGTGTGTGTATGTGTGTGGTGTGTGTGTATGTGTGGTGTGGTGTGTGTGCTGTGTGTATGTGTATATGTGTGGTGTGTATGTGTGTGTGGTATGTATGTGTGTGTGGTGTGTGTATATGTGGTGTGTATGTGTGTGGTGTGTGTATGTGTGCTGTGTATGTGTGTGGTGTATAGTGTGTGTGTGGTGTGTATGTGTGTGCTTGTGGTGTGTGTGGTATGGTGTGATATGATGTGTGTGTGTGTGTGTGGTGTCTGTGTGTGTATGTGGTATGGGTGGTGTGTGTGTTTCTGTGTGTGTGTGGTGTATGTGTGTGGTGTATGTATGTGTTTATGGTGTATGTGTGTGTATGGTGTGTGTGTATGTGTATGTGGTATGTGCACATGTGTGGGGTGTGTGTGTGCAAATGTACATGCCAGGCCCTTGCACATGGGAAGGTCAGAGGATGAATTGCAAGTACAGGTTCCTCCTTTCACCATGTGTGTTCCTGGGATTGAACTCATGTCGCCAGGGTTGGCTGAAAGCACCTTAACCTAGTGAGGCCACTCATCAAAGGGTGAGAGACTGTGGCAGATTAGAGAATGCAGTCATCAGGACAAGGTTGTATGTTTCCTTGAGAAGCCACATCTTTGGCTAGGATGGGACAGAGACTTCTGAAGCAAAGCAGCAGGAAACAGTTTCCTTGTTGATTTACTCAGAGACACATCTGTTTGCAAATGTGGTCACCACATTCTCCTTTTGGACCATCATCCCCATGAATGATACAAACATACGACGTGCACTAACTCTGCTTCTGCTTCTTCTCATATTCTGGTGCCTCTTACAGTCTTGCAAACCTAGAGGAATTATTACAACGCACTACCCACCTGCCAAAGCTATAGCTGATCCATCTAGAAACCTGTACGATGCTGGTAGTTGCCCACCAGAGACAGCATGTGGCGGTGGCTGTAGGTATACCTTGACTAGGCCATAGAGCCACTGGTTACTCTTGTCTGATGCCTATGTCTAAGTGATGTTAACATCATTGTTTTGATCATGCAGACAGCCTCTATAGTGCTGGGGGATCCTGCATCCATAGAGGGGCCTGATGACTACAGGGACAGGAAAAGGAGAATCGTGAATTCCAACGGTCTTTAAACTGGGACATCACTCTTCCTTTGCCTATGATATGAGCACATCTGGAATGTGCATTGATTAGGTCCTGAGTTTCCAGCCCTCCATGTAGATCTCATTAATTCTCAACCTCTATGGTCACCCATTCCCTTAGAGCAAGGCCCTCTGTTTTCTTTCTCCATTTGATACGTGTGTGTGTGTGTGTGTATATATAATATTATATATGGCCATCCTGTAATATGTGATATAATATATGTGTTTGTAAATCTTCTGGCTGATGTCTCTACTTTCTGGAGAATCTTGAGCATATGCCATTGCCACCAAAAGCTCCCATGACAGCTATAACTTCTTTTTTTGTAAGATTTATTCATGTATTTTATGTGAGTACACTGTTGCTCTCTTCAGATATACCAGAATAGGGCATCAGATCCCATTACAGATGGTTGTGAGCCACCATGTGGTTGCTGGGAATTGAACCCAGGTCCATCTGGAAGGGCAGTCAGTGCTCTTAACCACTGAGCTATCTCTCTAGCCCAAGCTATAATGTCTCATCCTCATGTCCATGCCTGTAGGCTTAGCCTTATCTATAATGGATAAATGAATAATAAGATCCTATTGTACCCCATACACTGACTGCAGAACTCTACTCCAATGAAGGAAAATGCCCATGCTGTCACTGTTCCTTCAACAGGAAATGCTTTCCCACTAGGATGAGGGTAGGAGTCTATTCATACAGACAGAAACAGAGATTTGTTTGGTAAGTTTGTACATTACATAATGAGAGGAAGGGCCGAGAAAGCACGGTGTATGGAGCAGAGAAACAGAAAGCTGGATCCTCTCCTCCATAGCCCTTCCAAAAGTTCTCCCTAGCCTGAATTCTGTCCTGGGCCAGGAAGGAAAAACCACAGAGCAAATCCAAAGCCAACCCTAGAGCAGAGAGTCTGCAGATCCAAAGAGCTAAGATCCTGAACATGATACATTGAAGCTTTGAAACAGAAAATGGACACATTAACTTTGTAGCTATAACACCTTTGGCAAGCAAATCTCTTCCACCAGGGATACTCTATCTTGTGACTCCAGTCTATGGTGCAGTAGAGTCTGAGACATCTAGTCTACCACCTCAGAGCATAATGTTTATAAATAGAGATGTGCAGAAACTCATAACCCAACTGCAGCATCGGAATAGTGGCAAGAAATGCTAAAGAGAACGAACCCTTTTCCATTGCAGGGGATTTGTATTCAATTCTGGGGCAAGTGAACCATACCACCAGACAGAAGAACTGGTAAGGTTGAGCAGGCTCAAACCCCCCCAGGGAATCTCAGAATTGAGAAAAATAGGCATGAATCCAGCTGCCTGCCGTACTACCTGGTCTGGAACATGTAACCATGGCACCTCACTCAGAGGACCATGACACTCAGTCACGTAGCATAAAAACCTAGAGTTCTCCATGCTAATAAGATATCTCATTAACATGTTTTGTGAGTGAGCTTCTTTTCCTGGGCATTCCTTTCCCCCAAAAGGTATTTAATCCCTGGTTCACTCTGAGTAACATATATGCATTCTCATCTACCATCAAATAAAACTGTTTGGGCAAACAAGGATGTCTCCTTCAATCAAGGGTCAAGGATCAAGGAGCTGTGCCTTAATCTCCCTAAGAAGACAAAGGCCTTTTCTCTTCTAGCATTTACTCAGAACGAAACTGGATTCTGTCCCACACCTGCACACACACACACACACACACACACACACACACAACCGCCCTCAAATCATTCCCTTCATGCCTGGCTCATGGATGAGCTGAGGGGAAGCATGGACCAGCAGACACTGTTTCCAACTCCCAGCAGTACCCTAGTAGGTATGGGTGCACAGGAGACCAGGAGGCATGGCATCTGTCCCAAACCCCCGCTGTTTCCCACCGGAGGAAGCACAGACTGGGAGCCCTAATTCGGACTGTGTTCTGCTTCCCCTGAGCGACTTGCTCAGGCACCCCAACGGTGAGGCAGACACACAGCCTGATATTCCACTTTTTCCTTAACAGAAAGAAATTAGAGAGGAAGCCGTCATCTACTAAGGTTCCAGTTCGCTAGGGAAGTCCTTCCTACTACAGAACATATGTAGCACCTAGCCCAACCAGGAGGCACCAATTACTCCCTAACAGTGGCCCTTGCCAACCCAACTCAGATAAGCACAATGTTAGTCCAGGTGGATCGACTTTCTAACATTTGGCCCTTACTCCCCTGTGCTCAACCCAAAATCTAGAGCTGTGCACTTTGACAGGGCAGAAGCTTGAGCTCTCCCTGTTACTGATTTGCCTGCATGTTTGAAGTGAACTGAGTTAGGGAATGGGATTTTGCCCAAGGCTACATATTCCACAGTCACATAGTAACATCCAGGTCACTCTTAGCCCTGAGGCAGGTGCATCATTGCTGTAGTAGACTGTGCTTGGTCCTTCTAACCACCTCATACCAGGGCTCTTGTGAATCCCTAGCCTCTTTCTGATGGGCAGACTCACATAGAACAGTAGGCACAGCTCAGTGAGCTGAGGGCTCTTGAGAAGGTTTTTCCAATTAATTTAAATTCCCATTTTAACATGCTGTGAGTTATGAGTCATTCCTTTGAAGTCACTATGGAGTTTCCTTTTGATTTGGGCTTTCTATGTTGATGGCTATAAGCTGGGACTTATAGTATCTAACAATTTTTTGTGGATGTGTTTGCTTCGTCATCAAGCAAACTGTTTAGTCTGAGAATCCACTAGCACAGACAGTTACGACAAAATGAAGTGTCTCATGACCTGGCCTGGGGCTGGGAAATGCCTCCCCATGCCTGAGTCATTGAGGTAGCCTGTAAATGACAATTGAGTCTTACAGATGGTCATGCTGCCTGCCAGCCTCTGTCCACTTTGCAGACGAACTCACTGTAGTGAGCATGTACTTTTCCTGTCTGGTGAGCACAATAGCATTCTCTAGTTGGTTCTGGGTGACCAGGCAATGGATGATTCCCTTGGCCCCACTACAGCACAGGATCAGATTATCTACCACTGAGTATGTGTTCTTTGTAAAATCCCTACACTGACCCACTCAAGCCCCACAGAAGGAGAGTCATTTGCAAACATGTTCAAGAAGCATCCAAGATAAAGTGGCTTTTGCCTTAGTAATTTGCAGTGGAATACTTTGAACACTGAAGCATCTACTTACCTTCTTTAAAACGAGCTTAGGAGATGCCCCACAGCCTTGCAGCAAGATCTAAATTCTGTTCCTCTTTACTTAATTGAATGAATGAATGTATTCAGGGAGTCTTGCAGAATTGTTATCGTTATTTCTGTGTTCACAGAACCTCCTCCTGTCTTCTAAGCAGTCTGCAATACTATTTGATTTGACATTAGGCTCCTACAAAGTCTCATCGAGAAAACCAGAGAAAAGGTTGACTTGAAGTTTTGTACACAAGCATACTAAGGCTTCAGATGAGATCTAGAGCACAATAATTTGACCCTTCTAACATCATCTCGAACATGGTGACAATAATTTTATGCGTCTCTGACAATAGGATGTGGCTACACAATTGATAAAGTTGAACCGGATGGAAGTGAACTCAGTGATTTGAACTCTCTGTATTTCTTTATGTTAAAGCTGAGCCTGAGATATGTTCGGGTTCTAATACCATCTCCTGAGACAGCAGGTGTCACCAGACAAGTTCACAGACCAATCTATGAGGCACATGAAGAAATGAAGTCTTATGTCCAATCGCAAGTGTGGGTGCTGACTGTGTTCTGCCAGTTGCTGTGATACATTTGTGGTCTCCATGGTTTGTAGTCTTTAACGTGAGGCAATGGTAGGGTGTGTTTTGCTCTCATACTTATGAATGACTTGAACAATACAGGAATGCATGTGTTTCTCATGTAACCACCCACTTTCCCAACAGTTGGGAAGGGTAGACTTGAACCCTTGGAGGCAGAGAAGCTTGACTAAGATGCTCTTACAGAAGTATTTCATTAAGTGCATGTACTACTAATTTTTCTCATAACAGAATGGGATAGCAAGAATGGACACAGATCTGCTCTGGGTAACAACCCAGTCCTCAAGTCTCTGAGTTTTCAGTACTTATGTAGAAGAGTTGTTTCCATTTTTAATATGGTTAAAACTGTTCCAGGAGAAGGACTTGGGTTTTATTACTAAATAAGAGCTCGTGCAAACTGGGGCTGTAGAAATGGTGGCTCCGCAATTCAGAGTGCATACTGCCCTTCAGCACCTACAGTGTGACTTACAACGGCCTGTGGCTCCAGCTCCAGGGGATCTGATGCCCTCTTTGACCCTCCACAATGACCCACACTTACATTCCCATACCCGCACATGGGCGCAGAGCTAAAAAATTAAAAAAAAAAAAACATTTTAAAAAGAGCTTAAGTAACAAATCGTCTCAAGAAAGAGAAGAACAGTAACTATTGGAATTCTCGTCATTGAAAACAGACTACTTCTAATAGTAGCAAGTTAGCCTGTGCGCTCTCCTAGAAGACTATTTGCATATTTGAGAAGGGTAACTTCTTCACATAATAAGATAGAAGGAGGTAACATCAAGAAAGGGAGTCAGAGATATAGCCCTGGCCTTTTATTTGCTTTTATTTTAAAAACAAACAACAACAACAACAAGAAAACAGGGGCTGGAGAGATGGCTCAGTGGTTAAGAGCACTGACTGTACTTCCAGAGGTCCTGAGTTCAAATCCCAGCAACCATATGGTGGCTCACAACCATCTGTAATGAGATCTGATGCCCTCTTCTGGTGTGTCTGAAGACAGCAACAGTGTATTCATATATAATAAATAAATAATGTATATATTAAAAAAAAACAACAAGAAAACAAAACACTTTCAGGGTTGCTCTTCATCTGTCAGATGGAGTGGGTAAAGCACCCAGGAAAGAATAAGTCTGCCAAGAAGAATAATCAACTGAATATAATAAAGAAGCAAAGGGAGTTTTAACCTTGTGACTCAGCAAACTCCAAAAAAATGAAGAGGAAAGAAATAACCACAGGCATTTAAACAATAATCCTAAATACGAGGGGTCCTAACTCATCAGTTTATAATATAAATATAAAAATATAAACTGAATGGATTAAGAACAGTCTCAGCACTAGTAGGCTGGGAAGAGAGGACCTCAATCTAACAGTTCTACTTTGACCACATTGTGAGTTCGAGTCCAGCCTGAGTTATACGTATAATGAGGCCAGTGTGTGTCAAGAAAATAAACAAACAAAACCAAGAGCAACTGTGTTCTGTGTACAAGGAATGCATACAAGGACTGTACCTCACTGACAAAGACATAAATAGATGGGAAGTTAAAGAATAGAAATTCTGTCCCAAGCAAAAACAACGAGAGAGCAAGCAGCTGCAGGCTAGCAGTTGTAGCCAAACTCATAAGTGATACAGCAAATTACAAGCCAAAATGAGTCAGAATAAAAAAATGAGACAAAATAAAAAGCCAGTCATTGCAAACCAATAAAGGGAACAATCCATCAAGAGGTGGGGGGTGTGTGTGTGTGTGTGTTTGTGTGTATGTGTTTGTGTGTATGTGTGTGTATATGTGTGTGTATGTGTTTGTGTATATGTGTGTGTATGTGTGTGTAAATGTGTGTGTATGTGTTTGTGTATATGTGTGTGTATATGTGTGAATATGTGTATATGTGTGTGTATGTGTTTGTGTGTATGTGTGTGTATGTGTGTGTGTGTATGAGTATATGTGAGTACATGTGTGTATATGCATGTGTATGTGTGTATGTGTATATGCATGTGTATGTGTGTATGTTTATATGTATGTATGAGGCTTTATATGTGTGAGCATGTGTGTGTATATGTGTGCATGTATATGTGTGTATATGTGTATGTA
>NW_021605262.1:2221041-2228002 GCF_004785775.1 Grammomys surdaster | reverse complement strand
ATGTGTGTGTATATGTGTGCATGTATATGTGTGTATATGTGTATGTATATGTGTGTGTATATCTGTGTATGTGTGTATATATGTGTATATGTGTATGTATATATGTCTATGTGGATGTATATGTGTGGGTATGTATGTATATGTGTGTGTGTGTGTGTGTATGTGTATGTCCGTGTATGTGTCTGTATGTGTATCTGTGTGTGTGTGTGTGTGATGCTGTTGTGTTCAATATATAAACAATGCTGTGTGCCTGACACATTCCTTCTTACTTAAATTCCTTTACATATCTAGCAAAATTGTCCTGTATGTCAAATACTTGGAATGATACAAGGTTCAAGGTTATTAAATTATTGTATTTTATATTGGGAAACACCAAGCTTGTGATGGGTCCTGTCTGACTGCTTTCTTCTTGAGAGGTTTATCTATCTCAGTTTCAAGTCTTCCTTAGTCCTTTCTGGTAAGCCACACTACCTCCTGTCCTCCTCGGAACATGTCAGGCGTGGTTCCTCCAGTGTTGGCATGTCAGAACTCTGCCAGCTCTCTTGTTATCCTGCTCACTCTTGGCCCTTCAGCAGATCTCTTGCATAGTTTGTCCCATGGTGATTCTAGAGTCCTTCCCACATATAACTTCTGCCAAGTCAGCCAGCGCAAATGACAAACCCTCTCAGCTCACCAACATTGCCACATGCTATTGATCCCACGTCCCAATGGCTCCATAGCCTGGACACTAGACTGTCCTCTGCCCATCATCTGTGTTCAGATGCTTTCCAAAATCCACATCTTGTACTGTCTGATACCCAGTGCCCAGACTCCTTGATTCGTGTGCTCTGATGAGTCTTATAGTTGTTATTAACTGGGAGGAGAGACCAAGGATGGGTCCTGACCTTAAACAGAGGTCCCATTATCTAGACCTACACTCGGCCAGCACCTCCTATCTTCTCATGTCAGCATTCCAACCTGCTTCTCACCATCACAGTCCACCCTCAGAGGATCAGGGAGAAGCCATGCTGGCTGCAGGTGTGAAGACAGTCCCACCACTCAAAACCTTCCTGCAGACCTGCAGAGGAAATGCATCCAAGCTTCTCTATGACCTGCCCACTGTCCTGGTCATTACTGAGGTATTGGGTTTAATTCACTCCTGTCCGAGGCCCACCTAGCAATACTTATAAACATGTACTTCCCACTGCAGTGCAAGACATTCCTGCTCTTCATGTACATCTCATGAATCCTATCCAGCACCTACACACAGTCTCCTGGTCACATTCACATACAAATCACTTGTTTTCAATGCTCAGCAACAGGCATGCATCATCAAGGTGTGGACTCTCGGAGTTTGGTTAATTTGGAACACCTTTACCTAGAAGAGTTCATGTCCTAAGCACAGCTTTAGGATATACTGGGAGAATAAAAGCTCCCAGCCAGTCACATTCTAGCCAGAAGTCAGAGGGGACCCCAAAGTTCTCAAACTGAGGACCTGTGGACAGTTGATGGTTTCTGGTAGAGAGAGAGGGGTGGGGGAAGGGAGGAAGGGATAGATGGATGAGAAAGAGGGAGAGAGAGAGAAAGAGTTTTCAGTGAGGGTATACCTTCTAATAGATGGCCAGGATCCGGTGGGTTATTCAAAGAAGACGGGAACACATGTTGGAGTGTAAGGAGCTGACTGGATCTGGGAGGAGTTGAAAATGGAGGTAAGCAGGACCAAAATATAGTCTATGGAATTCTCAAAGAAGTGATTAAAATGTTTTTTTTTTTAAAATGAAGGCTCGATCAACACAGTTTTATTATTAAAATTTAACAAAATTTTATAGCACAATAATAAATATTTTGAACATTTCATATGCTCATTGGATAATACATTCAACATTTTAATTTGCAATAATCCTTATAATTATTCACTGTATCACCTACGGTGGGATTTACATTATTTTCTTAAAATACTATTCCAGATTTCATCACAAAAGATAACTTTTCCAGCCTACAAAAATTACACTTTGCATTTTCCTTTGTTCTGGATAGATTATAAGGACTCTAACTCATTTTACTGAAGAATTGTTGAAATTGAGATAAAAGAGCCGATGACCATATCAGTGGTGGCACAATTCAACCCGAGAAACCTCTGGGGCTTTGCAAGGCCTACACTATTTGACTAGTTCGCTTTGACCTGCCCACAATTTTCTTTTTCATTTAAATTTATCAAAACCATCTACTTCTGAGCCTTTTGAGAAAAGTCACACGATCATGAAAATCTCTCTAAAGCATCATGTGGTTCCCCTGATTTGACACTGATGGAGAAACGTCCTTCCTACCATGGCTGGATGCACTTTGTTTAACCTCCAGTTGTTTGTTTGTTTGTTGTTGTTGTTGTTTTCTTTCTTTCTCAGGTTCGAATTGCTTTCCCTAATTATGAGAAGCTTGCTCTTAGGTATAGGTCTGTTGGACAGATGTGAGTATGCCCCTGTGAGACACAGAACTTTCTCTTCCTTCTCTCTGCCACAATACCAGTGACTGTGTGGTAATCTCATATTACTCAGAGACCCATGAGGGGTGGGAATTACTTTACTGTGCCCCTGCCCACCCATAGACCAAGGGTAGCAGTGGAGTACCAAGGAAGTGTTCATGAACCATGAAAGACCAATCAGGAGCCGACCCGTGATGAAATCACACCGGGTTTTTATTTACACACTGGTGCTCAGGCTTAACTCACCGCCGACCCACAGGACACTCATCAGGACAAGGATATGACGAGAGGAATGAATGTTTCTAGCCTGGCAAACATCTAATTGCTATGCTATTGTGGCCTTTAGCATAACTGGCAGGTGCTAGGAACCAAACCACTAACTTAACTTCTGCTTTCCTCCTAATTGATGGTTGATAGGCAGGGGCGGGCTTGCTACCTGAAAGTGCACATTTGTTGGGGGAATAACCTAGAAACTGGTACTGGATGCTGGATTTCTTGGGAGAATAACCTGGAGACGCTGGTCCTGTTGGGAATAGGGGTAGCCTGGAAACTGGAGCTAGGATCAGATTAGTTGGGGGTAACCTGGAAACTGGAGCTAGGTACCAGCCTGTTAGTTTACTTGAGTTTAAACTTAGGTCAGGTTTCCTAAGACAGAGTCTGAACCCAAAAAATTTAGTCTTTAGCAGGAGTTGCCAGCTGGTGCCATCTGCAGATTTATTTATTTATTTATTTATTTATTTATTTATTTATTTATTTTGCTTCTAGCTCCTCCCTCACCTGTGTAATGATTTCCCTTTACTGCTTTGTCAATAGAGACAGGCAATAAGAAAAATGATTGCAATAGTTAGATAGAAGATAGATAGATAGATAGATAGATAGATAGACAGACAATAGACCATTAGGAAGGAAGGAAAGGGAAAGAAGAAAGGAAGGAAGGAAGGAAGGAAGGGAGGAAGGAAGGAAGGAAGGAAGGAAGGAAGGAAGGAAGGAAGGAAGGAAGGAAGGAAGGAAGGGAAAATGACAGACATGGATAAATGTGAGAAGTAAGCAAGGGGAGCGGTGTAAATGGTCTGGTGTCTGACTAGGGGTCTCCATAGAAAATCCTGAATCAAGGGCTAGTTTTGCTCTAGAGTTAAGGTGCACTAATACTTCTGTGATGCTACCCTGTCCTATGACTCACTTTGGACAGTGTCCCTGCTGCTACCTTGCCTCTCTTTGGGAGCCCCTGGAGAAATTTATTCTGTTTACATATGAATGTCCTGTCTGCTTACACGCTAATGTCCATTTCTCCTTCCCCCTTCCCCTTCTCCTTCCCCTTCCCCTTCCCCTTCCCCTTCTCCTCCTCCTCCTTGTCCCCCCCCTCCTCCTCCTCCTCCTCCTCCTTCTTCTTCTACTTCTGCAACAATTTGTACTTCAGGCTTCTGGCTTCTTTCCTGATAACCTTTCCCAAATACAGAGGAAGTGAATGAATTTGGTTGAAGATCCAGAGCATCATTTTTTTCACCTTTTCTTCCTGCATTGGTTGGAAATCTGTCTAAAACAAGCAGTGTTCTCCGATCCTATTGAAAAGTGTTTGTGAGCAGGAAGGATGATGTTTTTAGTTTATCAAGTATCCCCGAGCTGAATTCAAGGCTTCTGAATAGAACCTTTTTGCCCAGATGGGGCTACTGTGTGTAAATGGCCTTATTTGTCATGGAGGTAGCTATTCTGTCTTCCATCACTCTTACACTCCGCCAAATGTTACTCTATTTCATGTGTTAGACATGGAAGACACCCACCTGCTCTCTGAAACCCTAATAGAAGCCAGCAACCCCTTTGCAGGCATCCCCCTGCACCCAGGCCTCAATCCCCACTTTTATTCCTGTTAATGTCACTCAAAAAAGGCAGAATGATTCTGGTCATTTCCAAGAGAGAAATGAATGGTTCTTTCTGGTCATATGACTTTAAAGTAACTCTCATGGCAATCTCCCTGTGAGAATGGTTTAAACCCCATGTTTCTCAGATCTCTGTCAGTGCTTGCCTGGTGAGGTACAGTGCTGTGCCTTTGATCTTCTGGCATTAAGAGAGAAAGTACTTGTTTTCTCCAAGTCTACTCCAAGGAAATGATTGGTATCAGGGATACAAACCCCTTCAAATTTTTTCCTGAAATATTTAGATTGTCTTGGAAATGTTTCTTTCTTTTTTTTTTAAGGACTTTATATATGAATGTCTTCAGACACAGTAGATCTGCCATTAATTTATGTCTTTAGACAGCTAAGGACTCTGCACAAACCATCATAGCGCCCTCTGGCATGTATAATTGTCCATATGGAAAGTTACAGATAGGGAAGGGAAAGTGGCTGGCCATTCAGAGCTCTTGGTTGAAGAAAGCCCAGAGCCTTGAATATCACCCTTCTATTTCAATCACCCAGCCCATTGACATCACCTTTGGATGATGAAAATACTATATACATACAGAAAGTTAGGGACCTCTGTGACCCACAGAAGATGGGGAGAAAAGTAGAGGTTGACCGTCAAATTGAGAAATCACCTGTGTCAATTTCCAGAAAACTCACTCAGAAGTTGGCCTCTGCATTTTCAATTTTTAGATGAAATGCAGAATTTATTTATAGAATAGAAGATAAACTTAATCTCATAACAATTATTTTAAACCATTAATGTTGGGGAAAAATGGCTCCCATACTGACGAACTTATTTAGAAATCCCTAGAGCCATTAAAGTGTGTGTTGCAAGCAAGTTTTTTTTTTTGTTTTCTTTTCTTTTTTTGTTTTTTTGGTTTTTGTTTTGTTTTTTTTTTTTGCAGATGTGGTATTTAAGACCTTTGAATTTAGGGGGAATTGTCATGGACTGAGTAGACCTTGAATGCAATTGACAGATAGGAGAGGCAGGGGAGCTGAGGTGACCCAGTACAGCAGAGTAGCCAAAGTAGGCACAGCCATGGAACTTCATAAACAAAACAACCTGTGTTGAGCAAGAAGTGGATTCTCCCTTGATCCTCTGGAGATAGCAGCCCTGTTGGTGTCTAGCAACAAGAAGCATAAGCCTAGCACTTCTTAGTGCTAGGAAACTGACTTTGGATTGCTGGTCTCCAGAACAGAGAGAAAGAAAGAGTACACTGTGGGTTCTTTCAAATCACTGGGCATAGAAGAACTTATTGATAGAGCAACATGAAGCCAACACACAAACCACCCACTCTACTTACCTGCTCAGAATGAGAACATCACCTGTGTTCTCCTTGCTTCTTCAGGAACCATGACTGTGCCATTGGTGCTAAGCAGACATCTGGACACACAGAGTTGTTCTGTCACCCAGATTGCATTCTACAGACATAACAGTCTGGCCTTTCTAAAGCACATGCAGAAAATAATATAGATTTTGTTTTGATGCAGCAAAATGAACTAAGTTGTTTAAAAAATGCTGGCTGGTGTAATGTCAAGTTTATATGTGCTAGCGTCAATTGGGAAAGGGGATTCTCAGTTAAGAAAATATGTCATGAGATTGGCCTATGGGGAAGCCAATGGTGTATTGGTGTGGGAGGACTCAGTTCAATTGTGTAATGTCACCTCTGGGTAGGTGGTCTTGGGATGTATAAGAAAGTTGGCTGTTCAAGCCATGGAGAGAGAATCAGTAAGCAGCACTCCTCAATGGGCTGTACTTCTGTTCCTGCCCTGCTTGTGTCTCTGCCTTGACACCCCTCCATGATGACCTGTGAAGTGTGGATGACTAAGTCCTTTCCTCCCCCAGACGATTGTGCGATGGTATCCACTAACTCTTTCATCCTCGAGATGATTCATGTCATTGTGTTTATCACGGGACCAGAAACCCTAACTAAGGCTCAGCAAAGGTGTTAAAAATGATTTTAAAATAAAATCACTATTTTTAAAATTCAGTATTTATATATCACATATATATGAATATTGTATACATATATATACACATATATGTGTGTATGTGTGTGTATGTGTGTGTATACACTAAGTTGTATGTGAACTGTTATGGGGAATCTTAAGGAAATTGCAAAGTGCTATAATCTATTTTTACTGGAAATTTTTAATTAATTACTTTAATCTCACCCACTGCATAAACATTCTCAGTAAGACCCAGGACACCCCATAGAAACAAAGCGAAAATGAGAGGATATGATGTTCTTTATCTGTGTGGTTAGTTCTGTCATAGTTTACTGTTTATCAGCTACAAATTAATATGCTGTGCTGGGAGCCTTATTGACAAAGGAGAGTTCCTTCAGTTCTAACAGTTGATAAGTCTAAGATCGAGGTACCAGCAGGCTGGTGTCTGCAGAGAGCTCCCTGCATGGCCACATAGTCGGGTGGAGGGCAACTCTCTGGGGTCTCCTGACTGTCACAGAGGCACAAAGGACAATCCTTGGAGTGATCACACAGCCCCTTCCCCCAGCGCTATCACACTGGGAGTTAAAACCACAACACACATATGTTAATGGAGGAGCACACGCTAGTGGAGGAGCACATGCTAGTGGAGGAGCAC
>NW_021605262.1:2219853-2221031 GCF_004785775.1 Grammomys surdaster | reverse complement strand
TAGTGGAGGAGCACACGCTAGTGGAGGAGCACATGCTAGTGGAGGAGTGGGCACAAACATAAGCCTGTAGGAAATACAGTGTCATTCTTATATGTAAGTGGTATCTGAGTTTTCTTCAGTATTAAATACTGAGAATTGATAAGATTACTTAAGTTGCTGGTTTACTTTATCTGTTTTCAACAAACTTGTCCAAGAAACGACAAAGGACCAAAACATGTTCAGCAAAATTCATCATAAAAGAAGAATCAGATTAACAATAAAGTTGAAAGGCTTACAATCTAAAATCAGTCACAAACAGCAACCACAGAGCATGGGATCGTGTGCTTGGAAAAACACAAGAGCCAGCCAACCAGAAACAAACAAAACAAAATAAACAGGAACCCACTAGACATGAGAAGCTTTAGTGGGGTGCATACTCACTAAATCAGTTTTGAAAGTTCATGTTTTCTTCCTAACTCTTCTTGAATTGTGAGTCAAGAAGCTGAAAGCTCACAATTAGCAATACAAACAGCACAGAATCAAGTTTAACAATCTATGAAACTTTATTCAGAAGGAATGGAGAAATGAGAGACCTTCATTTAAAGACATTCTCAATAACACGAGTTTTAAAAAATAATTTTATTTTTCAAGATTATAATTACCTTCCTTTCCCCTTCCCTTTCCTCCCTTCAAACTCTCCCATACACACCTTTTTTTCAATGTCATGACCTCTTTTTTCATTAATTGTTATTACATATATACATATATAATTGTTATTACATACGTATGTACAGCTACTGAAGGAGAAAATGCAGGCATGACCTGGCAGCCAATCTACCTAGCACACTGTGCTTCTAACTAAGAGGCACCAGACACCATGTTCCGGAGTCACAGCATTGCACTCTAAAGTATCATGAGTACCCATAGGTAGTGTTAGTATTCTGTCTAAACTCCACCTCCACAGTCATCTGGCAACAGCCAGGTATGCTCCTCCCCACAGTTACCTGGCAACAGCCAGGCAGGCCTGGCCAACTATAAAAAGGGATGCTTGCCTCCCCTCCTCTCTCTCTTAATCTTTTGCCTCTAGCTTCTCTTGGTCCCCTTGCCCCTCCCCCCTTCCCTTCCGCCCTCTCTCCATATGGTCATGACCAGCCTTTTCCCTTCCCTTCCCTTCCCTTCCCTTCCCTTCCCTTCCCTTC
>NW_021605262.1:2198184-2219753 GCF_004785775.1 Grammomys surdaster | reverse complement strand
CCTTCTCTGTCTCTCTCTCTCTCTCTCTCTCTCTCTCTCTCTCTCTCTCTTTCTCTCTCTCTCTCTGCCTCTTCTACCCTCCTGGCTCTCCTCCCCATGCCCTGAATAAACACTCTATTCTATGCTATACCAGTGTGTGACTGGTCCCTCAGGGGGAAGAGATGCCTCTGCATGACCCCACTGAGACTCCCCTCTCCCCCATACCTCTCCACACACCCACAGAACATACTCTCTATCTCTATCCATTTATAAACACATTAGGTAGCCCATCTACAGATGAGTCTGCCTTCTCCCTGTCTCCTTTAATGTGCTTCCTCTACCTAGAGACCTTGGCGGTATGAATGCTCTGTATCCAATCCGAGGTAATGTGTTAAACAATCACAGTAGATAGGCTTCCTCTATATAAGTGGTTGCTCACATGCAATAATGCAGACACTGTTCCCTAAAACCATCTCGGGAGTGGCTGGTGTTAGCATTCCTTCTAGGCTCCGCCCCACAGTTACCTGGCAACAAGCAGGTGTGCCTGACTCACTCTAAAAGGGGAGGGTGCTTTGCCCCCTCCTCACTCTCTTACTCTCTTACTCTTACCCTCTCAGTCCCTTCTCTCCCCATTCCCCTCTCTCTCCACCTCCCCTCCCCCATCTGTCTTTCTCTATCTCTACTCCCTCCTCATCTTTCCTTCTCATACCCTAAATAAACTCTGTTCCATACTATATCCATCCAATGCCTGGTACCTCAGAGGGAAAGGATGCCACAGCATGGGCCCACAGAGCTACCCTCCCACCTCACCATACTGAGCCTCTATCAAACATATCTTGGCTCTTTCTTTTTATAAAACACAACAGCTAGGGTTTTGTTTTGTTTGCCCTTTACAGACCCATGGCGTTGCTGTCTTCTATTGTACTCCCCGGTGGTAACAACAGCAATCTACAGTACAACTCCTACTCTGAAGTCTCAGAGATCATTGAGGAAGAGGGTGTGGAGAGCTTGTAAGAGAACAGGGAGTTTGCTGTGAGACTGTGTCTCTTAGTAATTTCTGAGGTTACACCTAGAAAGTCTCAACAACGTGACATAATTTTTGAACCACATCTCCACTTTATGCTGCTACAGAGGGAAATGGGCAGATTTGCTTTCTTCATTTGCTGCAGGACACTCGGATACAATTGGTAGTGATGTGTGAGACTAATTCTTTCCATACCTGAGGACATGTTGAAAGAGGGTTTTTCATTTGCATCTTGGAAAGTACTGATTTCTCCTCTGTGTGTGTGTGTGTGTGTGTGTGTGTGGTGTGTTTCTGGACTGGAAAACTTACTTGGCCCCTTTTCTCTGTGCAGTAGATTTAGGGCTTTGTGCTAATACCAACTTGCATGCCCGTTGATATGTTCAGCCTTGAACAGGATCCTGCCCTTCAGAGTGGCTGCTCTTCTTCCTTTTACAGCAGGCAGTTGGCATCCTGCTTCCTATAAATGCCGTGTCTGTGTTTTACAAGATTGTAAGAAGGTTTAAGAAAATATTTTGGACAGAGAAGAGCCTACTGAATAAGAGTTGGACAGGCCCCGCGTAAGGTGCTGAGAGCCAAGAGAAAGTCCAGGAATGATCAGTGGGGTGTTTGCCTGTGTGGGCTGGCAGACAGGGGAGACAGCTCTCTGCCTGCAGACTGGATCTCAATTCTGAAGTGTCTGGGGCTGCCAGGAAGTGTCATCGCCCGGCTTCCTGAAGAAGGCATGAACTGCATGTCAGTATCTTCAGCTGAATGAAGAGTTTGTGTCAGACACTAGGAGTTCTCCTTACATAGGTTTCCCTAATTGAGACATTTTTCCTTCCCAGACAGGAAACAGCAATTACATCTGAAAGACCCAGGAAGGGAGGATTTCAAGGATGGGTTCATTGGTAGAATTATTCTGTCAGTTGGAGACTTTTATCTATGCTTTCTAGAGAAAGACTGCAGCCACTCTGGAGTACCCTTACTCTAGTCTTAAACACTTCTGTGATCAGCAAATGCAACTGTAGTCTTGTGGTACCTGGGAAAAGTCCCCTTGCCTCAGTGGTAGCTTCATTAGCTCCAAGCAATACATCCATTGAGTCATCATTCAGAGTTCTATGACCTTCCTCTTCAGGTTAAATATCCACAGCTTTTTAATGTCTGAAGAACATCATATCCCAGTCCCGTTTTAACATCAAACACACTGCAAGTATGGATAACTGCTCCAGAATCTGTACTTCAACTTTCTATCATGGAAGGTACCCATAGGCCTCATCTCTTCCTGAGAGACTAATGACCACCAGTGCTTCTGTGGAAGACAATGTCATGTTCCATCGGGGGAGTAGCCAGGAAGAAGAAAGATTGCAGAGGGGACAAAGAAAATATATATCAGCTGGTAATAGAGGGGTACATATAATCACAGTACGTTGAGTACATGGATGGGACCATTAACGTGATCAAAGAGAAAGAGAAAACAAAGTATTTAAGCCTAGAAAGACTGGTATTTAAATACCAGGTTTTGAATACAGAGACCTGTGAGCCATTGTGTACATTAGGAGAAGCAAACACCGTTCAATGAGTAACTCCGCTGAAGGTCAGGGCTGGGATGCCATTACGGAACTACAAAATAACTGCAAATATATAAAATTGGAGCGAAGTGTTCTAGGGTTTTGAAAGCTGTGGTGGTTTGAATATGAGATGATGACATCTCATATTGACATGATGATCTACTGTCATCTATGAGGTGGTTTGAACTCTAGCCTCTCCATAGGGAGAGGTAGATTAGAAGGTGTGGTCTCATTGGAGGAAGTGTGTCACTGTGGGGGCGGGCTTTGGAGGTCTCCGCCTATGCTCAGGCTCCACCCATTGTGGAAGAGAACTTCCTCCTAGCTGCCTGAGGATGCCAATCTCTTTTGCTTGCCTTCGAATCAGTATGCAAAACTCTCAGCTCCTTCTCCAGCACCATGTCTGCCGGCATGTTGCCATGGTTCCCCGCCATGCTGATAACGGACTGAGCTTCTGACCCTGTAAGCCAGTTCCCAGTTAAATGCTGTCCCTTATAATAGTGGCCTTGGTCAGGGTGTGTTTTCCCAGCAATGAAGCCCAAATGAAGACAAAAGCCTTTAAATGAGCCTTACGGTCTCAACCCAAAAATTGATAATATACAGATTGAAAAATTTAAGCAAAAAGAGGAAAAAATAAGTTCTGTCATATAAATGTTATTCAAACCCAGTAGGTCTGAAACTCTAGCCTTTGGTAACAAGTGAATGTAGTTATTTCAAATTACCAGCAATTCTGAGAATCTGTCCTTTCTGCTCCACGCTAAATTTAAAACTTTATTTCCCTTTATTATTTCTGTACTTAATTTCATCATTGTCTTGCGGTAGCAAAGGGTCAACACCAGCTACCATTTTCACACTTTCCCCAGAGCAAAGATTATTATACTTGATCTAATTTTGATAATTAAAAGAATTTTTAAACGTATGAAATAAAAATGCATAAATTAAAAATAAACATGCGAACATTAGGGTTAAATTTAATTTATAAGATGAAGAGAATCTTTGCTGGTATTAGACAAAAAGGAAGCAGAGGGATGCAGTAATGGCTAAGCAGTTAAGAAAGATCATTTGCTGCTCTTTGAAAGGACAGTGTTTGGTTCTCGTAACCCACACGGTGGCTCACAGCTCTCTGTAATACTAGTTCCAAACATCTGATGCCCTTTTCACTGTGGGAATTATGTATAAAATTATAACTATATAAAATCATATATAAAAATAAAGGAATCATTAAAAAGAACTACCAAGAGTTTTTCTAGCTTTGTTTAAAATCCGCACACACACACACATACACAATGTGGAAGGCAAAAGTTTATTTGGTTTTCAATCTAAGTTATTGTCCATTATTTTGGAACAGCCAAGGCAAGAATTCTAGTAGCTTGGCACCTCACATCTACTGTCAAGAGCAAAGAGAAAATAAATGCATTCTTGCTATTTCAACACTGTTCTGGACCGTCTGCTTAGGGAATGGTGCCACTCGAAAGGGCATGGGTCTTCCTATGTCAATTAACAATGAAGATAATTCTTCTTAGACATTTCCACAAATCAGCCTGATCTACATAATGTCCTCATTAAGACTGACTTCACAGGGGCTTCTGAACTGTATCAAACGGACAATTAAATCCAACCAGCTCTTGTCCGCTCCTTGCCAGCTGCCCGTAACTTTTGACCTCTTATAAGCAAAGTCTCATGTTAGTCTTATGATGTAAAATATAGTCCATCTTAATTAGGGTTTCTATTGTTGTGAAGAGATACCAGGATCATGGAAGTACTTATAAAAGAAAGCATTTGATTGAGGCCGGCTTACAATTCATAGGTTTAGTTCATTGTCATCATGGTAGGACACAGGCAGAAATGGTGTGAGAGAGGTGGCTGAGAGTCCTACACATTGATCTGCAGGCAGCAGGAAGAGTCAGTGACACACTTCCCAGGCTTGATCATCTGAAACCTGGAAGCCTGCCCCCAGTGAAACACTTAGTCCAACAAGGTCACACCTCCACAATAGTGCCACTCTCTCTGGGCCTATGAGAGAGCACTTTTTAAAAATTAATTATTTTATTGATTTACATCCCAAATGTTGACACCCCCTTCCCCACCACAGTCCCTATCTTGGTTACAGTTTTACTGCTGTGAACAGACACCACTGACCAAGGCAACTCTTATAAGGACAACATTTAAATTAGGGCTGGCTTACAGATTCAGAGGTTCAGTCCATTATCATCAAGGCAGGAGCATGGCAGCATCCAGGCAGGCATGGTGTAGAAGGAGCTGAGAGTTCTACATCTTATTTCTGAAGGCTGCTAGTAGAATACTGATTTTGAAGCAGCTAACGTGAGGGTCTTAAAGCCCACACCCACAGTGACACACCTACTCCAACAGGGCCACACCTATTCCAACAAGACTATATCCACTAATAGTGCCACTCCCTGAGCCAAGTATATACAAACTATCACAGCACCCCTCCTAAGAGTTCTTTCCTCCTCCTCCCCACCCCCCTTCCTTTTGGCTTTGAGAGGGTGCCCTCTCTTCCCTGGGGCATCAAGTCTCTACAGGATTAGACGTATCCTCTCCCACTGAGGCCAAACAAGGCAGTCCTCTGCCACATATGTGCCAGGGGCCACAGACAAGTCTGTGCATGCTTTTTAGTCGGTGGCTTCATCTCTGGGAACTTATGGGAGCCATTTTTTTAATGCAAACCACCACATTCCATTCCTTGTCCCCATAGGCTTATAGCTATAACGTAATGCAAAATGCATTTAGTCCAACTTCAAAAGTCCCCGTAGTCTCTAATGGTCTCAAATTTGTTTAAAAATCCAAAGTTCAAAGTTCCTCCTAAACTCATGCAATCTCTTAACTGTAATTCCATGTAAAATCAGAATGAAAAAGTAGGTCACATATTTCCAACCTACAATAATTCCAGAGCTTGAACTGATAGCTCTAGCATTTATTCTATAGGAACTAGAAAATTTAATAAAAGACTGGTTGAGCATTTAGGAAGGTTAACTGGTGAAAGGTTGAGAAAGAACTGAAGATAATCCAATTCACTTTAGTAACATTTAGTAAACCTCAGAAAGAAGTCAATTTGTGGCAGCTTTTGAGATATTATTGATTTCATGGTAGCAGTGACTGTCCTGCTTCTAGTGGTCAGCCTGCATTCTTTTACATACCACCTTTATGTTTGCAGAGTGAACAAAAACACTTTTAGCTTGCGTGAGTTGTATTTGTTCTATTGCAGTAAGATACCCAATAAAGACACTTAAAGGAAGAAAAGCTGTTGTTGGACTCTGGCTTTTCCAGTAGAGGCCCTACTGCTTTGATATGTTGGTAAGTCAGAACCACCAAGTTAGAAAGCAAAACTGTGTGCCTCTCAGGATGAGCAAGGGAGCTAGATGGGATGAGGGAGGAGGGGGGAGTCAGGTACAAAATAAACCCTTTAAAGGCATTCTGGCAAGGATCCTACCACTTCAGCTAGATCCTACCCCCTAAGTTTCCATCACTTCTCAATAAGCTGCCAAATTATGAATCCTTCAATAGTAACTTACAGATGGGGTCAGAGCCTCCCTATCCAATCATGTCCCAGAGGAATTCTTCTGAATATTGCTGCATTGGATATGAGGCTTTAGCAGAAACGAGTCCTTGGGACACTTTTCAGATAAAACCTCAACATGGTAGAAAGCCAGCTTTATACAAACAGCATTTTTGCTTAATATGAGTGTCGGTATAGACACAGCTTTGCATGTGCAAACACCAGCATAGTAGAGACAATAAAATTACCAAGGCAGAGTATCTTGTCACAGTATCATTTCTGTTAAATGATACACAGTAAACATTCACTTGGTTCTAAATGTCACATCTTAGACCTTTCTGGATGGTCTCTGCAAACCTCCAGTCCTTTCTTGTTTATTTGAGCCTCCTCTCCAGGAGGAAGGCTCAGGGAAGAAACTCCTAGGAGTCTCCTGGGTGGCAGCAAGCTTGCTTTCATTGTAGTAATACCTCACTGTTTCCATCCTGAGGTCAAAGGCCATACAGAACACACGGGAAATGAAAATCAAGAACATACTACTTGCTGGACATCATCTTGTTTGGCTTCCTGCTACATTTCCTAACTATTATTATTTCAGTAGAGATGCTATATTCTTTAAATACATTTTGTAATCAGAATATAATTCTAAATACTCAATTAACTCTTTTATCTTCTTAAAGAAAATTATATTTTTATCAAACCATCTTTTCTGAAAGAGATCAATTTGTTCTCATCAAAACAAAATAATCTTGACCCCACCCCACGCCAGGCTCTGGAAACACCATGGAACAAGGGGCAGAAAGAACATAAGAGACAGAGATGTGGAGGAGGACTGTGAGACCTTCTCTTATAGGTGTGACAAGGGCACTATACTCACGACACCGTGGCAGCCTAGTCACCTACACAAGACTGGGTCTGACAACAATTCCTCCATGAATGCATCAGAGAATTAAGAGTCTCCACCATGTCCTGTGAGTCTGCAGGTGGTTAATGCTTTGAGAGGGACAGTGTCACTGTTGTTTTCTTCAGCAATATGTCCCCTGAGATCACCCATGCTCCAACAAAAGGCTTCTCATCAAGATTCTTTCAAACAGCCATGATAAAACTCAGTGAGGGACACACAACATACTTGACAGGAGGAGGAGGAACTGTAAAGAAGGTTTGCATTGCAGGAGAGGGGATTGAGAGGCAAACCAACCAAATTTCAGCATATATGAAATTGTCAAAGAGTAAAGGAAAGGAATCCTGGCATAGGAAGGGACAGAGAATGTACTTAGAGGAAAGTTGTAGACCAGAATGAGATTCAGGAGTTTGTGAAGAATATTCACCAGGTGAACTCAGCATCCAAGCTCATTGGAGGCAGGCTATCAATCACTCCTTATTCAAACCACATGTAGGACCCTCTCACAGCGCAGATCCAGGAAGGGCACAGCCTCCTTGCAACTCTGAGTGATGGACACTACGATGTAGCTATGAAAACAGTGGCTGCATTTCAATAAGAGTCCCTGTGAAAATGTGTTTTGGAGAACCTTACTTTGTATGAGTCTTCAATAAATGACATTTCATTTTAAACATTGTGACTAAGAGTCAGTTTGTGTCACCTAGAACTTGATTCTGTTCCTATATTCCTGTGTTAGCCAAGATACCATTACATTCCTGAGACCGATTTACAAATCACTTTGAGAAACAATGCTAACCCTTGTCGTTCATTTACTATTTATTCCTTATTATGTGTTGCTTAATTTAAACTTTTATAAATACTTTGATACTTTTCCAAAAGTAATATCAAGATCAAGCTTTCTATGGAGAAAGTATGATATAAATATAAGCATATGGTATGCTATATCATCAAAGTGTATACCTTTTGCTGTTTTCAGCTATTTAAATTACTGAAAAATCATTTGTTTCCATGGGCATTGTTGCTAGGGACACATGGCTCATTACACATGGGAACTACATCCTTCTCAATTTCTGAAGACTGTTTTCAACTATCTAAAGGTATTTTTAGAATTTTCCACAGAATATTATCATACCGATGTCAAAAGGTCAACGTTTTAAGTTCATACGATTCTTTATTATAAGCCTCATTATATTTTCAGTTAATCCCTGCCCTACAGAAGATCATTTTCATATTTTCTTTAATAAGCTACTTTAATAAAGTTACTGTTTTAGCTTTTAGCTGACTCATTCAGATAGCCTGGCTATTTAACTGGGTAATCTGAAAATAATGATAGTCCACATTTCCTCATTCCAGTGTTATTGGAAATATAAAACACTTCATGCAGACTAAACGCTGAGGCTGTGTTGTAGAGTGAGTGCTGGAACCAGGCAGGTGCTGGTAATCAACTCAGCTACGGAAACTCTGTATGTCAGGTCTCTGAAAAACGAGAACAAGAAGAAATTGCATTGTCTTCAGTTCCATAGGCCCCAGGCATGGCTTGGGGGAGGCAGCTGACACATCCAACCAGTACTGACTGGTTAGTGGGTAAGTGATAGATCAGTGCAGGCCATGCTTGTGGGACAGGAAGATTCTGACCTAAGAATGCTGCTTTGTACCCCAGGGGTTTATGTGAACTGTCAGCTTAGTTCCTCACTCTGATCAAATGCCAATCATTTCTTAGGGATAAAGGAAGAACATGACACCCTTACATATCCCTACCTTCCTACAGATTGATAAGCTGCAATCTTTAATAATCATGGACTAAGAAAATCTTCAAGTCGTCTCTGGTCAGGAAGACAGACACTGATTCTTTATGTTAGCTTCTGTTAAGAACACTGGATCTATTACAGTTGGTCTCTAACTATGGCCATTGCTCCACTGCCACATGGCCAGGACACGGTTGTCTCCAGGTGTTGGCCAATCTTCCACTCAATCTTTCCCTCTGGACTCATCTCACAAATCCACAAGCCAATTTCTGTCAGCCTCCTGCTTAAGAAGCTTCTCCTCCCTCCCTTTGAGGATGAAGTCTTAGTGTCTCATCTGTGCTGATGCAGAAGAAAGCCTATGAGTACACTGACTTACTTCTGTGTGGAATCTACAGCCTGGAAACCCTAAGCTGCGCTGGAGCCTAGCAGCCTGAGCGGGGGCACTTTGGCATAACACCTCTGCCGCCACTCTGAGACTTAGACACCAGGGACCTGACAGACAAGACTCCTTCCCTAGCTTGCAGCTCCCTTCTCTAGTGCAGACATTAAATTCATAACCAAGCATGCAGTTCTGTCTTCTGAACTCACCTCAAAGACCCTCTCTGGTGCCAAGCATCCTGACTTCCAACTGGCCAGCTCACCCCAGAAACACCTAACGACATGTCATAGGAGCTACTTGTGAGGGGAAAACTGGATCATCACACCTTCTGTATCCAAGTTTCTAAAACTGTTGAGAAAAGTGATTTATTGGAGAAGGAATACATACAAATTCCCATGCTTCTGTAGAAACAGACTCGGTGGGAAAACTCTGTTAAGAATCAACTTGTGTTCGCAGTGAACTTCAGCTTCAAAGGGCATCCAGACAGGTCTACCACTGAGCATTCTTAAAGCCCAAGATAGCCAAACAGCGGGATACCCTCAGCTTCTCTGCTGTGCAGTGGCTCTAGGGAGAAGTGTGACCCCTTCCCCTAACTTGAGATCCTGCCAGGCAAGTCCCAGAAATAGCATTTGTGCTAAAGGAAATAGCTTCAACTTCCTCCTCCAGCTTGGATTTGTATTTTTGTGACAGTCAAAAGCACATATTTATGTCTGACAGATAATAAATGTGTGCACATCAGTTGGAAAATAAGAGCTTTATTATATGCAAATTATTTGATGAAAGGATATATTTTAAATATTCTTACCACACATACACACAATGATCTCTATGTTAAATTTCTTGGCTGCAGTAATCTTCACTGTGTATGCTACTACGTAGTAGAGTTAAGTACCTCTAACCTCATGTTTTTCTTCCTAAGTTGCAGAGCAAATGATAAGAATAGGAAGATTTTAAACTGTAGATTGTTCAAACAGCCGGCAAAGAATTAGACAGGAATTTGAACTATGGTTGCTATCTATTTTAGAACCTGCTAAAAATACAATGACTTTCCAATGGCAACCTTGTGAGGCCCTGTGTCAGTGCTGCATATATGCTCGCTCTCTGCAGCTGGCTGCCCGCCAATGGGAAGCTCAGGACACTGGAGCCTTCCCAGGGCATCGACTATCTTCTCATGCTCTCCTTGTCTCTGCTCAGTTCACCAGCCTGTGCGTGAGTTTCCCTCTAGGGCAGAAATTACAGCGGTGATGAGCAGGTATTATCCGTCATCTAGATGTCCCTCCTCTGGCACAGCACATGCAGCTGCATGGCTCTCCCAACTACCTCTAGAATGCCAACAGAGAGATGGACAGCAATGCTGCTCATGGTGCAATCAGAGGTACAAGTGGAAGACTGGGAAGGAATCACCTAATCACCTCACTAACAACCAACAGTATCCAACCATCTAAGCAGGCCAGACTGTGTTTAAAGGACCTATGTGTTGTATGTGTGTGTGTGTGTGTGTGTGTGTGTGTGTGTGTATTTGTGTGTGTGTGTGTGTGCATCCACACAGATACAAACATATATTTAGATACTTGTAAGTATACGCACATTTGAAGACACACCTCTTTTTACCTACTACTCTGTCATTTATTTACTTATTTATTTATTGCCATTGGATTGATTTTCCTTGATGATTAATGCAAGGTAGAATTATCCAAAAGCTGTTGAAAAAATTGGGGTATTTAAAAACACACAAATAGATATATAACATAATGACAAGGAACAAGGAGAAGCACTTACCTCTGTATTGAGACGACCCGAGGAGACTTGCAGTGCATTTCAGAGCCTGCACTCATCAGGGGATGGTAGGCGAAGCTCTGAATGCTTGCTCTATCTACTTCACTCTGTCCTCACAGAAGCCTTTCCTTCAGATCAGCAGAGTCAGTGATACAGTTGATCAGGCTCTGGCTCCTTGCAGAAGAAGAACCACAGCTAATAATTGCCTTCCTTCCAGGAACAGAGAGAGGAGGCACTGAAAGGCTGTCTGTCTGCAATCCCCTGACATTGCTGGCTATCAACCCATGTCTGTCAGAAGTCCTGCTCCCTGCCATAGCATTGTTATAGGTACTGAGATTGGGGGCAGGAGTCTTGACAATAAGATTGGAACAACAACAAAATAATCCATTGGGAGGATAAAGACTAAGCCTGGAAGAAATGCTTTACCGCTCACCCTTGATCAAGCAGCCAGGCAATGCGAACAAAGGGTAAGCTGCAATTATAGTGGGGCTGAGGTTTATTAAGCTAATAGCTGGTGGTTGCCAGTCCTGCACATCAAACAGGACTCACAGAGTATGAAGCCGGTGCAAGCCTTCCCGGCAGGGCAGTGGGCAGTGGGTTAGTTTTTCATATGGAGACAGAGAGAAAGGCTGGAGGAAATTTTCCCAACTGCTAGTGACAGCTGATCCCTGATTGCAGGCTGGTGCCTTCTATCTACCATTTATGATCAGTTCTCAGATAGCCAGACAGGGGGGAATTCAAGGACAGAGTGAGTGGATTCAGTTATGATCACAGGAGACTCAGCCACTATTTATTTGCCTCTCAGTCATTCAATGAGTTTGGCTCTTGGGTCACAGTATGGAACATTGATGCAAAACTTCTCATAAATGCTTGCCTACACATTCTGTGCTTTGTTTTTTTTTTTGTTGTTGTTGTTGTTTTGTTTTGTTTTTTGGCTTTTCGAGACAGGCTTTCTCTGTGTAGCCCTGGCTGTCCTGGAACTCACTCGGTAGACCAGGCTGACCTCGAACTCAGAAATCCACCTGCCTCTGCCTCCCAAGTGCTGGGATTAAAGGCATGCACCACCACCGCCTGGCACTTTGTTTTAATCAAAGGACTTTGCCGTCTTATCAAAGGCTGCCTTTGAAAATATAGCACATGTTGGTATTGTTCTCCAAGCTTACAGATTGGACTTTCTTCATCTTCCATATTTCAGTCTTTGAACTTAGACATCAGAAAATATCTGAGAGGGAGTTTTAGAGATGGGACTTGACTACCTGGCATCAGAAAGCCATGGGTTTTACCCCTAGAACCCAAGCACTTGAGAGGTAGGAGCAGAAGAATTAGAAGTTCAAAGTCATCCTTGACCATAGAGTGAGTTCAAGGGGAAGTAGAGAAAGAGGGGGAAGGGGCAAAAGAAAAGGTGTATGGGAGGGGGAGGGGTGAGAAAGGAGGAGCAGATCTTTAAGGCTGTAGATAGTATGTAGATAGGTATATAGTGGTATATAGATGATGTTTTAGGTAGCCCTGCTGGGCTGGCATTTTTCAAGGAGCTATTGTATCACCTTATGCTATTTGGAGGCTTAATCACAGTGGGAGAGATCTTCACTTAGTTGTACAGCCAGGACCTTTCAAAAGAGACCTGTGGTATTGTCTGAGACTCTCACTGTGTGTCTGCAGACTACTCTGAGTTTTGCTATACATGGAACAAAAATCTAACATCACGGAGAACTGTGCATGACCCAGGAGACTTGCTATGGTGCTCAGCTAGCTGCAGGTACTCCAACTCCTCATGTCACTTGAAAAAAAAAATCTATCATGAATTAGCTAATAAACAAATAAACAAACTGTTGTAATTTCGATTGCCTTCTCCATACAGAATGTGGCACACCCATGCGATCTGAGAATGTTTTTTGCACAAAAGCCCTAGCAATGGCAGACACCATGTTTGCGTTTCAGTTACTTGGAAAAACTGAGGGCTCCAGATCTAGGCTTACACCTGTAGTATAAATGCATCCTGCTCTGCTTCTCTGAATAGGCTTTTATTTTGTTTCAGTCCTGAGAACAGAGGTGAAAGCTTTGCAAAGGGACTCTAAATGAACCTGCTTCCCCTGTCAGCAACCTGTGCTGATCCTGCTCCATAGAAGGGCCTGTGTGGACACTGCATACCTCTGGCCACATCCTTCCAGGCCTGTCTGGAGGAGACTGTGGGAGGACCACACTTCCAAACCCAGATCCTTAATTGCTCCTATGGTTTCTCCAAAGTTATTTGAAGATAAAACTTTCTCACTCGAGTTCCATGAAGTTAATATTAACCCAATGTCAAAACAATCACCCAGTACCAAATGCGTTACCAAAGTCTCTTCTACATTTAACTCTAGGAGTCCATCTCGAATAAATGATGGTTTTAGATTCATCTAGGTAACAGGAAATGGTTCACATTCAAGAATGCCAAGAAACTGTCTCCTTTATGTCAGGGTTCAATATGTAATTTGCACATACTGGAAGGTTGAAATATTACCAAAGCAGATCAATTTATCTTAGGAATTTAAAGAACCAAATAACAATGTACTCATAGCTGAGCTGTGGGTTCAGAAAATGGTTCATGTTTCAAAATGTAACACTTTAAGGTATCCATCTGCTTCATCCATACGTCCATATTCTAGGAGCCTAAAGCAATCAGACAGACAAAGTAAATGATACAAAAGTGATACAATAAAATGTGTGCGAGACAATGAAACTTCTCTGCCCTAGCTGAAAGGTGACTAGAAGGTCATGGGCAAAGAACATTCCAACTTGCCAGTCTGGGAAGTTTACTCCCCTAAGCTGGGCTGCCAGCTGTCTGCTCACCATGAGGAATAAATAGCAGACCGGAAGGTGTGGTGGGGACTTTCTCACCCATCAGAAGGCAATGTAGACACATGAATATCAGCATCTGCCACCAGTGACAGTTCCTTCTCACATTTTACTCTCATGCCCACGGGGAGTGTGTTGTAGTTGTAGGAATCCAGCCTTTGCTGTATTGACATCAGAGTTCTAGATATGCCCATGAGACCCTCTCAAGATAAACATTTCTTTCTGGAAAAAGGAGAAGAAGGGGAAGAAGGGGAAGAAGGGGACATGAGGCTTATGAAGTGTACGAAACCCCTCACAGTTCTGTGGAGAGGAAACTCTGTTACAGCTTCATTGCAATTTAAAGGTGGTAGGGTTTGCATCAGCTTAGAGTTCTAGTTTATGGTTCTTCATGGCAGAAAAATCAAGGTGGTAGGGACGTAAAAGAGTTATTTACATCACATCTACAGTCAAGACCCGAGAGCTATGGAGGAATTAACACAGTGTGCTGGTCTTCAGCTTACTGGCTCCATTCCTATGCAATCCAAGGTCCCCTGTTTGGGGACCAATGCCATTCACAGTGACTGTTTTCTTATTTCCTACTAGACAATCAAGACAACCCTCTTCACAAAGATGTTCCCACAGGCTAACCTGGTATAGACAACTCACTTCTCAGGTGATCCTAAGCTGTGTCGATTTGATAACTAAAACCACCAGTCTCTTCTTCAGGAGGGTAGAGTAGCCAGTTGTCTGTACTCCTGTAACTCTATCACCACTCCAGTAAATCGAATGCTTCATCAAATTAGACTTGTGGAGGACATTTCCTGTGTCTGCCATTGCTCTGTCTGGATGAATAGATAGACCCTCACCAGGAGACACACACTTATCTCAAACCCTTAACGTCCTGGGGAGTGACATCTATCAGACAGAGCTGGCTTATGTGTTACAATTCTGAACAGAGATTATTGGCCTTGAGCCAGTATTTGACCTCTTTAGCAATTAAAACAGATTTCAGTCATAGCCTTCATCTTATTCAGCAGTATAAAAGGATGCCTATACCACGTTTCCCTTCATCCTGTTTCCAACATGCCTCGCATGCTTCATCCTGGGCCCCCCCCCCACTCCTCCTAAGAACCTATGGCTTGTGCTACCTACTTTATTTCCTCACCTTCCTTTTCATGTCCTCTCTGCTTCCCAATACAACAAGTAATTTAAAATTTTTTTTTTTAAAAAATCACAAGAACATAAATAGAAAGTTGTTAATTTTGATGAAATGTTTAAATATATCAACTAATAAAATATTGTCACTCCAAAAATATAAAAATTAAGAGCAGAATTTTCTAAATTTTTTTTTTATTACTTAAAGTCTAGTGTGGTTTCTACCTACAGTTTGTGGTTCAGGACTCAGTAGCAGATCTCTCAATGTCTACCACCCTGTCCAGAGAAATTTTGTGCCTGCTGGAACATGTCTCTCTCCTGTAGAGTATGGTGTGTGTCTTAGACTCACTGAATCATGAGTGTTTGAACCCTAATAACTTCTTCCACCTTCTGCTGAAAACAGTGAGATAAATAATTCTTGAGTTGGAGGGCCCTCGCACTGTATGCAGATATGTTTCTTCTCTCTTACTTCCTGGTCTTAGTCAAGCCTTTCCCCCAGTGCCCCACCGGACATTCTTCTCTTCACCCACGTCCACAGGTCAGGACCTGAGACAGTTAATCATCTTTGTCACCTTGACTGAATTAGGAATCATCCAGAGGTTACACCTTTGGGCATCTCTGTGAGGCACATTGACTGGATTGGGAATCACCTGGGAGACAAACCTTTGTGAGGGAGCTTCCAGAGAGGTTTGGCAGAGGGAAGACCTGCCCTGAGTGTAGTAGGTACCATTCCCTGAGCAGAGATCTGGATGGAATAAAAAGAAGAAGGAGAGCTGAGCACCCATCACTCTGTGTCTCCTACACAGATACAATGTCACACTACCTGTACCACACCTTTCAGGTAGACAGATGTCTACTGGGTGCTTTCACTACAATCATCCTGACCTCAGCTGAGTGTCTGTCTTGCATTAAACAGAAACCTGTGTTCTGGTGTGGTCCCCGGAAGACCTCCAATGGCTCATTGTTTTGGAATCATTTGCAAGTTTCTAAGTGATTTATCATTTTCTGTGTGTTGGGCAAATAAAGATGGTGTAGCACTTATCAAGCTGGTGGCATGGAAGCTTTTTGAAGAGAGGATATACTTGAGGTTGCCACTCATCTCCTAGTGGCCACTAAACATCTTGGCCATGTGTCTTGTGGGAGCATCACAGGGCCAACGGCATTGTTTCTAATCTGGCCCAACCCCATATCCCTCAGATCAGCCCTTCCCATAGGGCACATGGGCCTGATGCTTCAGTACCAATGCCCTTCCTTATGGAAGATGCAGAGCAGGCCATTCTGGACCGTACTTTAATATCAGTAGAAACAGATGAAGGGATTTCCTGCAGATGGCTAGGATTGCCATTTTCTTTTCAACGATAAACTGTGGGTTGCACTTTCTACCATGTCTGAACTTCAATCACTCTCTCAAAAGAGAGAACAGTGAAGCTTATGCCAAAGATATGCCTTTAAGTTAATTGTTAGCTTTGTCCTTTTTCAAATAAAATTTTATTTCCCACCAAAAATCAAATAGCTATTCCAGGTTGAAGTCGAGTTTTCCAAATATTCCTTTCAAACATCACAGGGGAATAGAGGCCTGAGCTGGAAGCTACAGGATTGGTGGTACCTAACGTGCAAGCATTCAGTAATCATTGATAACTACTAAAAGAAAATGGTGTTTGTGTTTTAGAAAGTCAGGTCTGTATATCAGTACTCCTCAGGAAAAGAAGACTGGCAAGACTGCCTTAAAACCTCAAGAGTTCATGTTTGGGAGCAATAGGCTGGGTATTTGAAAACACTGTAAAAAAAATCCTGAGGTAGCCCTAGCTTATCAGCGCAAACTTCGCTGAAGTATTTCACATAGTGGCTATGCCATCATCTTGCTCCTGGAGGTTCTGTGCCGGCCCAGCTCTTGTCTTGTGCTTAACTACCCTTACAGTGGAGAAAGGAAAAACCCTGTATAAGCACACATGTCTCTGACGTCACACTAAATTGGAAAGCCAATCAAGTGACATAAATTTCTATAACTTTGATCGTATCAAAGCAGATTCTGACTTGGAAGTACTCGTTTTATGCCTGTCTGAGTTGGTCACCTAACTTCTCTTGTTTATTCCCTCTGTAGAGCACTGCTGGGGAAAGCTTATGTGACCGCTTGGCTGCTTAGTTGGTTAAATGGTTGGATGCTGATTACAGTGAAACTAAAACTATTCCCTGCCATCAGGACACCAACTGGGAGGCAGGGGAGTGGTCTGGATAGCTCAGAGCTATCTTATGTCTATGAAGAAGTCCTCGACATCTGTAGATTTTGTTCTTGTCATTATATGAGCAAAGTCCTTGGTATAAGCAAAATAAAGCCCCAGAGGATGGCTGACCTTGGTCTTTTCTCTCCCCACATGGAAGTCGACCTTGGATTCCTCATGACTAGAGCCCCGAGTCCTCCTCCCACAGGCTGTATCATCTGACAGGCTCTCCTTATTCCCTCAGTTCACTGGGCCCAGTAGGGAGCTAAGCAGAAGCAGCTGGTTTCTAGAAGTGGATGATGAGGGCTTCTGGCCAGCGCCTCCTCCATCCCTCCTAAGGTAGGAGCAGCCAGTGATCTGAATAGGGGGCCTTAGGCAGCAGGCAGCTGAGAGCACCAAATCCACCATAGCAACCGCCAGTCATGTGAGCAACAGGATAGTGAGGGGGAGGTGCCTGGCTCCAATTCGCACCTGAATGTAGAGTAGGTGTAACTAACTGCTTCAACTTGGAAAGGGTCCCCCTTTCCCAGGCATTCTGCCAAGTTCTCTGTGAGCATAATCTGGTTTATGCCTCACAAGATCTACTGAGGCATGCACACGAAGACACCAGCTCTTCAATGCTAAAGTGACTTATTAAACTGATCGCCAATCAAGGGCAAGCTGGGGGGTGAAATCATGTGTCTCTGACTTTCTGAGTTCCTCGTAGAAGAAACACAGCTAACATTCGCTGTGTTCTTGCACACCCTGACCTTTGTTTCTGAAAGTTTTAGCCCTACCACTCAGTTCTCTGCAGTGTCTTTGATAATGACTTTACCAGACTTGTAGTAATTAATTGTGTTGGGTCTCACACCTGTCCTGGTAGAACACTGAGCTTCCTAAGGTTGTGGTGTGTATCTTCTCTAATGCTATGCTCTGGCGACCCTGCAGTCCTGGAAGACAAGGACTGTATATTGTTCAGTGGAGAGTATCATAAGGTTGAGGAATGTTGTTTAAAAGGTATTTACTAGGAAATGAAGGTAGAGAGGGAGAAAGAAGGTGTAAGCGTCCGTTGTTAGCAGAAGAATGATGCACCAGACTCAAATAGGATGCAGAAGCAAGGAGTGTTTTATTATGCAGAAGACCAGCATGCAGGAGCCTCTAATTCCAAAATGGAGAGATAATAAAGTGAGCTCACAGGCTTGATTTAAAGCATATTGGAATTCTGTGGTAGAAGAGCTTTATCTTAGTCTGTCTCTGGACATTCCAGAACCACTATCAGGGCATGAAGGATGGAGCCTGGGGTTTTTCTATTAGTAATTGACTTGCCTGGGCTTACCTGTACTTGCCCAGTTCTTAGGCCTAGTCTCCTTAACTGCCAGGTTGAAGCCTGTCATGGAGTTAGCCTGTCTCTCTCTCTCAAAGGAAGGGAAACATTGTATCATTTTTGTTTAAAGTAACAATGTTAATCAGTCAAATACCATTACTAATCACTTCTATTATTTTACTGTATTCAGTTGTATATTTGGGTGTGCACATGTTTATCTGTCCGCATGGAAGTGAGAGACGGATGTTGTGTGTCTTCTGCAGGATAGAGCTCTTCATACTTGTTTTCTAATACAAGGGAAACTAAGAGTCACCAAAGACAGTTGGAGGGTCTACAAGGACGTCTCAGCAGCAGCTCTGGTGTGATGAGGAAGGAAGGATAAGGGACCCATCAATAACCTAAGCACCAGAGGCTGAGAGGTTCGCAAACTTAAACGTTCAGTGCTCCCATGGTCAGTCAAGGAGACCTGAGAAAGAACTGAGCAGGGAATGGTGGGCGGGAGCCCATGTCAGGATATAACGTATTGAAATTCATAACAGGAAAGCAAAGAGAATAATGTAAAGGCTGTCAACGGTACCAACAAAGAATAATCGAAACACACCATTCCCTTGGGTAACCTGAAGTTTCTAAGCCATATTTGCTATCTTTCAAAGTTGCTGCACCTGAAGGTTTCCTGCCACTCCTACCTCAAAAGTGTCGTCTTCTTCTTCTTCTTCTTCTTCTTCTTCTTCTTCTTCTTCTTCTTCCTCCTCCTCCTCCTCTTCTTCTTCTTCTTCTTCTTCTATTCTTCTTCTTTTTCTTCTTCCTCCTTCTCCTCCTCCTCCTCCTCTTCCTCCTCCTCCTCCTTCTCTTCCTTCTCTTCCTCCTCCTCCTCCTCCCGATCTTAGCTTCAGTTAGGATGTCCTCAATGACTGGGCGATAGATGTCACTTTGTCCCCCATCCAGTGCCAGGTAAAGTTTTATCTGTGAGGCACTAGCACCTGAGCTCTCTGTGGTAACTTCTGCACTGTGACCTGCTGTCATGACTACCAGGAAGCCCAGAGCCTTTAAGATATATGCATGATTAGTTGTGCATGAGGAAGAGGCCAGCTCCGTAGTGAGTTAACAACTCTCTGGCTTTGATGTTCAGCTTAGCACTTATCATTTGTATTTGACTGCAATTAGTGCAAATAGTGCAATTAGTGAGTAACCATTCAACAGGACTTCTGTCTCAACCAAGGTCCTGAAACTAGAAGGAACCTATCACAATAATCCCAACTTCTAAAAGGAAATACAGAATGGTATGAGGGCAAGGTGCACTCGTCAGCCTAAAAGCTGGCTTGGAGACTTTGTACTCATTCAGCTCCAGAATATATAAGAAAATGTTAAAGATTTACAAGGGAAAAAAAATCAGGTGTCTACCCAGCAATGTTATTGCAGTACCCTGCATTCCATTCCCACCTCAAAATAAACAAGGCTTTTGCAGAGAAGTTATCAGACAGTGAGGATGACCCAGTGTGATGTGGAGTCATGCTGCACCCATTCCTAGGGCTTGAGGGTATCAGAGAAGCCTAAGACCTCTCAGACGCTTTAGGGGTACTCTGCATAGGAATACTTCAGTGCTTCCTCTGGGGTATCTGGAAGACCAAGTCCTCACAGGATTCTCCTCTGGACAAGTGAAATATGGCCAATGAAAATGGCACCCCTGCTTCCAACTGAGGACATGCTCTTGGATTCATCATCAAATGCCTTCCCAGAGCCCATGCAGGTTCTTCGAGAGAAATTAGGTTTGTATCTTAGCAGAAAAGCTTAATAAAAGCACTATTCTCTAGGGAAAGATTCCAACAGAAAGGAACCATAAACATCTTAGAGTTGAAGTCGAGGGTACCAAAGTCATGCAGGAGAAAAGGGGTTAAGATAACACCAAGAAGATTTAAGCTCAGAGGGAGGACAGAAAGCTTTCAAACATCTCTCAGAAGACTGTCATCTCTCCTACCTCTTAGGGCACGGAGCATGCCCAGGTCACAGCTCACCTGCCTCACAGAGCATGTGCACACTGTAGGTCATAGCTGCCCCTTCCATCTGGCCTGCAGATTCTTCTCACTTTATCATGTCCCTTACTCCAGAGAAGGGCCTGGGAGATCACATCCCTGCCTCACAGTCTCAGCCCTGAGGTAGTCTGTTTCACAAAAAGAGGTGTTCAGAATGTGTGATGGTTTGTACATGTTTGGCCCAGAGAGTGGCACAATTAGAAGGTATGGCCCTGTTGGAGTAGATGTGTCACTGTTCTTTTAGGTTTGAAGACCCTCATCCTGGCTGCCTGGAAGCCAGTATTCTACTAGCAACCTTCAGATGAAGATGTAGAACTGTCATCTCCTCTTGTACCATGCAGATTGAACCTCTGAACCTGTAAGACAGTCCCAAATAAATGTTGTCCTGATAAGAGTTGCCTTGGTCATAGTGTCTATTCATAGCAGTAAAACCCTAACTACAACAGAATGGCATAAGAATTGGAAATGATGGTATAAAACAGCCTTGACTTTCAAGTTGATGAAAATTTTCAGCTTACATACACACTGCTAAAGGTAACTTAGGAGAATGAGAACCAAACGTGCTAGCAAGAGGGAATCTTCCACTAGCAGCCTTCAGATGAAGATGTAGAACTCTCAGCTCCTCCTGCACCACGCCTGCCTGGATGCCACCATGTTCCTGCCTTGAGGATAATGGACTGAACTTCTGAACCTCTCTCTGGATGAAAAAAAACACTGCTAAAAGCGAATTAAAAACAGACAAAAAACCAACCTTACTACAGAAGATAGCAGCCACAAACTCATCACCAAGAAACTCTGTGAAAAGCATTACGTCTCCGGGCTACTACACAAAGAGTTTTTGGATCTGTTTGCCTACGCCTTCAGCTCAGCCTATCCAACCTGTTCCCTCTGTAAATGGATGCAACTTCAACAGCCAACCGGAAAGAGCCCCACCCCTCCCTGTTTCCTACACTGTTCAAGAAAGCCTCGGAATCTTTTTTTTTTAGTTTTTTTATTGGATGTTTTATTTACATTTCATATGTTGTCCCCTTACCCCATCCCCCACCCACCTGGGAACCCCCATCCCCTTACCCCTCCTCCTTCTTCTCTGTGGATGTAACCCCTATCTACCCCCCCCACTCCCACTTCCCCACCCTCAAAATTCCCACCCCCTGGGGCGTCCAGCCTTCATGAGGTCAAGGATCTC